>NC_053390.1:840577314-841177314 GCF_905171765.1 Bufo bufo
AGGAGCAAGACAGAACGGAGGAGAGAGGAGGAACACGCGGACTGGGCTCCGTAGAGAAGAGGAGTAAGCAGACGGCTGAGGAGAGAGGAGAAAGAAGCGGACAGGACTGAGGAGAGAGGAGGAAGAAGCGGACAGGACTGAGGAGAGAGGAGGAAGAAGCGGACAAGACTGAGGAGAGAGGAGGAAGAAGCGGACAGGACTGAGGAGAGAGGAGGAAGAAACGGACAGGGCTCAGGAGAGAGGAGGAAGAAGCGGACAGGGCTGAGGAGAGAGGAGGAAGAAGCGGACAGGACTGAGGAGAGAGGAGGAAGAAGCAGACAGGACTGAGGAGAGAGGAGGAAGAAGCAGACAGGGCTCAGAGAGAGGAGGAAGAAGCGGACAGGACTGAGGAGAGAGGAGGAAGAAGCGGACAGGGCTGAGGAGAGAAGAAGCAGCTGACATGGGGGAGGAGAGAGGAGGAAGAAGCGGACAGGACTGAGGAGAGAGGAGGAAGAAGCAGCTGACATGGGGGAGGAGAGAGGAGGAAGAAGCAGACAGGGCTGAGGAGAGAGGAGGAAGAAGCAGCTGACATGGGGGAGGAGAGAGGAGGAAGAAGCAGACAGGGCTGAGGAGAGAGGAGGAAGAAGCGGACAGGGCTGAGGAGAGAAGAAGCAGCTGACATGGGGGAGGAGAGAGGAGGAAGAAGCAGACAGGACTGAGGAGAGAAGAAGCAGCTGACATGGGGGAGGAGAGAGGAGGAAGAAGCAGACAGGGCTGAGGAGAGAAGAAGCAGCTGACATGGGGGAGGAGAGAGGAGGAAGAAGCGGACAGGACTGAGGAGAGAGGAGGAAGAAGCAGCTGACATGGGGGAGGAGAGAGGAGGAAGAAGCAGACAGGGCTGAGGAGAGAGGAGGAAGAAGCAGCTAACATGGGGGGGGAGAGAGGAGGAAGAAGCAGACAGGGCTGAGGAGAGAGGAGGAAGAAGCATCTGACATGGGGGAGGAGAGAGGAGGAAGAAGCAGACAGGGCTGAGGAGAGAGGAGGAAGAAGCGGACAGGGCTGAGGAGAGAAGAAGCAGCTGACATGGGGGAGGAGAGAGGAGGAAGAAGCGGACAGGACTGAGGAGAGAGGAGGAAGAAGCGGACAGGACTGAGGAGAGAGGAGGAAGAAGCGGACAGGACTGAGGAGAGAGGAGGAAGAAGCGGACAGGGCTGAGGAGAGAAGAAGCAGCTGACATGGGGGAGGAGAGAGGAGGAAGAAGCAGACAGGACTGAGGAGAGAGGAGGAAGAAGCGGACAGGGCTGAGGAGAGAAGAAGCAGCTGACATGGGGGAGGAGAGAGGAGGAAGAAGCAGACAGGGCTGAGGAGAGAGGAGGAAGAAGCAGACAGGACTGAGGAGAGAGGAGGAAGAAGCGGACAGGGCTGAGGAGAGAAGAAGCAGCTGACATGGGGGAGGAGAGAGGAGGAAGAAGCAGACAGGACTGAGGAGAGAAGAAGCAGCTGACATGGGGGAGGAGAGAGGAGGAAGAAGCGGACAGGGCTGAGGAGAGAAGAAGCAGCTGACATGGGGGAGGAGAGAGGAGGAAGAAGCGGACAGGACTGAGGAGAGAGGAGGAAGAAGCGGACAGGGCTGAGGAGAGAGGAGGAAGAAGCGGACAGGGCTGAGGAGAGAAGAAGCAGCTGACATGGGGGAGGAGAGAGGAGGAAGAAGCGGACAGGGCTGAGGAGAGAGGAGGAAGAAGCGGACAGGACTGAGGAGAGAGGAGGAAGAAGCGGACAGGGCTGAGGAGAGAAGAAGCAGCTGACATGGGGGAGGAGAGAGGAGGAAGAAGCGGACAGGGCTGAGGAGAGAGGAGGAAGAAGCGGACAGGGCTGAGGAGAGAGGAGGAAGAAGCGGACAGGGCTGAGGAGAGAAGAAGCAGCTGACATGGGGGAGGAGAGAGGAGGAAGAAGCGGACAGGGCTGAGGAGAGAGGAGGAAGAAGCGGACAGGGCTGAGGAGAGAGGAGGAAGAAGCGGACAGGGCTGAGGAGAGAAGAAGCAGCTGACATGAGGAGAGAAGAAGCAGCTGACATGAGGAGAGAGGCGAAAGATCAGATTCATGAGTGATGTCAGAGGCTCGCGGTGGCGTATTTGAGACGTAAAGCTTTTCTTCCATTTTGGTCCAAACTTAAAAACTAGCAGCGATTTTCTTGCCTATATTAGAGGCGGATACAGCAACTGGACGTGCCCTCCTGTGACTACACGCTCCGTGTATATATGTGACGGTTGTATCGTCAGTATCAGCTCCTACCTAACAGGCAGACAGTACACAGTGTTATATGAGGGATATCACACAGGTAATACATACATAGCGCGTGATACCACATCAGTGTTATATGAGGGATATCACACAGGTAATACATACATAGTGTGTGATACCACATCACAGTGTTATATGAGGGATATCACACAGGTAATACATACATAGCGTGTGATACCAAATCACAGGGTTATATGAGGGATATCACACAGGTAATACATACATAGTGTGTGATACCACATCAGTGTTATATGAGGGATATCACACAGGTAATACATACATAGCGTGTGATACCACATCACAGTGTTATATGAGGGATATCACACAGGTAATACATACATAGCGTGTGATACCACATCACAGTGTTATATGAGGGAGATCACACAGGTAATACATACATAGTGTGTGATACCACATCACAGGGTTATATGAGGGATATCACACAGGTAATACATAGTGTGTGATACCACATCACAGTGTTATATGAGGGATATCACACAGGTTCATACATAGTGTGTGATACCACATCACAGGGTTATATGAGGGATATCACACAGGTAATACATACATAGCGTGTGATACCACATCACAGTGTTATATGAGGGATATCACACAGGTAATACATACATAGCGTGTGATACCACATCAGTGTTATATGAGGGATATCACACAGGTAATACATACATAGTGTGTGATACCACATCAGTGTTATATGAGGGATATCACACAGGTAATACATACATAGTGTGTGATACCACATCACAGTGTTATATGTGGGATATCACACAGGTAATACATACATAGCGTGTGATACCACATCACAGTGTTATATGAGGGAGATCACACAGGTAATACATACATAGTGTGTGATACCACATCACAGGGTTACAGGCAGACAGGACACAGTGTTATATGAGGGATATCACACAGGTAATACATAGTGTGTGATACCACATCACAGTGTTATATGAGGGATATCACACAGGTAATACATACATAGTGTGTGAAACCACATCACAGGGTTATATGAGGGATATCACACAGGTAATACATACATAGGGATATCACACAGGTAATACATACATAGCGCGTGATACCACATCACAGTGTTATATGAGGGATATCACACAGGTAATACATACATAGTGTGTGATACCACATCACAGTGTTATATGAGGGATATCACACAGGTAATACATACATAGTGTGTGATACCACATCACAGTGTTATATGAGGGATATCACACAGGTAATACATACATAGTGTGTGATACCACATCACAGTGTTATATGAGGGATATCACACAGGTAATACATACATAGTGTGTGATACCACATCACAGTGTTATATGAGGGATATTACACAGGTAATACATACATAGTGTGTGATACCACATCACAGTGTTATATGAGGGATATCACACAGGTAATACATACATAGTGTGTGATACCACATCACAGTGTTATATGAGGGATATCACACAGGTAATACATACATAGCGTGTGATACCAAATCACAGGGTTATATGAGGGATATCACACAGGTAATACATACATAGTGTGTGATACCACATCAGTGTTATATGAGGGATATCACACAGGTAATACATACATAGCGCGTGATACCACATCACAGGGTTATATGAGGGATATCACACAGGTAATACATACATAGCGTGTGATACCACATCAGTGTTATATGAGGGATATCACACAGGTAATACATACATAGTGTGTGATACCACATCAGTGTTATATGAGGGATATCACACAGGTAATACATACATAGCGCGTGATACCACATCAGTGTTATATGAGGGATATCACACAGGTAATACATACATAGCGCGTGATACCACATCACAGGGTTATATGAGGGCTATCACACAGGTAATACATACATAGCGTGTGATACCACATCACAGTGTTATATGAGGGATATCACACAGGTAATACATACATAGTGTGTGAAACCACATCACAGGGTTATATGAGGGATATCACACAGGTAATACATACATAGCGCGTGATACCACATCACAGTGTTATATGAGGGATATCACACAGGTAATACATACATAGCGTGTGATACCACATCACAGTGTTATATGAGGGATATCACACAGGTAATACATACATATCGTGTGATACCACATCACAGTGTTATATGAGGGATATCACACAGGTAATACATACATAGCGTGTGATACCACATCAGTGTTATATGAGGGATATCACACAGGTAATACATACATAGTGTGTGATACCACATCAGTGTTATATGAGGGATATCACACAGGTAATACATACATAGTGTGTGATACCACATCACAGTGTTATATGAGGGATATCACACAGGTAATACATACATAGCGTGTGATACCACATCACAGGGTTATATGAGGGATATCACACAGGTACATACATACATAGTGTGTGATACCACATCACAGGGTTATATGAGGGATATCACACAGGTAATACATACATAGCGTGTGATACTACATCACAGTGTTCTATGAGGGATATCACACAGGTAATACATACATAGCGTGTGATACCACATCACAGTGTTATATGAGGGATATCACACAGGTAATACATACATAGTGTGTGATACCACATCACAGTGTTATATGAGGGATATCACACAGGTAATACATACATAGTGTGTGATACCACATCACAGTGTTATATGAGGGATATCACACAGGTAATACATACATAGTGTGTGATACCACATCACAGTGTTATATGAGGGATATCACACAGGTAATACATACATAGTGTGTGATACCACATCACAGTGTTATATGAGGGATATCACACAGGTAATACATACATAGCGTGTGATACCAAATCACAGGGTTATATGAGGGATATCACACAGGTAATACATACATAGTGTGTGATACCACATCAGTGTTATATGAGGAATATCACACAGGTAATACATACATAGCGCGTGATACCACATCACAGGGTTATATGAGGGATATCACACAGGTAATACATACATAGCGTGTGATACCACATCAGTGTTATATGAGGGATATCACACAGGTAATACATACATAGTGTGTGATACCACATCAGTGTTATATGAGGGATATCACACAGGTAATACATACATAGTGTGTGATACCACATCAGTGTTATATGAGGGATATCACAGGTAATACATACATAGCGCGTGATACCACATCACAGGGTTATATGAGGGATATCACACAGGTAATACATACATAGTGTGTGATACCACATTACAGTGTTATATGAGGGATATCACACAGGTAATACATACATAGTGTGTGATACCACATCACAGTGTTACAGACAGACAGGACACAGTGTTATATGAGGGATATCACACAGGTAATACATACATAGCGTGTGATACCACATCACAGTGTTATATGAGGGATATCACACAGGTAATACATACATAGCGTGTGATACCACATCACAGTGTTATATGAGGGATATCACACAGGTACATACATACATAGTGTGTGATACCACATCACAGGGTTATATGAGGGATATCACACAGGTAATACATACATAGTGTGTGATACCACATCACAGTGTTATATGAGGGATATCACACAGGTAATACATACATAGCGTGTGATACCACATCACAGTGTTATATGAGGGATATCACACAGGTTCATACATAGTGTGTGATACCACATCACAGGGTTATATGAGGGATATCACACAGGTACATACATGCATAGTGTGTGATACCACATCACAGGGTTATATGAGGGAGATCACACAGGTAATACATAGTGTGTGATACCACATCACAGTGTTATATGAGGGATATCACACAGGTTCATACATAGTGTGTGATACCACATCACAGGGTTATATGAGGGATATCACACAGGTAATACATACATAGCGTGTGATACCACATCACAGTGTTATATGAAGGATATCACACAGGTAATACATACATAGTGTGTGATACCACATCACAGTGGTATATGAGGGATATCACACAGGTAATACATACATAGCGTGTGATACCACATCACAGTGTTATATGAGGGATATCACACAGGTAATACATACATAGCGTGTGATACCACATCACAGGGTTATATGAGGGATATCACACAGGTACATACATACATAGTGTGTGATACCACATCACAGGGTTATATGAGGGATATCACACAGGTAATACATACATAGTGTGTGATACCACATCACAGTGTTATATGAGGGATATCACACAGGTTCATACATAGTGTGTGATACCACATCACAGGGTTATATGAGGGAGATCACACAGGTTCATACATAGTGTGTGATACCACATCACAGGGTTATATGAGGGATATCACACAGGTAATACATACATAGCGTGTGATACCACATCACAGTGTTATATGAGGGATATCACACAGGTAATACATACATAGCGTGTGATACCACATCAGTGTTATATGAGGGATATCACACAGGTAATACATACATAGTGTGTGATACCACATCCGTGTTATATGAGGGATATCACACAGGTAATACATACATAGTGTGTGATACCACATCACAGTGTTATATGTGGGATATCACACAGGTAATACATACATAGCGTGTGATACCACATCACAGTGTTATATGAGGGAGATCACACAGGTAATACATACATAGTGTGTGATACCACATCACAGGGTTACAGGCAGACAGGACACAGTGTTATATGAGGGATATCACACAGGTAATACATAGTGTGTGATACCACATCACAGTGTTATATGAGGGATATCACACAGGTAATACATACATAGTGTGTGAAACCACATCACAGGGTTATATGAGGGATATCACACAGGTAATACATACATAGCGCGTGATACCACATCACAGTGTTATATGAGGGATATCACACAGGTAATACATACATAGCGTGTGATACCACATCACAGTGTTATATGAGGGATATCACACAGGTAATACATACATAGCGTGTGATACCACATCAGTGTTATATGAGGGATATCACACAGGTAATACATACATAGTGTGTGATACCACATCAGTGTTATATGAGGGATATCACACAGGTAATACATACATAGTGTGTGATACCACATCACAGTGTTATATGAGGGATATCACACAGGTAATACATACATAGCGTGTGATACCACATCACAGGGTTATATGAGGGATATCACACAGGTACATACATACATAGTGTGTGATACCACATCACAGGGTTATATGAGGGATATCACACAGGTAATACATACATAGCGTGTGATACTACATCACAGTGTTCTATGAGGGATATCACACAGGTAATACATACATAGCGTGTGATACCACATCACAGTGTTATATGAGGGATATCACACAGGTAATACATACATAGTGTGTGATACCACATCACAGTGTTATATGAGGGATATCACACAGGTAATACATACATAGTGTGTGATACCACATCACAGTGTTATATGAGGGATATCACACAGGTAATACATACATAGTGTGTGATACCACATCACAGTGTTATATGAGGGATATCACACAGGTAATACATACATAGTGTGTGATACCACATCACAGTGTTATATGAGGGATATCACACAGGTAATACATACATAGTGTGTGATACCACATCACAGTGTTATATGAGGGATATCACACAGGTAATACATACATAGCGTGTGATACCAAATCACAGGGTTATATGAGGGATATCACACAGGTAATACATACATAGTGTGTGATACCACATCAGTGTTATATGAGGGATATCACACAGGTAATACATACATAGCGCGTGATACCACATCAGTGTTATATGAGGGATATCACACAGGTAATACATACATAGCGCGTGATACCACATCACAGGGTTATATGAGGGCTATCACACAGGTAATACATACATAGCGTGTGATAACACATCACAGTGTTATATGAGGGATATCACACAGGTAATACATACATAGCGTGTGATACCACATCACAGTGTTATATGAGGGATATCACACAGGTAATACATACATAGTGTGTGAAACCACATCACAGGGTTATATGAGGGATATCACACAGGTAATACATACATAGCGCGTGATACCACATCACAGTGTTATATGAGGGATATCACACAGGTAATACATACATAGCGTGTGATACCACATCACAGTGTTATATGAGGGATATCACACAGGTAATACATACATAGCGTGTGATACCACATCACAGTGTTATATGAGGGATATCACACAGGTAATACATACATAGCGTGTGATACCACATCAGTGTTATATGAGGGATATCACACAGGTAATACATACATAGTGTGTGATACCACATCACAGTGTTACAGACAGACAGGACACAGTGTTATATGAGGGATATCACACAGGTAATACATACATAGCGTGTGATACCACATCACAGTGTTATATGAGGGATATCACACAGGTAATACATACATAGCGCGTGATACCACATCAGTGTTATATGAGGGATATCACACAGGTAATACATACATAGCGTGTGATACCACATCACAGTGTTATATGAGGGATATCACACAGGTAATACATACATAGCGCGTGATACCACATCACAGTGTTATATGAGGGATATCACACAGGTAATACATACATAGCGTGTTATACCACATCACAGTGTTATATGAGGGATATCACACAGGTAATACATACATAGTGTGTGATACCACATCACAGTGTTATATGAGGGATATCACACAGGTAATACATACATAGCGTGTGATACCACATCACAGGGTTATATGAGGGATATCACACAGGTAATACATACATAGTGTGTGATACCACATTACAGTGTTATATGAGGGATATCACACAGGTAATACATACATAGTGTGTGATACCACATCACAGTGTTACAGACAGACAGGACACAGTGTTATATGAGGGATATCACACAGGTAATACATACATAGCGTGTGATACCACATCACAGTGTTATATGAGGGATATCACACAGGTAATACATACATAGCGTGTGATACCACATCACAGTGTTATATGAGGGATATCACACAGGTACATACATACATAGTGTGTGATACCACATCACAGGGTTATATGAGGGATATCACACAGGTAATACATACATAGTGTGTGATACCACATCACAGTGTTATATGAGGGATATCACACAGGTAATACATACATAGCGTGTGATACCACATCACAGTGTTATATGAGGGATATCACACAGGTTCATACATAGTGTGTGATACCACATCACAGGGTTATATGAGGGATATCACACAGGTAATACATACATAGCGTGTGATACCACATCACAGTGTTATATGAAGGATATCACACAGGTAATACATACATAGTGTGTGATACCACATCACAGTGGTATATGAGGGATATCACACAGGTAATACATACATAGCGTGTGATACCACATCACAGTGTTATATGAGGGATATCACACAGGTAATACATACATAGCGTGTGATACCACATCACAGGGTTATATGAGGGATATCACACAGGTACATACATACATAGTGTGTGATACCACATCACAGGGTTATATGAGGGATATCACACAGGTAATACATACATAGTGTGTGATACCACATCACAGTGTTATATGAGGGATATCACACAGGTTCATACATAGTGTGTGATACCACATCACAGGGTTATATGAGGGAGATCACACAGGTAATACATAGTGTGTGATACCACATCACAGTGTTATATGAGGGATATCACACAGGTTCATACATAGTGTGTGATACCACATCACAGGGTTATATGAGGGATATCACACAGGTAATACATACATAGCGTGTGATACCACATCACAGTGTTATATGAGGGATATCACACAGGTAATACATACATAGCGTGTGATACCACATCAGTGTTATATGAGGGATATCACACAGGTAATACATACATAGTGTGTGATACCACATCTGTGTTATATGAGGGATATCACACAGGTAATACATACATAGTGTGTGATACCACATCACAGTGTTATATGTGGGATATCACACAGGTAATACATACATAGCGTGTGATACCACATCACAGTGTTATATGAGGGAGATCACACAGGTAATACATACATAGTGTGTGATACCACATCACAGGGTTACAGGCAGACAGGACACAGTGTTATATGAGGGATATCACACAGGTAATACATAGTGTGTGATACCACATCACAGTGTTATATGAGGGATATCACACAGGTAATACATACATAGTGTGTGAAACCACATCACAGGGTTATATGAGGGATATCACACAGGTAATACATACATAGCGCGTGATACCACATCACAGTGTTATATGAGGGATATCACACAGGTAATACATACATAGTGTGTGATACCACATCACAGTGTTATATGAGGGATATCACACAGGTAATACATACATAGTGTGTGATACCACATCACAGTGTTATATGAGGGATATCACACAGGTAATACATACATAGTGTGTGATACCACATCACAGTGTTATATGAGGGATATCACACAGGTAATACATACATAGTGTGTGATACCACATCACAGTGTTATATGAGGGATATCACACAGGTAATACATACATAGTGTGTGATACCACATCACAGTGTTATATGAGGGATATCACACAGGTAATACATACATAGCGTGTGATACCAAATCACAGGGTTATATGAGGGATATCACACAGGTAATACATACATAGTGTGTGATACCACATCAGTGTTATATGAGGGATATCACACAGGTAATACATACATAGCGCGTGATACCACATCACAGGGTTATATGAGGGATATCACACAGGTAATACATACATAGCGTGTGATACCACATCAGTGTTATATGAGGGATATCACACAGGTAATACATACATAGTGTGTGATACCACATCAGTGTTATATGAGGGATATCACACAGGTAATACATACATAGCGCGTGATACCACATCAGTGTTATATGAGGGATATCACACAGGTAATACATACATAGCGCGTGATACCACATCACAGGGTTATATGAGGGCTATCACACAGGTAATACATACATAGCGTGTGATACCACATCACAGTGTTATATGAGGGATATCACACAGGTAATACATACATAGTGTGTGAAACCACATCACAGGGTTATATGAGGGATATCACACAGGTAATACATACATAGCGCGTGATACCACATCACAGTGTTATATGAGGGATATCACACAGGTAATACATACATAGCGTGTGATACCACATCACAGTGTTATATGAGGGATATCACACAGGTAATACATACATAGCGTGTGATACCACATCACAGTGTTATATGAGGGATATCACACAGGTAATACATACATAGCGTGTGATACCACATCAGTGTTATATGAGGGATATCACACAGGTAATACATACATAGTGTGTGATACCACATCACAGGGTTATATGAGGGATATCACACAGGTACATACATACATAGTGTGTGATACCACATCACAGGGTTATATGAGGGATATTACACAGGTAATACATACATAGCGTGTGATACTACATCACAGTGTTCTATGAGGGATATCACACAGGTAATACATACATAGTGTGTGATACCACATCACAGTGTTTTATGTGGGATATCACACAGGTAATACATACATAGCGTGTGATACCACATCACAGTGTTATATGAGGGAGATCACACAGGTAATACATACATAGTGTGTGATACCACATCACAGGGTTACAGGCAGACAGGACACAGTGTTATATGAGGGATATCACACAGGTAATACATAGTGTGTGATACCACATCACAGTGTTATATGAGGGATATCACACAGGTAATACATACATAGTGTGTGATACCACATCACAGTGTTATATGAGGGATATCACACAGGTAATACATACATAGTGTGTGATACCACATCACAGTGTTATATGAGGGATATCACACAGGTAATACATACATAGTGTGTGATACCACATCACAGTGTTATATGAGGGATATCACACAGGTAATACATACATAGTGTGTGATACCACATCACAGTGTTATATGAGGGATATCACACAGGTAATACATACATAGCGTGTGATACCAAATCACAGGGTTATATGAGGGATATCACACAGGTAATACATACATAGTGTGTGATACCACATCAGTGTTATATGAGGAATATCACACAGGTAATACATACATAGCGCGTGATACCACATCACAGGGTTATATGAGGGATATCACACAGGTAATACATACATAGCGTGTGATACCACATCAGTGTTATATGAGGGATATCACACAGGTAATACATACATAGTGTGTGATACCACATCAGTGTTATATGAGGGATATCACACAGGTAATACATACATGGTGTGTGATACCACATCAGTGTTATATGAGGGATATCACACAGGTAATACATACATAGCGCGTGATACCACATCAGTGTTATATGAGGGATATCACACAGGTAATACATACATAGCGCGTGATACCACATCACAGGGTTATATGAGGGCTATCACACAGGTAATACATACATAGCGTGTGATACCACATCACAGTGTTATATGAGGGATATCACACAGGTAATACATACATAGCGTGTGATACCACATCACAGTGTTATATGAGGGATATCACACAGGTAATACATACATAGTGTGTGAAACCACATCACAGGGTTATATGAGGGATATCACACAGGTAATACATACATAGCGCGTGATACCACATCACAGTGTTATATGAGGGATATCACACAGGTAATACATACATAGCGTGTGATACCACATCAGTGTTATATGAGGGATATCACACAGGTAATACATACATAGTGTGTGATACCACATCACAGGGTTATATGAGGGCTATCACACAGGTAATACATACATAGTGTGTGATACCACATCACAGTGTTACAGACAGACAGGACACAGTGTTATATGAGGGATATCACACAGGTAATACATACATAGCGTGTGATACCACATCACAGTGTTATATGAGGGATATCACACAGGTAATACATACATAGCGCGTGATACCACATCAGTGTTATATGAGGGATATCACACAGGTAATACATACATAGCGTGTGATACCACATCACAGTGTTATATGAGGGATATCACACAGGTAATACATACATAGCGCGTGATACCACATCACAGTGTTATATGAGGGATATCACACAGGTAATACATACATAGCGTGTTATACCACATCACAGTGTTATATGAGGGATATCACACAGGTAATACATACATAGTGTGTGATACCACATCACAGTGTTATATGAGGGATATCACACAGGTAATACATACATAGCGTGTGATACCACATCACAGGGTTATATGAGGGATATCACACAGGTAATACATACATAGTGTGTGATACCACATTACAGTGTTATATGAGGGATATCACACAGGTAATACATACATAGTGTGTGATACCACATCACAGTGTTACAGACAGACAGGACACAGTGTTATATGAGGGATATCACACAGGTAATACATACATAGCGTGTGATACCACATCACAGTGTTATATGAGGGATATCACACAGGTAATACATACATAGCGTGTGATACCACATCACAGTGTTATATGAGGGATATCACACAGGTACATACATACATAGTGTGTGATACCACATCACAGGGTTATATGAGGGATATCACACAGGTAATACATACATAGTGTGTGATACCACATCACAGTGTTATATGAGGGATATCACACAGGTAATACATACATAGCGTGTGATACCACATCACAGGGTTATATGAGGGATATCACACAGGTACATACATACATAGTGTGTGATACCACATCACAGGGTTATATGAGGGATATCACACAGGTTCATACATAGTGTGTGATACCACATCACAGGGTTATATGAGGGATATCACACAGGTACATACATACATAGTGTGTGATACCACATCACAGGGTTATATGAGGGAGATCACACAGGTAATACATAGTGTGTGATACCACATCACAGTGTTATATGAGGGATATCACACAGGTTCATACATAGTGTGTGATACCACATCACAGGGTTATATGAGGGATATCACACAGGTACATACATACATAGTGTGTGATACCACATCACAGGGTTATATGAGGGAGATCACACAGGTAATACATAGTGTGTGATACCACATCACAGTGTTATATGAGGGATATCACACAGGTTCATACATAGTGTGTGATACCACATCACAGGGTTATATGAGGGATATCACACAGGTACATACATACATAGTGTGTGATACCACATCACAGGGTTATATGAGGGAGATCACACAGGTAATACATAGTGTGTGATACCACATCACAGTGTTATATGAGGGATATCACACAGGTTCATACATAGTGTGTGATACCACATCACAGGGTTATATGAGGGATATCACACAGGTAATACATACATAGCGTGTGATACCACATCACAGTGTTATATGAAGGATATCACACAGGTAATACATACATAGTGTGTGATACCACATCACAGTGTTATATGAGGGATATCACACAGGTAATACATACATAGCGTGTGATACCACATCACAGTGTTATATGAGGGATATCACACAGGTAATACATACATAGCGTGTGATACCACATCACAGGGTTATATGAGGGATATCACACAGGTACATACATACATAGTGTGTGATACCACATCACAGGGTTATATGAGGGATATCACACAGGTAATACATACATAGTGTGTGATACCACATCACAGTGTTATATGAGGGATATCACACAGGTTCATACATAGTGTGTGATACCACATCACAGGGTTATATGAGGGAGATCACACAGGTAATACATAGTGTGTGATACCACATCACAGTGTTATATGAGGGATATCACACAGGTTCATACATAGTGTGTGATACCACATCACAGGGTTATATGAGGGATATCACACAGGTACATACATACATAGTGTGCGATACCACATCACAGTGTTATATGAGGGATATCACACAGGTAATACATACATAGTGTGTGATACCACATCACAGTGTTATATGAGGGATATCACACAGGTAATACATACATAGTGTGTGATACCACATCACAGTGTTATATGAGGGATATCACACAGGTTCATACATAGTGTGTGATACCACATCACAGGGTTATATGAGGGATATCACACAGGTAATACATAGTGTGTGATACCACATCACAGTGTTATATGAGGGATATCACACAGGTTCATACATAGTGTGTGATACCACATCACAGTGTTATATGAGGGATATCACACAGGTTCATACATAGTGTGTGATACCACATCACAGTGTTATATGAGGGATATCACACAGGTACTGATTACTGTATAATATCTCAGTGTTACAGGCCGTGCAGACTGTTCCCTCATTCTGGGGTAACGTGGCTCTCGTGGTCGCTCTATCACTGTGTGAGACGTGTCCTCTCCCTTTCTCCGCTCAGGATGTCCTCCTGTACTATCACTAAGACCACCTCCCCTCGTGTCCTCGTGTTAGATGTCAGTCTGCCGGGGTGGGCTGCGGTGAAGTCGGTGTTGTGTGAGGCTCTCGGTAACGTCCTGTGTCTGGGTGCGGCCACGGCACAACCTGGAGAACGTCTGAGCGTCTACACCGTAAGAGAGAGACACCAGTGTGTGCTGCCGCTGCAGGTAAGGGGCCCGTGACGGGGTGCCCGCGGGTCATGTACTGTATTCTTGGTATCATTAGCAGGTCTGATCCAGTGATCGGACCCTGCCGCGCTCTAGGAGGGCACTTCACTCTGCATTCTCTGATCTCTTCTGTTCCTCTCTGTGTAGGAAGTGAGAGGTAATCTCTGTCGCCTCCAGCGGTGCCTCTCTGAGCTGCGGGCTCTCCCCATGGAAGGTTCCGGAGCTCTACGGATCAGGTCGCTCTCAATGGCTGTGCTGGACTCCCTGCAGCAGAACAAGCAGCAGATGCAGCACGGCTCCTCTGGGGCCACATTACACGGCTGCTTTGTGGAGGTGACTAGCCCCACTCACACATAGACAGGCCATGCTCTGCTATCACTAGGTGGCTTCAGAGAGCTTCTGGATAGGAGCCTGTTTACATTTCACCTTTCCCAAGCAGCATGGCCTGGCCTATCAGACCCCCTAACTTGCAGCCTCCACAAGGAGACCCTTTATTCCCCCGAACCATGGTCTTCACTGCACAGAAGCCTATGATAGTAGTCCATAGCCATACTGGTTGTAAGATTCCCACTGGACGCACCTGCTGAGGTGTAGGTGTACACCTACCTGACAACCATTCCTCTCCACCTCTAACTGCTACGATCCTTCCTCAGTTCTGTAAGTCCTCTGTCCTCCAGATGTCTGATCACCTCCTGTTTTATCCTTAGGTGACCATTGTCTCTCCTCGACCAGGACGGGAACTCATCTCTGACCTGGACCTTGGTTTGAAGGACGCGGATCTAAGTACCTTGCATCGGTTGCTCATTCTCCATATCTCCTGTGAGCTGGAGAACGGGTTTCCTGAGACGCCCCCAGACCCGGGTACGTGGGTTCATGACATGGTGATGCCCCCTGCTTCCTGACAGCTGCGTGTCGGTCACTGTCCCCCATCTTCCACAGGTTCCCATGTGTATGACATTGACATTCATGTTACTTTGCCGAATGTTCTGAGTTTGGAGATTATCTTTAAGTCGTGGCTGCTGGATCACAAGGGCGAGAAAGAGAAATGCCACCTGAAGTTTCCGGAAGGCGCCTCGGAGTGTGAGCGGGAATTCTGTATATTCTCATTATGTGTCCTCCATGTGCTGTCAGACCTGCCTTCTGTATCAGCCCAGGAACCTGTATAGACTATGAGCTGGCCGCTCTGTCAGTCAGTACTGTACAGTGTTGTTCATTTTCCTGCAGTGTAAAGGATGGAGGTTTTCCTGTTGGATTCCCATCTAAGACCAAAAAAAAATTATGTTGGGGCAAAATGACATGACCCGAAACAAAACCCTCAACTATCACACCAATTAAAGCAAATCTGAGTAGAAAACGATAAAAATGTATCTTGATTACTGCATAATGGTTAAAATCCCAGTATTAAACTGGTTGGTGATAGAAACACACAGCAGGAAACACCGACTAATGGCTCAACACAAGCACATTACTGGGCAATCATAAACCGAGGTCTATATAACGCCGCGTTACGGTGTGCTGAGACCAAAGCATAAGTCACATCTATATCCTACTACAGCCCAGGCAATATCCAATAACATCCATCTGTGTGGCCGGACCTAAAAGACGTCTCCTCCTGCGTCCTGACGGCGATATCCAATAACATCCATCTGTGTGGCCGGACCTAAAAGATGTCTCCTCCTGCGTCCTGACGGTGATATCCAATAACATCCATCTGTGTGGCCGGACCTAAAAGACGTCTCCTCCTGCGTCCTGACGGTGATATCCAATAACATCCATCTGTGTGGCCGGACCTAAAAGACGTCTCCTCCTGCGTCCTGACTGTAATATCCAATAACATCCATCTGTGTGGCCGGACCTAAAAGACGTCTCCTCCTGCGTCCTGACGGTGATATCCAATAACATCCATCTGTGTGGCGGACCTAAAAGACGTCTCCTCCTGCGTCCTGACGGTGATATCCAATAACACCCATCTGTGTGGCCGGACCTAAAAGACGTCTCCTCCTGCGTCCTGACGGTAACATCCAATAACACCCATCTGTGTGGCCGGACCTAAAAGACGTCTCCTCCTGCGTCCTGACGGTAACATCCAATAACACCCATCTGTGTGGCCGGACCTAAAAGACGTCTCCTCCTGCGTCCTGACGGTGATATCCAATAACATCCATCTGTGTGGCCGGACCTAAAAGACGTCTCCTCCTGCGTCCTGACGGCGATATCCAATAACATCCATCTGTGTGGCCGGACCTAAAAGACGTCTCCTCCTGCGTCCTGACGGTGATATCCAATAACATCCATCTGTGTGGCCGGACCTAAAAGACGTCTCCTCCTGCGTCCTGACGGTGATATCCAATAACATCCATCTGTGTGGCCGGACCTAAAAGACGTCTCCTCCTGCGTCCTGACGGTAACATCCAATAACACCCATCTGTGTGGCCGGACCTAAAAGACGTCTCCTCCTGCGTCCTGACGGTAACATCCAATAACACCCATCTGTGTGGCCGGACCTAAAAGACGTCTCCTCCTGCGTCCTGACGGTAACATCCAATAACACCCATCTGTGTGGCCGGACCTAAAAGACGTCTCCTCCTGCGTCCTGACGGTAATATCCAATAACATCCATCTGTGTGGCCGGACCTAAAAGACGTCTCCTCCTGCGTCCTGACGGTGATATCCAATAACATCCATCTGTGTGGCCGGACCTAAAAGACGTCTCCTCCTGCGTCCTGACGGTGATATCCAATAACATCCATCTGTGTGGCCGGACCTAAAAGACGTCTCCTCCTGCGTCCTGACGGCGATATCCAATAACATCCATCTGTGTGGCCGGACCTAAAAGACGTCTCCTCCTGCGTCCTGACGGTAATATCCAATAACATCCATCTGTGTGGCCGGACCTAAAAGACGTCTCCTCCTGCGTCCTGACGGTAATATCCAATAACATCCATCTGTGTGGCCGGACCTAAAAGACGTCTCCTCCTGCGTCCTGACGGCAATATCCAATAACATCCATCTGTGTGGCCGGACCTAAAAGACGTCTCCTCCTGCGTCCTGACGGCGATATCCAATAACATCCATCCAACAGGATATTACCGTCAGGACGCAGGAGGAGACGTCTTTTAGGTCCGGCCACACAGATGGATGTTATTGAATATTACCGTCAGGACGCAGGAGGAGACGTCTTTTAGGTCCGGCCACACAGATGGATGTTATTGGATATTCCCGTCAGGACGCAGGAGGAGACGTCTTTTAGGTCCGGCCACACAGATGGATGTTATTGGATATCACCGTCAGGACGCAGGAGGAGACGTCTTTTAGGTCCGGCCACACAGATGGATGTTATTGGATATCGCCGTCAGGACGCAGGAGGAGACATCTTTTAGGTCCGGCCACACAGATGGATGTTATTGGATATCACCGTCAGGACGCAGGAGGAGACGTCTTTTAGGTCCGGCCACACAGATGGATGTTATTGGATATAGCCGTCAGGACGCAGGAGGAGACGTCTTTTAGGTCCGGCCACACAGATGGATGTTATTTGATATCACCGTCAGGACGCAGGAGGAGACGTCTTTTAGGTCCGGCCACACAGATGGATGTTATTGGATATCACCGTCAGGACGCAGGAGGAGACGTCTTTTAGGTCCGGCCACACAGATGGATGTTATTGGATATTACCGTCAGGACGCAGGAGGAGACGTCTTTTAGGTCCGGCCACACAGATGGATGTTATTGGATATCACCGTCAGGACGCAGGAGGAGACGTCTTTTAGGTACGGCCACACAGATGGATGTTATTGGATATTACCGTCAGGACGCAGGAGGAGACGTCTTTTAGGTCCGGCCACACAGATGGATGTTATTGGATATTACCGTCAGGACGCAGGAGGAGACGTCTTTTAGGTCCGGCCACACAGATGGATGTTATTGGATATCACCGTCAGGACGCAGGAGGAGACGTCTTTTAGGTACGGCCACACAGATGGATGTTATTGGATATCACCGTCAGGACGCAGGAGGAGACGTCTTTTAGGTACGGCCACACAGATGGATGTTATTGGATATCACCGTCAGGACGCAGGAGGAGACGTCTTTTAGGTCCGGCCACACAGATGGATGTTATTGGATATCACCGTCAGGACGCAGGAGGAGACGTCTTTTAGGTCCGGCCACACAGATGGATGTTATTGGATATTACCGTCAGGACGCAGGAGGAGACGTCTTTTAGGTCCGGCCACACAGATGGATGTTATTGGATATTACCGTCAGGACGCAGGAGGAGACGTCTTTTAGGTCCGGCCACACAGATGGATGTTATTGGATATTACCGTCAGGACGCAGGAGGAGACGTCTTTTAGGTCCGGCCACACAGATGGATGTTATTGGATATCACCGTCAGGACGCAGGAGGAGACGTCTTTTAGGTCCGGCCACACAGATGGATGTTATTTGATATCACCGTCAGGACGCAGGAGGAGACGTCTTTTAGGTCTGGCCACACAGATGGATGTTATTGGATATTACCGTCAGGACGCAGGAGGAGACGTCTTTTAGGTCCGGCCACACAGATGGATGTTATTGGATATCACCGTCAGGACGCAGGAGGAGACGTCTTTTAGGTCCGGCCACACAGATGGATGTTATTGGATATTACCGTCAGGACGCAGGAGGAGACGTCTTTTAGGTCCGGCCACACAGATGGATGTTATTGGATATCACCGTCAGGACGCAGGAGGAGACGTCTTTTAGGTCCGGCCACACAGATGGATGTTATTGGATATTGCCGTCAGGACGCAGGAGGAGACGTCTTTGAGGTCCGGCCACACAGATGGGTGTTATTGGATATCACCGTCAGGACGCAGGAGGAGACGTCTTTTAGGTCTGGCCACACAGATGGATGTTATTTGATATCACCGTCAGGACGCAGGAGGAGACGTCTTTTAGGTCCGGCCACACAGATGGATGTTATTGGATATCGTCGTCAGGACGCAGGAGGAGACGTCTTTTAGGTCTGGCCACACAGATGGATGTTATTTGATATCACCGTCAGGACGCAGGAGGAGACGTCTTTTAGGTCCGGCCACACAGATGGATGTTATTGGATATCACCGTCAGGACGCAGGAGGAGACGTCTTTTAGGTCCGGCCACACAGATGGATGTTATTGGATATTACCGTCAGGACGCAGGAGGAGACGTCTTTTAGGTCCGGCCACACAGATGGATGTTATTGGATATCACCGTCAGGACGCAGGAGGAGACGTCTTTTAGGTCCGGCCACACAGATGGATGTTATTGGATATTACCGTCAGGACGCAGGAGGAGACGTCTTTTAGGTCCGGCCACACAGATGGATGCTATTGGATATTACCGTCAGGACGCAGGAGGAGACGTCTTTTAGGTCCGGCCACACAGATGGATGTTATTGGATATCGCCGTCAGGACGCAGGAGGAGACGTCTTTTAGGTCCGGCCACACAGATGGATGTTATTGGATATTCCCGTCAAGACGCAGGAGGAGACGTCTTTTAGGTCCGGCCACACAGATGGGTGTTATTGGATATCACCGCCAGGACGCAGGAGGAGACGTCTTTTAGGTCCGGCCACACAGATGGATGTTATTGGATATTACCGTCAGGACGCAGGAGGAGACGTCTTTTAGGTCCGGCCACACAGATGGATGTTATTGGATATTACAGTCAGGACGCAGGAGGAGACGTCTTTTAGGTCCGGCCACACAGATGGATGTTATTGGATATCAGCGTCAGGACGCAGGAGGAGACGTCTTTTAGGTCCGGCCACACAGATGGGTGCTATTGGATGTTACCGTCAGGACGCAGGAGGAGACGTCTTTTAGGTCCGGCCACACAGATGGGTGTTATTGGATATTACCGTCAGGACGCAGGAGGAGACGTCTTTTAGGTCCGGCCACACAGATGGATGTTATTGGATATCGCCGTCAGGACGCAGGAGGAGACGTCTTTTAGGTCCGGCCACACAGATGGATGTTATTGGATATTGCCGTCAGGACGCAGGAGGAGACGTCTTTTAGGTCCGGCCACACAGATGGATGTTATTGGATATTACCGTCAGGACGCAGGAGGAGACGTCTTTTAGGTCCGGCCACACAGATGGATGTTATTTGATATTACCGTCAGGACGCAGGAGGAGACGTCTTTTAGGTCCGGCCACACAGATGGATGTTATTGGATATCACCGTCAGGACGCAGGAGGAGACGTCTTTTAGGTCCGGCCACACAGATGGATGTTATTGGATATCGCCGTCAGGACGCAGGAGGAGACGTCTTTTAGGTCCGGCCACACAAATGGATGTTATTGGATATCACCGTCAGGACGCAGGAGGAGACGTCTTTTAGGTCCGGCCACACAGATGGATGTTATTGGATATCACCGTCAGGACGCAGGAGGAGACGTCTTTTAGGTCCGGCCACACAGATGGATGTTATTGGATATCACCGTCAGGACGCAGGAGGAGACGTCTTTTAGGTCCGGCCACACAGATGGATGTTATTGGATATCACCGTCAGGACGCAGGAGGAGACGTCTTTTAGGTCCGGCCACACAGATGGATGTTATTGGATATTACCGTCAGGACGCAGGAGGAGACGTCTTTTAGGTACGGCCACACAGATGGGTGTTATTGGATATCACCGTCAGGACGCAGGAGGAGACGTCTTTTAGGTCCGGCCACACAGATGGATGTTATTGGATATAGCCGTCAGGACGCAGGAGGAGACGTCTTTTAGGTCCGGCCACACAGATGGATGTTATTGGATATCACCGTCAGGACGCAGGAGGAGACGTCTTTTAGGTCCGGCCACACAGATGGATGTTATTGGATATAGCCGTCAGGACGCAGGAGGAGACGTCTTTTAGGTCCGGCCACACAGATGGATGTTATTGGATATCACCGTCAGGACGCAGGAGGAGACGTCTTTTAGGTCCGGCCACACAGATGGATGTTATTGGATATCACCGTCAGGACGCAGGAGGAGACGTCTTTTAGGTCCGGCCACACAGATGGATGTTATTGGATATCACCGTCAGGACTCAGGAGGAGACGTCTTTTAGGTCCGGCCACACAGATGGATGTTATTGGATATCACCGTCAGGACGCAGGAGGAGACGTCTTTTAGGTCCGGCCACACAGATGGATGTTATTGGATATCGCCGTCAGGACGCAGGAGGAGACGTCTTTTAGGTCCGGCCACACAGATGGATGTTATTGGATATCACCGTCAGGACGCAGGAGGAGACGTCTTTTAGGTCCGGCCACACAGATGGATGTTATTGGATATTACCGTCAGGACGCAGGAGGAGACGTCTTTTAGGTCCGGCCACACAGATGGATGTTATTTGATATCACCGTCAGGACGCAGGAGGAGACGTCTTTTAGGTCCGGCCACACAGATGGATGTTATTTGATATCACCGTCAGGACGCAGGAGGAGACGTCTTTTAGGTCCGGCCACACAGATGGATGTTATTGGATATCAGCGTCAGGACGCAGGAGGAGACGTCTTTTAGGCCCGGCCACACAGATGGATATTATTGGATATCAGCGTCAGGACGCAGGAGGAGACGTCTTTGAGGTCCGGCCACACAGATGGATGTTATTGGATATCACCGTCAGGACGCAGGAGGAGACGTCTTTTAGGTCCGGCCACACAGATGGATGTTATTGGATATCAGCGTCAGGACGCAGGAGGAGACGTCTTTTAGGCCCGGCCACACAGATGGATGTTATTGGATATCAGCGTCAGGACGCAGGAGGAGACGTCTTTGAGGTCCGGCCACACAGATGGATGTTATTGGATATCACCGTCAGGACGCAGGAGGAGACGTCTTTTAGGTCCGGCCACACAGATGGATGTTATTGGATATTACCGTCAGGACGCAGGAGGAGACGTCTTTTAGGTCCGGCCACACAGATGGATGTTATTGGATATCACCGTCAGGACGCAGGAGGAGACGTCTTTTAGGTCCGGCCACACAGATGGATGTTATTGGATATCAGCGTCAGGACGCAGGAGGAGACGTCTTTTAGGCCCGGCCACACAGATGGATGTTATTGGATATCAGCGTCAGGACGCAGGAGGAGACGTCTTTGAGGTCCGGCCACACAGATGGATGTTATTGGATATCACCGTCAGGACGCAGGAGGAGACGTCTTTTAGGTCCGGCCACACAGATGGATGTTATTGGATATTACCGTCAGGACGCAGGAGGAGACGTCTTTTAGGTCCGGCCACACAGATGGATGTTATTGGATATCACCGTCAGGACGCAGGAGGAGACGTCTTTTAGGTCCGGCCACACAGATGGATGTTATTGGATATCAGCGTCAGGACGCAGGAGGAGACGTCTTTTAGGCCCGGCCACACAGATGGATGTTATTGGATATCAGCGTCAGGACGCAGGAGGAGACGTCTTTTAGGTCCGGCCACACAGATGGATGTTATTGGATATCACCGTCAGGACGCAGGAGGAGACGTCTTTTAGGTCCGGCCACACAGATGGATGTTATTGGATGTTACCGTCAGGACGCAGGAGGAGACGTCTTTTAGGTCCGGCCACACAGATGGATGTTATTGGATATCGCCGTCAGGACGCAGGAGGAGACGTCTTTTAGGTCCGGCCACACAGATGGATGTTATTGGATATCGCCGTCAGGACGCAGGAGGAGACGTCTTTTAGGTCCGGCCACACAGATGGATGTTATTTGATATCACCGTCAGGACGCAGGAGGAGACGTCTTTTAGGTCCGGCCACACAGATGGATGTTATTGGATATCAGCGTCAGGACGCAGGAGGAGACGTCTTTGAGGTCCGGCCACACAGATGGATGTTATTGGATATCACCGTCAGGACGCAGGAGGAGACGTCTTTTAGGTCCGGCCACACAGATGGATGTTATTTGATATTACCGTCAGGACGCAGGAGGAGACGTCTTTTAGGTCCGGCCACACAGATGGATGTTATTGGATATCAGCGTCAGGACGCAGGAGGAGACGTCTTTTAGGCCCGGCCACACAGATGGATGTTATTGGATATCAGCGTCAGGACGCAGGAGGAGACGTCTTTGAGGTCCGGCCACACAGATGGATGTTATTGGATATCACCGTCAGGACGCAGGAGGAGACGTCTTTTAGGTCCGGCCACACAGATGGATGTTATTGGATGTTACCGTCAGGACGCAGGAGGAGACGTCTTTTAGGTCCGGCCACACAGATGGATGTTATTGGATATCGCCGTCAGGACGCAGGAGGAGACGTCTTTTAGGTCCGGCCACACAGATGGATGTTATTGGATATCGCCGTCAGGACGCAGGAGGAGACGTCTTTTAGGTCCGGCCACACAGATGGATGTTATTTGATATCACCGTCAGGACGCAGGAGGAGACGTCTTTTAGGTCCGGCCACACAGATGGATGTTATTGGATATCAGCGTCAGGACGCAGGAGGAGACGTCTTTGAGGTCCGGCCACACAGATGGATGTTATTGGATATCACCGTCAGGACGCAGGAGGAGACGTCTTTTAGGTCCGGCCACACAGATGGATGTTATTTGATATTACCGTCAGGACGCAGGAGGAGACGTCTTTTAGGTCCGGCCACACAGATGGATGTTATTGGATATCAGCGTCAGGACGCAGGAGGAGACGTCTTTTAGGCCCGGCCACACAGATGGATGTTATTGGATATCAGCGTCAGGACGCAGGAGGAGACGTCTTTGAGGTCCGGCCACACAGATGGATGTTATTGGATATCACCGTCAGGACGCAGGAGGAGACGTCTTTTAGGTCCGGCCACACAGATGGATGTTATTGGATATCACCGTCAGGACGCAGGAGGAGACGTCTTTTAGGTCCGGCCACACAGATGGATGTTATTGGATATCACCGTCAGGACGCAGGAGGAGACGTCTTTTAGGTCCGGCCACACAGATGGATGTTATTGGATATCAGCGTCAGGACGCAGGAGGAGACGTCTTTTAGGTCCGGCCACACAGATGGATGTTATTGGATATCAGCGTCAGGACGCAGGAGGAGACGTCTTTGAGGTCCGGCCACACAGATGGATGTTATTGGATATCACCGTCAGGACGCAGGAGGAGACGTCTTTTAGGTCCGGCCACACAGATGGATGTTATTGGATATTACCGTCAGGACGCAGGAGGAGACGTCTTTTAGGTCCGGCCACACAGATGGATGTTATTGGATATCACCGTCAGGACGCAGGAGGAGACGTCTTTTAGGTCCGGCCACACAGATGGATGTTATTGGATATCAGCGTCAGGACGCAGGAGGAGACGTCTTTTAGGCCCGGCCACACAGATGGATGTTATTGGATATCAGCGTCAGGACGCAGGAGGAGACGTCTTTGAGGTCCGGCCACACAGATGGATGTTATTGGATATCACCGTCAGGACGCAGGAGGAGACGTCTTTTAGGTCCGGCCACACAGATGGATGTTATTGGATGTTACCGTCAGGACGCAGGAGGAGACGTCTTTTAGGTCCGGCCACACAGATGGATGTTATTGGATATCGCCGTCAGGACGCAGGAGGAGACGTCTTTTAGGTCCGGCCACACAGATGGATGTTATTTGATATCACCGTCAGGACGCAGGAGGAGACGTCTTTTAGGTCCGGCCACATAGATGGATGTTATTGGATATCGCCGTCAGAACGTAGGAGGAGACGTCTTTTAGGTCCGGCCACACAGATGGATGTTATTGGATATCACCGTCAGGACGCAGGAGGAGACGTCTTTTAGGTCCGGCCACACAGATGGATGTTATTGGATATCACCGTCAGGACGCAGGAGGAGACGTCTTTTAGGTCCGGCCACACAGATGGATGTTATTGGATATCACCGTCAGGACGCAGGAGGAGACGTCTTTTAGGTCCGGCCACACAGATGGATGTTATTTGATATCACCGTCAGGACGCAGGAGGAGACGTCTTTTAGGTCCGGCCACATAGATGGATGTTATTGGATATCGCCGTCAGAACGTAGGAGGAGACGTCTTTTAGGTCCGGCCACACAGATGGATGTTATTGGATGTTACCGTCAGGACGCAGGAGGAGACGTCTTTTAGGTCCGGCCACACAGATGGATGTTATTGGATATTACCGTCAGGACGCAGGAGGAGACGTCTTTTAGGTCCGGCCACACAGATGGATGTTATTTGATATCACCGTCAGGACGCAGGAGGAGACGTCTTTTAGGTCCGGCCACACAGATGGATGTTATTGGATATCAGCGTCAGGACGCAGGAGGAGACGTCTTTTAGGTACGGCCACACAGATGGATGTTATTGGATATTACAGTCAGGACGCAGGAGGAGACGTCTTTTAGGTCCGGCCACACAGATGGATGTTATTGGATATTACCGTCAGGACGCAGGAGGAGACGTCTTTTAGGTCCGGCCACACAGATGGATGTTATTGGATATCACCGTCAGGACGCAGGAGGAGACGTCTTTTAGGTCCGGCCACACAGATGGATGTTATTGGATGTTACCGTCAGGACGCAGGAGGAGACGTCTTTTAGGTCCGGCCACACAGATGGATGTTATTGGATATTACCGTCAGGACGCAGGAGGAGACGTCTTTTAGGTCCGGCCACACAGATGGATGTTATTGGATATTACCGTCAGGACGCAGGAGGAGACGTCTTTTAGGTCCGGCCACACAGATGGATGTTATTGGATATCACCGTCAGGACGCAGGAGGAGACGTCTTTTAGGTCCGGCCACACAGATGGATGTTATTGGATATCACCGTCAGGACGCAGGAGGAGACGTCTTTTAGGTCCGGCCACACAGATGGATGTTATTGGATGTTACCGTCAGGACGCAGGAGGAGACGTCTTTTAGGTCCGGCCACACAGATGGATGTTATTGGATATCAGCGTCAGGACGCAGGAGGAGACGTCTTTTAGGTCCGGCCACACAGATGGATGTTATTGGATATCACCGTCAGGACGCAGGAGGAGACGTCTTTTAGGTCCGGCCACACAGATGGATGTTATTGGATATCACCGTCAGGACGCAGGAGGAGACGTCTTTTAGGTCTGGCCACACAGATGGATGTTATTTGATATCACCGTCAGGACGCAGGAGGAGACGTCTTTTAGGTCCGGCCACACAGATGGATGTTATTGGATATCAGCGTCAGGACGCAGGAGGAGACGTCTTTTAGGTCCGGCCACACAGATGGATGTTATTGGATATCACCGTCAGGACGCAGGAGGAGACGTCTTTTAGGTCCGGCCACTGTGTTGAGCCATTAGTCGGTATTTCCTGCTGTGTGTTTCTATCACCAACCAATTTAATACTGGGATTTTAACCATTATGCAGTAATCAAGATCCATTTTTATCGTTTTCTACTTGGATTTGCTTTAATTGGTGTGATAGTCGGATTCCTAGGCTACACCCAGGGACGCGTTCCTCTGCATAGTGGTCTCTTCTGTAAGTCACAGAAGTCTAGTTATAGGTTCATGTGCCTCCTGAGGTAGTCGGATCAACCACAGTAAAACCTCTATTCTTTACACTGCTGACTGCATCCGGAGAAGTTCTACAATTTACAGCTTGTCCTTTCTGCACCAGATATATACTGCACATTTCCATCTCTGCACCTTAGAGGGGTACAACGGTGTTCTAATCTTACATGTGGCCTCCCGGTAAAGGCCTAATAGATGCTAGTCCCACCTCCAGGACCCTTGCCTGTTGGGGAATCCATTTTGGTAGCGTCATTTGAGCACCACTTTCCATTCAGGTCTCTGGGAGTGATACAGAATGGTGAGAGCTGCTTAGTCTACTTTCACACTAGTGTTTAAGTTTTCCGGTATTGAGTTCCGTCATAGGGGCTAAATACCGGAAACAAACCCTTCCATTTTGTCCCCATTCATTGTCAATAGGGACAAAATGTAACTGAACAGAATGGAGCGCTCCGAAATGCATTCCGTTCTGTTTAGTTTCCTTCTCAGAACGGAGAGATAAACCGCAACATGTTGTATGTTGCTTTCCGTCCTGGGAAAAGCGGATCCAGCATTACCCCCAATGCAAGTCAATGGGGACGTATCCGTTTTCTCTCCCACAATCTGCCACAATTGAAAACTGATCCGTCCCCCATTGACTTTCAGTAGAGTTAATGACGGATCAGTCTTGAGTATGATATTGCAAGCAGATCGTTGATAACGGATGCAGACGGTTGTATTATCAGTAACGGAAGCATGAAAGTAGCCTTACTCCTGGAGATATCCCAAGTATTAATGGTGTTGTGTCACGCCCTCCGGCTTGTACCTTGTGGTTGTCATATGCAGACAGTACACCCTCATTCTGCATGTGGTTGTACTCGTCAGCCTGCCATTACACACAGTGGAGCACTCCTCTTCCTCTCTGGTGCACCTGACACCTATTGTTTGCTTTGTAGTAGAAGTCATTTGTGATGTGAGCCGACCATTTCTAAATCCGGGGTTTCTCCATGGAGATGAGGCGCTTCCTAGAGGATCAACCCTTTCTGCGAAGACTGGTCTCATTCAAACCTATAACGTCATCAGGTAGGTCGTTCTATAGAGGACAGTGATGCACAGGAGCAGCTCATCCAAACATGGCACCTGAGATCAGGACCTCAGATCACCCCGTCACATGAAGACAAATCTATAGCCATCAGGTAGGTCGTTCTATGGGGGAGAAGAGTGAATGTAAAGCACAAGAGCAGCTCATCCAAACATGGCACCTGAGATCAGGACCTCAGATCTCCCTGTCACATGAAGACAAACCTATAACGTCATCAGGTAGGTAGTTCTATGGAGGAGAGTGATTGTGATGCACAAGAGCAGCTCATCCAAACATGGCACCTGAGATCAGGACCTCAGATCTCCCTGTCACATGAAGACAAACCTATAACGTCATCAGGTAGGTCGTTCTATGGAGAAGAGTTAATGTAAAGCACAGGAGCAGCTCATCCAAACATGGCACCTGAGATCAGGACCTCAGATCACCCCATCACATGAAGACAAACCTATAACGTCATCAGGTAGGTCGTTCTATGGAGGAGAGTGATTGTGATGCACAAGAGCAGCTCATCCAAACATGGCACCTGAGATCAGGACCTCAGATCTCCCTGTCACATGAAGACAAACCTATAACGTCATCAGGTAGGTCGTTCTATGGAGAAGAGTTAATGTAAAGCACAGGAGCAGCTCATCCAAACATGGCACCTGAGATCAGGACCTCAGATCACCCCATCACATGAAGACAAACCTATAACGTCATCAGGTAGGTCGTTCTATGGAGGAGAGTGATTGTGATGCACAAGAGCAGCTCATCCAAACATGGCACCTGAGATCAGGACCTCAGATCTCCCTGTCACATGAAGACAAACCTATAACGTCATCAGGTAGGTAGTTCTATGGAGCAGAGTGAATGTGATGCACAGGAGCAGCTCATCCAAACATGGCACCTGAGATCAGGACCTCAGATCTCCCTGTCACATGAAGACAAACCTATAACGTCATCAGGTAGGTCGTTCTATGGAGAAGAGTTAATGTAAAGCACAGGAGCAGCTCATCCAAACATGGCACCTGAGATCAGGACCTCAGATCACCCCGTCACATGAAGACAAATCTATAGCCATCAGGTAGGTCGTTCTATGGAGGAGAGTGATTGTGATGCACAGGAGTAGCTCATCCAAACATGGCACCTGAGATCAGGACCTCAGATCACCCCGTCACATGAAGACAAATCTATAGCCATCAGGTAGGTCGTTCTATGGAGGGGAGTGATTGTAAAGCACAAGAGCAGCTCATCCAAACATGGCACCTGAGATCAGGACCTCAGATCACCCCGTCACATGAAGACAAATCTATAGCCATCAGGTAGATCGTTCTATGGAGGAGAGTGAATGTAAAGCACAAGAGCAGCTCATCCAAACATGGCACCTGAGATCAGGACCTCAGATCACCCCGTCACATGAAGACAAACCTATAGCCATCAGGTAGGTCGTTCTATGGAGGAGAGTGATTGTGATGCACAAGAGCAGCTCATCCAAACATGGCACCTGAGATCAGGACCTCAGATCACCCCGTCACATGAAGACAAACCTATAACGTCATCAGGTAGGTCGTACAATGGAGAAGAGTTAATGTAAAGTACAAGAACAGCTCATCCAAACATGGCACCTGAGATCAGGACCTCAGATCACCCCGTCACATGAAGACAAATCTATAGCCATCAGGTAGGTCGTTCTATGGAGGAGAGTGAATGTAAAGCACAGGAGCAGCTCATCCAAACATGGCACCTGAGATCAGGACCTCAGATCACCCCGTCACATGAAGACAAATCTATAGCCATCCGGTAGGTCGTTCTATGGAGCAGAGTGAATGTAAAGCACAAGAACAGCTCATCCAAACATGGCACCTGAGATCAGGACCTCAGATCACCCCGTCACATGAAGACAAACCTATAACGTCATCAGGTAGGTCGTTCTATGGAGCAGAGTGAATGTAAAGCACAAGAGCAGCTCATCCAAACATGGCACCTGAGATCAGGACCTCAGATCACCCCGTCACATGAAGACAAATCTATAGCCATCAGGTAGGTCGTTCTATGGAGGAGAGTGAATGTAAAGCACAAGAGCAGCTCATCCAAACATGGCACCTGAGATCAGGACCTCAGATCACCCCGTCACATGAAGACAAACCTATAACGTCATCAGGTAGGTCGTTCTATGGTGGAGAGTGATTGTGATGCACAAGAGCAGCTCATCCAAACATGGCACCTGAGATCAGGACCTCAGATCACCCCGTCACATGAAGACAAATCTATAACTTCATCAGGTAGGTCATTCTATGGAGGAGAGTGATTGTGATGCACAGGAGCAGCTCATCCAAACATGGCACCTGAGATCAGGACCTCAGATCACCCTGTCACATGAAGACAAACCTATAGCCATCAGGTAGGTCGTTCTATGGAGGAGAGTGATTGTGATGCACAGGAGCAGTTCATCCAAACATGGCACCTGAGATCAGGACCTCAGATCACCCCGTCACATGAAGACAAACCTATAGCCATCAGGTAGGTCGTTCTATGGAGGAGAGTGAATGTACAGCACAAAAGCAGCTCATCCAAACATGGCACCTGAGATCAGGACCTCAGATCACCCCGTCACATGAAGACAAATCTATAGCCATCAGGTAGGTCGTTCTATGGGGGAGAAGAGGGAATGTAAAGCACAAGAGCAGCTCATCCAAACATGGCACCTGAGATCAGGACCTCAGATCACCCCATCACATGAAGACAAATCTATAGCCATCAGGTAGGTCGTTCTATGGAGAAGAGTGAATGTGATGCACAGGAGCAGCTCATCCAAACATGGCACCTGAGATCAGGACCTCAGATCACTCCGTCACATGAAGACAAATCTATAGCCATCAGGTAGGTCGTTCTATGGGGGAGAAGAGTGAATGTAAAGCACAAGAGCAGCTCATCCAAACATGGCACCTGAGATCAGGACCTCAGATCACCCCATCACATGAAGACAAATCTATAGCCATCAGGTAGGTCGTTCTATGGAGAAGAGTGAATGTAAAGCACAAGAGCAGCTCATCCAAACATGGCACCTGAGATCAGGACCTCAGATCACCCTATCACATGAAGACAAATCTATAGCCATCAGGTAGGTCGTTCTATGGAGGAGAGTGAATGTGATGCACAGGAGCAGCTCATCCAAACATGGCACCTGAGATCAGGACCTCAGATCACCCCGTCACATGAAGACAAATCTATAGCCATCAGGTAGGTCGTTCTATGGGTGAGAAGAGTGAATGTAAAGCACAAGAGCAGCTCATCCAAACATGGCACCTGAGATCAGGACCTCAGATCACTCCGTCACATGAAGACAAATCTATAGCCATCAGGTAGGTCGTTCTATGGGGGAGAAGAGTGAATGTAAAGCACAAGAGCAGCTCATCCAAACATGGCACCTGAGATCAGGACCTCAGATCACCCCGTCACATGAAGACAAATCTATAGCCATCAGGTAGGTCGTTCTATGGAGGAGAGTGATTGTGATGCACAGGAGCAGTTCATCTAAACATGGCACCTGAGATCAGGACCTCAGATCACCCCGTCACATGAAGACAAATCTATAGCCATCAGGTAGGTCGTTCTATGGAGGAGAGTGATTGTGATGCACAGGAGCAGTTCATCTAAACATGGCACCTGAGATCAGGACCTCGGATCACCCCGTCACATGAAGACAAATCTATAGCCATCAAGTAGGTCGTTCTATGGAGGAGAGTGAATGTGATGCACAGGAGCAGTTCATCCAAACATGGCACCTGAGATCAGGACCTCAGATCACCCCGTCACATGAAGACAAATCTATAGCCATCAGGTAGGTCGTTCTATGGAGGAGAGTGAATGTGATGCACAGGAGCAGCTCATCCAAACATGGCACCTGAGATCAGGACCTCAGATCACCCCGTCACATGAAGACAAATCTATAGCCATCAGGTAGGTCGTTCTATGGAGGAGAGTGATTGTGATGCACAGGAGCAGCTCATCCAAACATGGCACCTGAGATCAGGACCTCAGATCACCCCGTCACATGAAGACAAATCTATAACGTCATCTGGTAGGTCGTTCTATGGAGGAGAGTGAATGTAAAGCACAAGAGCAGCTCATCCAAACATGGCACCTGAGATCAGGACCTCAGATCACCCCATCACATGAAGACAAACTCACTTGTAGCTTGTGTGGCTACATACAGGATGTGAAAGCCACTGCCAGGATGGTATGACCCAGCCATGTGCAGCCACAATATCTTCAGGCCTGAGTCTCCGGTATGGACGGAATGTACTTTCTTATGTTGTGTCCTTGTACAGGCTGCGGCCAGGGACTTACTGCCGCTGTCATAGGCTGATGACAGGACAGAGACGTTACTACAAGTTCTGGAGATGCGTCACTGATCCAGGTTGGGAAGGATCTTTCCTGAAGATGTTGGACATGTGTTGAGCGCCTCACATGCCTCCTCTAGTTGTCCTAGATGGCCTTTTGTCTTTCTCAGCTGCTCGTTATTTACACTACCGGAATAGAAACACAGCACCTATAGTGGGAAAAATAAGGATTTGATGCTCTGGTGATTTTGCAGGTTTTCCCACCTACAAGGAAAGGAGAGGTCTGTAATAGTTATCGTAGGTTCACTTCAACTGTGAGAAACAGAATCTAAAAGAAATCTAGAAAATCACATTGTATGATTTTCAAATAATTAATTAGCATTTTCTCCCATGAGATAAGTATTTGATCACCTACCAACCAGCAGGAATTCTCCTCTCACAGACCTGTTAGTGTTTCTTTAAGAAGTCCTCCGACTCTGCACTCATTACCTGAATTAATTGCACCTGTTTGAACTTGTTACCTGTATAAAAGACTCCGGTCCACATACAATTACACTCCAACCTGTCCACCATGGCCAAGACCAAAGTGTTGTCTAAGGACACCAGGGACATAACTGTAGACCTGCACAAGGCTGGGATGGGCGACAGGACAATAGACAAGCAGCTTGGTGAGAAGACAACTGTTGGTGCAATTTTTAGAAAATGGAAAAAAAAACAAGATGACTGTCAATCATCCTCGGTCTGGGGCTCCATGGAAGATCTCGCCTCATGGGGTAAGGATGATTCTGAGAAAGGTGAGGAATCAGCCCAGAACTACACAGGAGGACATGGTCAATGACCTGAAGAGAGCTGGGACCACAGTCTGAAAGATTACCGTTAGTAACACACTACGCTCTCATGGATTAAACTCCTGCAGGGCCCACAAGGTCCCCCTGCTCACACCAGCACATGTCCAGGCCTGTTTGAAGTTCACCAATGACCATCTGGGTGATCCAGAAAAGGCAGGGGAGAAGGGAATGTGGTCAGATGAAACCAAAATATAACTTTTTCTCGCCATGTTTGGAGAATACAGCCCCAAGAACACTGTTCCAACCGTAATGCATGGGGGTGGAAACATCATACTTTGGGGGTGCTTTCCTGTAAAGAGGACAGGACGACTGCACCCTATTGAAGGAAGTCCATGTATCGCGAGATTGTGGTCAACAACCTCCTTCCCTCAGTCAGAGCATTGAAGATGGTTTGTGGCTAGGTCTTCCAGCATGACAACGACCCGAAGCACACAGCCAGGATAGCCAAGGAGCGGCTCCGTAAGTGGCATTTCAAGGTTCTGGAGTTGCCTAGTAAGTCTCCAGATCTGAACCCAATCAAAAATCTTTGGAGGGAGCTGAAACTCATGCAGCCCAGAGACCTGAAAGATCTGGAGAAGATCTGTATGAAGGAGTGGGCCAAAATCCCTGCTGCAGTGTGTGCAAACCTGGTCAAGAACTACATGAGGTCAGTAGTTAGAAAATGCGTCAGGGACCGCCGTATGGTGATGCAATCTCACCAGTCTGACGGTAAGTGTCCGTGAGATAAGAGGTGATTAGCGCCACTCCCTTAGTCTTAGGTATAGTATATTCACATGGATTAGAAGCGTAACTGGAAAAGTTTGATGGAAACAGGTTTAAGAGAAAGGGACTCACAGGTCCCAGGTAACCAATAGATAAGTGCTCCAGGGACAGATAAAATCAGGATAATATAAGTACAGAGAACCTAGGGATCAATAATATTAATGGAAATAGAACGAGACAATTAAAATGATAAAATGAAACAGTTAAAAATAGTAAAATCTGTATTTACTCACTTCGCTGGGGTTAGTCAGCAGGATAAAGCTCAAGACACCTGTGACTTTACATCCCCCTGGCCAGGATCGCATGTAGAGGTATCAAGGATTGATGGCAGCACACTTCTGGTCAATCCCTTTATTTCAATAAATATATGGCTCAACGTGTTTCGGGGACAGTATTCCCCTTCCTCAGGAGCAGGTGCAAATACATAGACATACAATACAAAGTATGGAATAAAGGTACACTGGATACATACCAACTATTTATAGCCATGTGGCTATTCTCTATATACAAAGGGCGCGCTATAGCGCCGAAACCGGAAGTGCGATGCGTTCCAGCCTGGAACGCAAGAGAACTGGAAGTGCGGTGCATTCCAACCTGGAAGCGCAGGAGCGCTGCTGGAAATACTAGAAGGGCACTGATGCGCTCCAAGCTGGAGCGCACCGAACAGGAGGAGCAGTCGGTGCGCTCCAAGCCGCAGCACATCGGGGGGAGCAGGCAGGGGCTCACAGGGGGAGTGGCCACTAGATAGATGGTGAAGAAAGGGGACACAAATAATATATAAACGTACTATCAAAGCACTATAGATTCTAACAATATAAAAATATATTGACATACAGTATATGAGGATGTAGGAATGTAGACAAACATAACAAGTGTTAATAATAAATAACCACATGGCTAAAATTAAATGGTGTAATAAGACGTATAACATGAATAGGGTAACGGCTAAATTCAATTGTTTGCAATGGGTATAATAGGTATATAAGTGTGTTAAAAATATACAGTCGTGGTCAAAAGTTTTGAGAATTACATAAATATTGGAAATTGGAAAAGTTGCTGCTTAAGTTTTTATAATAGCAATTTGCATATACTCCAGAATGTTATGAAGAGTGATCAGATGAATTGCATAGTCCTTCTTTGCCATGAAAATTAACTTAATCCCAAAAAAACCTTTCCACTGCATTTCATTGCTGTCATTAAAGGACCTGCTGAGATCATTTCAGTAATCGTCTTGTTAACTCAGGTGAGAATGTTGACGAGCACAAGGCTGGAGATTATTGTCAGGCTGATTGGGTTAAAATGGCAGACTTGACATGTTAAAAGGAGGGTGATGCTTGAAATCATTGTTCTTCCTTTAACCATGGTGACCTGCAAAGAAACGCGTGCAGCCATCATTGTGTTGCATAAAAATGGCTTCACAGGCAAGGATATTGTGGCTACTAAGATTGCACCTCAATCAACAAATTTATAGGATCATCAAGAACTTCAAGGAAAGAGGTTCAATTCTTGTTAAGAAGGCTTCAGGGTATCCAAGAAAGTCCAGCAAGAGCCAGGATCGTCTCCTAAAGAGGATTCAGCTGCGGGATCGAAGTGCCACCAGTGCAGAGCTTGCTCAGGAATGGCAGCAGGCAGGTGTGAGCGCATCTGCACGCACAGTGAGGCGAAGTCTTTTGGAAGATGGCCTGGTGTCAAGAAGGGCAGCAAAGAAGCCACTTCTCTCCAAAAAAAACATCAGGGACAGATTGATCTTCTGCAGAAAGTATGGTGAATGATGGACTGCTGAGGACTGGGGCAAAGTCATATTCTCCGATGAAGCCTCTTTCCGATTGTTTGGGGCATCTGGAAAAAGGCTTGTCCGGAGAAGAAAAGGTGAGCGCTACCATCAGCCCTGTGTCATGCCAACAGTAAAGCATCCTGAGACCATTCATGTGTGGGGTTGCTTCTCATCCAAGGGAGTGGGCTCACTCACAATTTTGCCCAAATACACAGCCATGAATAAAGAATGGTACCAAAACACCCTTCAACAGCAACTTCTTCCAACAGTTTGGTGAAGAACAATGCATTTTCCAGCACGATGGTGCACCGTGCCATAAGGCAAAAGTGATAACTAGGTGGCTCGGGGACCAAAACGTTGACATTTTGAGTCCATGGCCTGGAAACTCCCCAGATCTTAATCCCATTGAGAACTTGTGGTCAATCCTCAAGAGGCGGGTGGACAAAAAACCCCCCACTAATTCTGCCAAACTCCAAGAAGTGATTATGAAAGAATGGGTTGCTGTCAGTCAGGAATTGGCCCAGAAGTTGATTGAGAGCATGCCCAGTCGAATTGCAGAGGTCCTGAAAAAGAAGGGCCAACACTGCAAATACTGACTCTTTGCATCAATGTCATGTAATTGTCGATAAAAGCCTTTGAAACGTATGAAGTGCGTGTAATTATATTTCACTACATCACAGAAACAACTGAAACAAAGATCTAAAAGCAGTTTAGCAGCAAACTTTGTGAAAACTAATATTTGTGTCATTCTCAAAACTTTTGGCCACGACTGTACAGTCAGGTCCATAAATATTGGGACATGGACACAATTCTAACATTTTTGGCTCTATTCACCACCACAATGGATTTGAAATGAAACGGACAAGATGTGCTTTACCTGCAGACTGTCAGCTTTATTTTGAGGATATTTACATCCAAATCAGGTGAACGGTGCAGGAATTACAACAGTTTGCATATGTGCCTCTCAATTTTTAAGGGTCCAAAAGTAATGGGACAATTGGCTTCTCAGCTGTTCCATGGCCAGGTGTGTGTTATTCCCTCATTATCCCAATTACAATGAGCAGATAAAAGGTCCAGAGGTCATTTCACGTCTGCTATTTGCATTTGGAATCTGTTGCTGTCAACTCCCAAGATGAGATCCAAAGAGCTGTCACTATCAGTGAAGCAAGCCATCATTAGGCTGAAAAAACACCACCAACCCATCAGAGAGATAGCAAAAACATTAGGCCTGGCCAAAACAACTGGAACATTCTTAAAAAGAAGGAACGCACCGGTGAGCTCAGCAACACCAAAAGAGGCGGAAGACCACAGAAAACCACTGTGGTGGATGACCGAAGAATTCTTTCCCTGGTGAAGAAAACACGCTTCACAACAGTTGGCCAGATCAAGAACACTCTCCAGGAGGTAGGTGTATGTGTGTCAGAATCAACAATCAAGAGAAGACTTCACCAGAGTGAATACAGAGGGTTCACCACAAGATGGAAACCATTGGTGAGCCTCAAAAACAGGAAGGCCATATTAGAGTTTGCCAAACGACATCTAAAAAAGCCTTCACAGTTCTGGAACAACATCCTATGGACAGATGAGACCAAGATCAACTTGTACCAGAGTGATGGGAAGAAAAGAGTATGGAGAAGGAAAGGAGCTGCTCATGATCCTAAGCACACCACCTCATCAGTGAAGCATGGTGGTGGTAGTGTCATGCCGTGGGCATGTATGGCTGTCAATGGAGCTGCTTCTCTTGTATTTTCTGATGATGTGACTGCTGACAAAAGCAGCAGGATGAATTCTGAAGTGTTTCGGGCAATATTATCTGCTCATATTCAGCCCAATGCTTCAGAACTCATTGGACGGAGCTTCACAGTGCAGATGGACAATGACCCAAAGCAGACTGCAAAAGCAACCAAAGAGTTTTTTAAGGGAAAGAAGTGGAATGTTATGCAATGGCCAAGTCAATCACCGGACCTGAATCCGATTGAGCATTTCACTTGCTGAAGACAAAACTGAAGGGAAAATGCCCCAAGAACAAGCAGGAACTGAAGACAGTTGCAGTAGAGGCCTGGCAGAGCATCACCAGGGATGAAACCCCGCGTCTGGTGATGTCTATGCGTTCCAGACTTCAGGCTGTAATTGACTGCAAAGGATTTGCAACCAAGTATTAAAAAGTGACAGTTTGATTTATGATAATTATTCTGTCCCATTACTTTTGGTCCCTTAACAAGTGGGAGGCACATATACAAACTGCTGTAATTCCTGCACCGTTCACCTGATTTGGATGTAAATACCCTCAGATTACAGCTGACAGTCTGCAGGTAAAGCACATCTTATTCATTTCATTTCATATCCATTGTGGTGGTGTATAGAGCCAAAAATGTTACCATTGTGTCCATGTCCCAATATTTATGGACCTGACTGTATATAACATATGGGATAAGAGTGCTTTTTGTGTATTCAATAATTCACTTATTCCAACGATTCGTTCAATCCGAATGGAGCTGGCGAATTGAGTCTATAGATCCAATACATTTCCTTGCGACAGAGTGTCTGGTAAGAGTGGGGGACCCATCCCAGGGGGGTTACCTTAAGAAGGGTGGGGTCGCCATCTTGGTAAGTAGAAAAATTACGGGACACACTATGAGTATTGACTTTTCGTTTTATATTGGACCTGCGCTCCTGTCCTGTTTTAGTGGTGCGGCCTACGTAGTACATGTTGCAGGAGCATTATAATAGATATTGTCACGGGGTTCCGAAGGTGCACTCGGTCCCCCATTGCCCGCAGAACTGTTGCTTAGCTTTTGGAATGAGGTTCTGTGTTTGACCTCATTCCCAGGGCGGCTTTACTAGCTGGGTGGCTCCTTGCTCCTAGTCTGCCTTGAGCGCCGAGCTGATCACTCGGTGCTCGACTGGTTGGTCTGTCGGTCATGTGACGCTGGCCACGTCACATGACCCTCACTCCCCACTATAAATACAGGCAGCCTGCTGGCTACAGGTTGCCTGTTAATTTCTAGGTTCCTGGTATTTGTTGGACTGCTGAATACTTACCTGATCCTTGACCATCCTTTTGCCTGCTCCTCCTGTACTGCGCATCCGTCCTGGTATTGTGACCTCGGCTCCCACCTGACTACTCTCTTAGGACTCCTCTTGTACTTCTCTGCTCTCCTGGTATTTATGGCCCCGGCTTCTCCTGACAATTCTCTGCTTGCTCCATTTGTACTTTGCAGCTTTCCTGGTATTGACTCGGTCCGTTCACGTCCTGTTGTTTGTCTGTCTGTCATCCCTGCACTTACTCCAAGTTAGGGATTGCCGTCCAGTTGTCCCCTGTCATTAGGACTCGCGAGGCAAGTAGGCAGGGCCAGGGGTAAGGGTGGAGCGCAGTGGTTACTTCCCTTCCCCCTGTGTGTGTGTGTGTGTACGCGACCGTTACAGATATATTACATTGGCCTTACTGCAGTACATGTCGTGTCGCAGTAGAATGGGATCTTCATGGGTTGTCAGAACCACTTCCTTCTTATTGTCCGTGGTCATGTTACAGCACTTACATCAACTTGTACCACACTTGTAATACCCTACTCTGCAGTCAGTACTATTTTCCTTAGGGGTAGTTGTCCGCCCTGTGGGTTTTTTAAATTTGGGCAGGATGGTGTGATGATTTCCTTGAGTGTTTTTGCTCTCCGGAATGTCAGGCTGGGGGCTTTTGGGATATTTGTCCCTATAATGGGGTCCTTTGTGAGCACTGTCCAATGTTTAGTTAGATTTTTCCTGATCTCTACATGTTTGATAGTATAGCGTGTAATTAGACTAAGTGGGCCACGTCTGGAGTTAGGTCATTTATCTTTTTTATTTTGTAGGATTGGTGGGGTAACCCTTATCCTGAAATCTTTTTCCCACCATATCAAGCTGTTCTTTTAGTATCTTGTCATCTGAACAGTTTCTTCTGATCCTTCTCATTTGGCTGTAAGGAATGTTGTTTTTCCATCTGTGATGATGGCAGCTTTTAAAGTCCAAATAACTGTTAGTGCCCACTCGTTTAAAATGTGTTCTGGTATTGATTTGATTTTTTACTATATTTAAGTGCAGATCTAGGAAGACTGCTTCCTTCGGGTGGTGCTCCAGAGTAAAAGATTCCAATCATTCTCATTGAGTCCTTTTACAAATGTTAGAAGGTCCTCAGGGTTCCCATCCCACACCAGTATAATGTCATCAATAAATCTTTTGTAAAATGTAATTTTGGGGTGTATTAGGAGCCCCATCTTCTCCTCAAAAGACCCCATGAACAAATTTGCGTACGATGGGGCAAGTTTTGTCCCCATAGTCATCCCTTTCTCCTAACGGTATATCGTGTCTTGAAATCAGAAAAATTCAAGATAAAATCAATAGATTTCAAAATGAAAGAACCCTGTGTCTCGGGCATCATAGGCTCTGAGAGTAGGACTTCTTTTATTGCTCTCAAGCCCAAGGGGTGGAGGATATTGCTGTACAGCCATGAAACATCCAATGTTACCCAATTAAAGGTATCCTTCCACTGGAAGGTTTCCAGAATGTTCAGTAAATGGGAGGGATCCCTAAGGCACGATGGTAACTTTGAAACGTAAATTTGTAGAATACTATCAACATATTCAGAAAGGTTTGTGGTGAGGGAACCAATGCCAGATATAATTGGTCTACCAGGGGGATTTGTCAGTGACTTCTGAATTTTTGGTAAAAAGTAGAATCTATCTGTTAGGGATGTGGAATTTTTAGATAGGTCCTCACTTTTTGTCAATAACTCCCAAACTGTAGCCTTCATTTATGAGTTGGTATAGTCACTTCTTGTATTCCTGGGTGGGGTCGTGAGCCAATGGTTTATAATAATCCTGATCAGACAAAATACGGAGGGATTCGGAGACATAATATCTAGCCCCCCTTCCCCCCCCCCCCTTTATCAGGGCTTTTTATGACAATGTCATTATTTTTGGCCAAGGTTCTTAGGGCTTGAGTCAATTCAGGGTTAAGATTATTTTCCTGTTCAATGATAAAAGTGGTAGAGAGTTTTTTTTTTAGGTCCACCATGACCATATTATAGAAACTTTCAATGTGTGGGCCTCTGCTCTCAAGGGGATAGAAAGTGGATTTTGGTTTGATTTTGGAAGGGATAATCATACTACTAGATGGGGGGTCTGGAGTGGTATCATAAATGAGGGAGGTGTCGTGTAGATTGGCATTAGGTCAGAATGGGTGATGTCAGGGGGCTCTATATAAGGTTTTGGACGGGTGTGGTCTTTAATGGTAAAATGTCTATGGAGGGTAAGTTTTCTGATAAATTGATTCAAATCCACAAATAATTCAAAAGGGTCAAGTTTGTTTGTGGGGCAGAACTAGAGTCCCTTTCCTAGAAGTTTAATTTCATTGGGTGTAAGTGGATGTTTGGACAAGTTGAAGATGCCTTTTTCGTTCTACTTATTTAGTGGGATTTATTAATTCTTCAGCTTTCTGGGTTTGAGTCTCTTGTTTAGGGGTTCGCCTTTTTCTACCTCCTCGGCATCCTCTAGGTCTGTGTTTAATCGCTTTTTTTTTATGCTCGATACCGGAGTGTTTAAGTGGGTAATTTCCAATGATTGGGTTGTCGACGGGTGAGTCTAACGGTTTGATCATGGGACTGAGAGATAAAATGCTGATAAGGATCTTTCTGGTCGGTGGAGTGCGTGTGGGTGTCCGTACTGTTAGGGAGACCCGATCTAAAAAAGAATCTTCGGTCAAATTGTATGGAAGGGCTAGAAATTGGTCAGAATTGGATGGCGATAATGAGTAAGTGGAGATATTCAGATTATCCTCTAATAATATTGTGATAGGTGTGTCCGGACTAGGGGAGGGCTGTGCAATATGCGTCACCCTTGTTTGGGATTCCTCCTCGTTCTGATCTTCAGTATTTGTTAGTGTTCCAATGGCATGGATGATATCGGTACTAATGTTGTGGCTAGATTATCTGGGAATCGATTTTGGAGATGTAGAGGACCCTGTTGTTTCTATCGACTGCTCCTCCTGTTCGGTGCGCTCCAGCTTGGAGCACATCAGTGCCCTTCTAGTATTTCCGGCAGCCCTCCTACGTTCCAGGTTGGAACACACCGCACTTCCGTTGGCGCTTCTGCTCTTCCGGTTCTCTTGCGTTCCAGGCTGGAACGCATCGCACTTATGGTGTGTCACTTCCGGTTTCGGCGCTATAGCGCACTCTTTGCATGTAGAGAATAGCCACATGTCTATAAATAGTTGGTATGTATCCAGTGTACCTTTATGCCATACTTTGTATTGTATGTCTATGTATTTGCACCTTCTCCTGAGGAAGGGGAATACTGTCCCCGAAACGCGTTGAGCCATATATTTATTGAAATAAAGGGATTGACCAGAAGCCTCCAGAAGTGTGCTGCCATCAATCCTTGACACCTCTACATGCGATCCTGGCCAGGGGGGTGTAAAGTCACAGGTGTCTTGAGCTTAATCCTGCTGACTACCCCCCAGCAAAGTGAGTGCATACAGATTTTACTATTTTTAACTTTTTTATTTTATCATTTTAATTGTCTCATTCTATTTCCATTAATATTATTGATCCCTAGGTTCTCTGTACCCTGATTTTATCTGTCCCTGGAGCACTTATCTATTTGTTACCCGGGACCTGTGAGTCAATACAGCCAATAATCTTTTTTGTCATCGCTGTTGTTTTTTCATCTTCCCTTTACAGGACTGTTTGTTGTTGAAGTGTTAACTGTCTCATCTAGATGAAGATGTGCACCATTTATAAAGATGTGCACCATTTGTGCAATTAATAGATTTTGAAAGGTGGAACTTCTAGAAGCTAGATGGACCATCCATCAAATTATGGAAATAGTTGAATGAGAAATTTCTGTAGTGCTTCAGTAGGGTGGCCAGAGGAGGGCTCTGGATAGTCAAGACAGATGCACACCAAGATCGCCATGTGAGAAGTGCTGCTGTATCTCACAGCACCCAAATCATTATGCAGTCAGCACCCGGATCATAAGAAACCTGTATAACGGGGTTCCGAAGGCGCACTCGGTCTCCCATCAGCCGCAGACCTTCTGCTTAGCTTCGGGAGCGAGGATCTGTGTTCAGCCTCGTTCCCAGGGCGGCTTTTGCTAGTTGGGAGGCTTCCTGCTCCTAGCTCTGCCTTGAGCGCCAAGCTGATCACTCGGTGCTCGACTTGTTTGTCTGTCAGTCATGTGACGCTGGCCACGTCACATGACCCTCACTCCCCACGATAAATACAGGCAACCTGCTGGCTACAGGTTGCCTGTGATTTTGGTCCCTTAGGCTGTGTATTATTATTGTTATTTACCTTACCTTTGGATTTGACCCTTGATCTGCTTCCTGACACCTCTTCTGCCTGCTCCCTGAACCTTGACGCTACCTCTCGGATTTTGACCTCGGCTTGCTTTTGGATTTTGTCTTTGCCTCTTCCCTTGTACAGACGTGACCTCCTGGACTGACCCCGGCTAGTTGACCCGCCTCGCCCTTCCGTTTTTGGTGGTACCTTGCTTGTTCCACCTCTTTGTCCGCTCTAGTGCTACCTCTCATTGGCTGTCCGCTTCCCTTCTGTCTCTATCTCTCTGCCTGCACTTACTCAGGTCAGGGACTGTCGCCCAGTTGCTCCCCGTCACCTAGGGCGGGTGGTGCAAGTAGGCAGTGACAGGGGACCGGGTGGCAGCTCAGGGGGTGCACCTCCGCTCTATCTTTATACCCGCGACTCTACCCAGTGACAAAACCTTCTACCTGACGCAGGACAGTATCTCGTGTGTCATTGACTTCTCAACATCACCATGAGCGTCCGCACTGGTGCTGTGAGAGAGCCCACTGGAGTCATGAATGGCAAACGGTAGTATTCAGTGATGACAGTATTTTCTGTCTTGGCGCTAGCAATGGCCGCATCAGAGTTGTCGGGAGGCTGGAGAGCCCCTACTGTCATCATGCATAGTGTGGAGACACACAGGACCAGCACCAGCTGTGTCAGTCTACGCACGTTCGCATTGTTTTTGGGTAATTCTTTTCCACTAGTGTATATGTTAAGCACCACCTACAGTATCTGGTCTTTTAGGAAAGGCTTTATGGTATGGGTGTGTACTATTTAACACAATGTCTCATGGGAGATGTCATGGCCTAAGAGTACACCATGACATTACTCTAGCACAGGACTACACCACATCTATGACATGACCTGAAACCTTGATTACATCACATCTATGACATGTTTTTTTTTTCTTTCTTCTCAGGGCGGTGTCCTCACCTGGTGTCTGTGGATCCATGTTTTATGGCCTTCCAACTATCCTAACCCCAACTGCATGCTGGGAACTAGACTGGGATCAACTGGAAACCAACCAAGACAACTTCCATGCGCTGTGTCACTGCCTGCAGGTGAGCATCTTTAAAGAGACTCCCCACACAGACGCTAAAAGTTCAGCTCCCAAGGTTTCATTTTCCTGAATGGTGCCATACTAGGCCCCGGCTGGAACCCTGCCTACCGTAATGACAGGTGATGGGCTGCCTGTTGTCTGTGTGGAAAATGTACACACACAGCACCTCTTCATTGTACATGTGTTGTAAGGGTATTTACATACTTAAGTACTGATTTGTTCTGTCCCCCTTAGGGTACTTTCACACTTGCAGCAGAGGATTCCGGCAGGCAGTTCCGTCGCCGGAACTGCCTGCCAGATCTGTCAAAACGCATGCAAACTGATGGAATTTGTCAGAAGGATCAGGATCCTGATCTGTCTGACAAATGCTTTGAAATGCTGGATCCGTCTCTCCGGTGTCATCCGGAAAAACGGATCCGGCATTTATTTTTTTTCAAATTTTTTGCAGTCTGAGCATGCGCAGACCGCAATGCCGAATGCGTTTTGCTGGAACATGCATTTCAATGGGAAAAAATGCCAGATCCGGCATTCCGGCAAGTGTTCCGAAACTTTGGACAGAGATAAAACCGCAGCATGCTGCGGTATTATCTCCGTCCTGAATAGTCAAAAAGACTGAACTGAAAACATCCTGATGCATCCTGAACGGATTGCTCTCCATTCAGAATGCATGGGGATAAAACTGATCAGTTCTTTTCCGGTATTGAGCCCTTAGGACGGAACTCTGTGCCGGAAAAGAAAACCGCAAGTGTGAAAGTGCCCTTAATTATTATATCACCTTTTATATTTTTTGTAATGATATTCCTTGTAATGTAGTGAGTTAGGGATGGTTAGATAACATATACAAACCCCCCATTGTTCTGAGAAGGCCACATTCTTGAGTGATTATCTCAGACGTGTGCTGCACACTGGACAGCCTCAGGAGGAGGGGCTGAAAGATATAAACCATTTCTAAATTTCACTTTTTTGGCAGATTTTACATTTTAATCAATTTTTTTTCTGTAACACAGCAAGGGTTAACAGCCAAACTAAACTCAATATTTATTACCCTGATTCTGCAGTTTACAGGAACACCCAACATGTGGTGGTAAACCGCTCTATGGGCACACGGCCGGGCACAGAAGGGAAGAAGCGCCATATGGTTTTTGGAAGGCAGATTTTGCTGGACTGGATTTTAGACATCATGTCACATCTGAAGCCCCCCTGATGCACCCCTAGAGTAGAAACTCCAAAAAAGTGACCCCATTTTGGAAACCACGGGATGACAGTTTTATTGGTACCATTTTGGGGTACATGATTTTTGATCACTCGATTTTACACTTTTCGTGAGGCAAGGCAACCAAAAAATGAAAAAAAGTTTTTATTTTCACTTTTTTTTATGATGGTCACCTGACAGGTTAGATCATGTGATATTTTGATAGAACAGGTTGTTACAGATGCCGGGATACCCAATATGTCCGATTTTTTGTTGTTTCAGTTTATATAATAAGTCATTTTTTGAATAGAAATCATGTTTTGTGTCTCCATTTTCTAAAAGCCATATTTTTTTATTTTTGGAGCGATTGTCTCATGTAGGGGTTCATTTTTTGCAGGATGAGGTGACGGTTGCACTGGTACTATTTTGGTCTATATTGGACTTTTTGATTGCTTGGTATTACGCTTTTTTGATGTAAGGTGACAAAAAATGGCTTTTTTGGCAAAGTTTTTATTTAATTTTTTACGGCATTCACCTTAGGGTGTATATCATGTGATATTTTTATAGAGCAGGGTGATATTTCGGTTTTACACAATAAAAGCATTTTTGAGAAATCATGTTTTTGTGTCTCCATTTTCTGAAAGCCATATTTTTTTTATTTTTGGGCGATTGTCTCACATAGGGGCTAATTTTTTGCGAGATGAGGTGACGATTTGATTGGTACTATTTTGGGGTACATATGCTAGGGCCAAAGGCCTGGAGGAACCTTGCTTACCCTGGAATATACTGCTGGAGGAGCCCTCTACGGAGAAGAAGCATCTGGAGCCGCAGTGCCATATCGATCTCTAAGCTGGAGGAGTGTGACCCTCATCTTCCGGAGTATTTATCCTGTTACCGGACTGTAGCCATGTTCTTGGACTATTTTACCCTCTTTGTGGTGGAGTGTTTTATGGACCTTTCGGTTTGCATGTAATAAAGGTCTTTGGGCTGTTCACTCATTCCTCGATCTGTTGATTGTGTGATACCGGAGTAGGACCCCGTGACAATATAACTTTTTTGATCCCTTTTTATACAATTTTTTGGGAAGTGAGTGTCACGTTTCGGTGTGGGAGTGAAACACCACACCGAGCATAGGAGGGAAGGGGCCTGAGAACTAGGGAAGGAAATGGACACCTCCTAGTGAAAACCCTAACCAAAATCCTGACTGACTGCCAGTATGAACAGAGCCCAAAGGTAGGTGATGCCTAGAGTGCTATCTAGCCCTATAGGACCCTGGTACTAATGGCAGGGACTGAGACAATCTGTTCCTCCAAAGGGAAGGACGAACAGGAGTCTCCCTCAGGCCTTAATACAAATGACAGGGAAATACAACACACAAAAAACCCAAACAAAATACAAAAGGGAAAGAAAACACTTAACTTCAAGTGTCTATGGCAGCACCAGGAACTCAGCCGAGATCCACAGGTCCAACAGAAGCTATAAACCGCACAGCATCGTGGGAGAAGCAACTATAAATAGAGAAGGTTAAATGACCCCAATAGCGACACCTGGGGAAAGAAGGTGCGGCAAGCACCAGAAACAACACGGACGTCATCTGATCCAAACAGAAAACATGTCAGATCAAACCACGTGTTGCCAGTCTCACCGATCTCCTGCTACCTGTCGCGGGAAGGTCCGTGACAGTGAGGTGGGCAAAACTGCAGTTCCATCATAGTGGATCAAAGTTTTTCTTATTTTTATTTTTTTATGGCATTCACCGTGCAGTAAAAGTAACATGATCCTTTTATAGATCAGGTCGTTATGAGCGCAGCGATACTAAACGTGTAGTGTATTTTATTTTTCTCCATTTTTAACCAATTATAAATGTGCGGATATGGGAAAAAGTCTGATTTTTGGGACTCAGACTTACTTGGTTCTTGAAGATCCAGTGGGTCTGATGGCTCTACAGTACACTGTCTAGTGTACTGCAGTGTATTTTCATTTACACTAAGCCTGATCAGGCTGCTGCCTCTGGCAGGACCCTGCAGGCTTAGGTACCATGGCAAGCCTGGATGCCTGTGTAAGGCATCCGGCTGCCATGGTAACCACTGGGACACTGCCACAGTATCGCAGTGGCCCAATGAGGGAGCTCCTTCCCTGTTAACCCCTTCCATACAGCGGTCCATACGGACGGCAGCATGGAAGGGGTTAAACAGCAGACATCGGTGCCAGCACTGATGTCGGCCATTACAGCAGAGTGTCAGCTGACAGTCTGCTGCGCTCAGTCATCCTGAACAAGATTGGGGGGCGCTCGGCCATCCTGTATGTATGATTGTGGGGGCATGCCGGGGAGGGGCGCTCGGCCATCCTGAATTGGGGGTTTGGGGACTCCACAACAGCACAGCCCCGATCTCCTCAACACTCAGTGAGGAGATCGGTGCTGGGCTGTAGGGTTTGGGCTTGGTAATTAACACCCCATGATGACATGCACAGTACGTCATTGGTCATTAAGGGGTTAACCTTATATTTAATCACACTTAATATTGTTATCACTTAGCCTGTTAAGCCTATTTATTCTCAAATTGTCAGGTTCAAGCTAAAACAGTAGAGTAGGACTTCTGGGAGGTGGCGTTCTAAGATGGACACATTTTAAGATAACTCCTGCAAGGGGACATACAGCGCCGCTCCTTCCTACCAGGCCTAGGTCAGGTAACAAGCGGTAACCACAGGATAAGGGGTGGACTAGGGTCTGTGCGATCCAGACCAGCTCTCCACCGAAACCGAAGGTCCTGCAGCCCCACTGCATGCTTCCCCTGCAGGACGCGGACCGCTGCCATTACCTCCTCGCGCACGCTCCACCGCGGATTGGTATTGCTGAGGTTGCTGGTGGGCTGATATCTAGGGCACTTTTCATGGAGGCACACTAGGCTCTGGACACTGAGGTACAGGAGGGCCCATGGAGATTTCACCTCCTCACCACCATACCACCGCCATTGTACTGCCTATAGCCACACAAATCTACAATACATGCGGGCTCTGCCTTAGATATCCCTGCGGATCATACTTCATATGCTGCACAGCATTGGTGGCTGTTAGTAGTACTGCGTTTAACACTTTTTTTTTTTTTTTTTGCACCATTATCTGAACGGGGAGCTCCTGTTAGTTCATTGCTATTATTGGGGGCCACATTTAGTGGGACAGTAACTATATCAGTTACCACAGCACGCCTCCACTTATTTAGGAGAGACCTTGTCAAGGTTGATTTCACTACATTTTATTGCCTGTGTTATATCACATCCGGATTGAATACTGGGAATAACCTCCACCTTTGCCTCTAGTTTCACGTGGATGCATCTGGTGGCTCTACAGTCAGGTCCATAAATATTGGGACATGGACACAATTCTAACATGTTTGGCTCTATACACCACCACAATGGATGTGAAATGAAACGGACAAGATGTGCTTTACCTGCAGACTGTCCGCTGTAATCTGAGGTATTTACATCCAAATCAGGTGAACGGTGCAGGAATTACAGCAGTTTGCATATGTGCCTCCCACTTGTTGAGGGACCAAAAGTAATGGGACACTTGTCTTCTCAGCTGTTCCATGGCCCGGTGTGTGTTATTCCCTCATTATCCCAATTACAATGAGCAGATACAAGGTCCAGAGGTCATTTCCAGTCTGCTATCTGCATTTGGAATCTGTTGCTGTCAACTCTCAAGATGAGATCCAAAGATCTGTCACTATCAGTGAAGCCATCATTAGGCTGAAGAAACACAACAAACCCATCAGAGAGATAGCAAAGACATTAGGCCTGGCCAAAACAACTGTCTGGAACATTCTTAGAAAGAAGGAACGCTCCGGTGAGCTCAGCAACACCAATAGACCCGGGAAGACCACGGAAAACAACTGTGGTGGATGAGCGAAGAATTCTTTCCCTGGTGAAGAGAACACCCTTCACATTTTGACATCGCCATAATCTATTAAGAAACCTGACTGTATAGTATTGACCCCGTCCCTACTCATGGATACGTTTGTGGCAAAAGTGCACATTCATCGTCATCCCAAATAAACAATAGGCTGAAAAAGCGCATTCAAAAGACGCCACCATCAGCCTCCAGAGGCACAAGATACTGGGATGTCTGCATCTAAAGCCATGGCACAGGCCCCACTCCTCAGTTACTGATGCTGACAATAGATACTTGCTTAGCGGCTTTCCAGTCTTCATTGGACGCTATTGTCGCGTAGTTAAACGCTCATGGATCTAGATTATGAGAGGCTGAGCATTTCAGACTTGGAGGATGCTATGCATGCCTGTCAGGGTCAGTTAGAAGAAAGGGATATAAACTGGAGGATTGGCCGTACAGATTCAGGGACTCCAATAATCTGCATCTCATTGGAGTCCCTGAATCTGTACGGCCAAGTGAACTATTGGATCGCGCTTCTGAATGGCTTCCGAAAACCTTGAAGCTTGGAGATACTGGTAGAAAGAGCTCACCGCATTGGCCCCAATCGGGAGGAACAAGCAGCGAGACCCCGTCCTGTCATCTTCAAAGTACTCGACTACTGAGACAAGTTCAAAATAATGGCAGCCTTCAGACAAGCCTCAGTCACGTGTGAGAATTCAAAGCTGCCCCTTTTCCAGGATTTCTCTGCTACACTAGCTGCAAAACCTAGGGCATTTGCTCCGGCATGTAAAATCTTGGTGGACCAGAGTGTTCACTTTAGTCTTCAATATCCAGCGATCCTGATTTTCACCATGAATGGTAAGGCGTGGTTGTTTGAAGATCCTTAAAAAGCCCTGGAACTCCTCCGTCCACCCAGTCAGGCTTCGCCATCGTCCACTCCATCTTCTGCTAGACAGCCACGTCTGTAATGTTTTCGGTTATTTTGGTATTGTTTCTAGGTTTCCTTCATAGAACCTGTTGGAACCCTTTTCTCAGTTTTATGATTTTTACTATGTTTAGCACCCCGGATACGAGGTGGGAGTTGGTTCTTTTACTTGTTCTGAGGGTTTAGTCGTTATCTTATACTGGACTTATAGCCTTGTCGGAGACCTTGCCGGGACAGGTTGGGGTCACTGCATACTTACAGGTGTTACTTCTAATTTTATGCCATTAAGGGTCTAGGTTAATGGCTGCCTCATCAGTACATGTCACTTCCACAATTTCCTCTCTGAAATGGTGTTATGTCAATGGGCTTAACTCCACGGTTAAACGGAAAAAGATCTTGAATCACTTACACCGTTTTTACCCCCCAGATCTTAGACACCCTTGAGGACCCAGCGGGTAGGTATCTCATGGTTAAAGTATGTATTGAAGGCACTATTTATTCTCTTGTCAACATTTATGTCCCTAGTACAACCAGCCCTTCATCGTTTGCCTCACTGTTGGAAACCATATCTGGCTGGGATGTACCTATTCTGATATTGGGGGAGGGGGGGGGGGGGTAATCTGGTTCAAGCTGTAGTTATGGATAGGTTTAGCACTCCATAAGCCACTCGTATCTTCCTAGAATCCAATACACTTCCTTAAGGACAGGCTTCATCTGTTTGACCCCTGGCATCTACAGCACCCAGTGAATCACATTTTTACGCCCCTGTGTAGTGTACATAACACCCAAGCGAGGCTGGACTACTGGTTAGTCTCTTTCTCCTTACATACCCTCCAATTATCTTCAAAAACGCTTGACATGTATATCTCACATTATGCCCCAGTTCTCAACCCACACCCATTCCCCAATCGTTGGCGACTTTAAATCTACAGTATATTAACAGGGTTTTGGGAGTCCTACAAGCTAGATAATTCGGAACACCTGGAGTATATTAACCTCTTCTGGTCTGCATCTAAAGCCGTGGTATGGGGAAAACTAATGTCCTATATATCCCAGAAGTGAAAAAAATTAGTTAGCATATCTGTTTAAATTATCAAATACAACAGAAACTCGCCAGGCGTATGTAGATGTGAAGGCATATGCGGATATGGTGGCTCATGAACGGGCAATCACAGACCTACATCACCAAAAACATAAATACTTCCATTGGGACAGTAAATCCTTGCTTCCCTCACCAGAGCCTTCAGGGTGGCCACTAGAGTCGTGACACCGAAGTCACACTCCGGCCATGTGATCATTGAAGATATAAGTGAGGAGTTTCGGCATGTCTCTGAGTCTCGGTCAGAACATGAGGCTTCCTTACAGAAGACGGAGATGCCGGAATCATCTAAGGATCATAGAGTTATTCTGAACGCTCCTTTTAGTGTCGATGAGGTATTACACGTTGTCTAAAGCCCCAGGGCCAGGTGGCTTCAGCAGTGAATATTACGAGATGCTCCGTCCTACACTAAGCGTATACCGGAGGGGTTCACTGATGGCGGTATCTCTCTTCTCCTGGGAAGGATCATTCTTTGGTGGGTTCATATAGAGCCATATCTCGTCTTGATTCTGATTTTACATTATATACCAAGATCAGGGCTAATAGGCTACAGATATTTTTGTACCCAGCACAAACTGGAAATCGATTGCATACAATATTAGAACTGCAATTGGAACAATACCATTTTGCCGTAGTATTTTAGTCTCTCTCGATGCCAATAAGGGAGGGTTAGAAATTCCGTTATAACATAACTGGAATACAAAACGGAACCCTTTAAGAGGCTTTTCTGTGGGCACAAATAACGGTTCCATTATGCATTCAAAAAGTCCCATAGAAAGCAATTCCTGGTATAATGGCTCTTCTCGAGGAATATGGGATCTTCTGGGGTTTCCAGGTAATTATGATACGTCTGAGGGATTGCCTATATTCCGTACGGCTAGGAAGCACTGGGGTGATACGTTTCCATTCCATAATCGATGAAATACCTCGGAGTGGTGGTACCGACAAAGCCTGCTGTTTTCTCTAGGTTATACAGTAAACCCCGCTTGATTGCCCTGCATTCCCTCATCCAATCGTGGCAGCACTTTACCCTTTCCTTCTCCGGTAGACGTCATCTTATCAGAATGGGGACATTCCCTAAATTACTCTTTTACCTTCCGACATTATCAATACTTCTTCATAAAACTGACATACAGACGCTCCAGAGGACCTTTTTCATTTATTTGGGGACGGTCTAAAAAACATTGCATAGGTCTGGCAAAAGTACGGCTTCTGAAAGTGATGGGAGGGCTCAATTTCCCAGATGTCTTTCTGTATAATCTGGCTGCAAACTTTAGACACGTTATAGACTGCTTCGCAGTTTGCGAATGTACAATTAGAGGGACAGATTAGCACCGGAGGCTTTATTCCATGTACCTGATGATGCCACCAATTATCCAAGATTTTCCAGTTTACTATCCAGGCCTGGAGGAGGGTTAGGAAATGATGTCATTGGAATAAATTGACAAATTTAATTTCAACCTTTTTTGACTCATCCACATTTGCTAGAGGGTAAACCACCCAGGATCTGTGCTATCCTGAACAATCAGGGGGGCTCCTTAGCGTTGGATCTATCTGACAATAACTTCTCAATTCTATCTTTTAAAGCGGCATTCACTCATAATCTTTTTGTTAGACAAAGTTTGGGAGGGGAGACCAGGGAGTCGGTAGGATCATGTCTGAATGTCTTTTCTTAGACAATCAACGTCTCAACTACCTCAACTAGTAACCTTTAGGCCTCTTTCACAGGGGCGAGATTTCCACGCGGGTGCAGTGCATGATGTGAACGCATTGCACCGGCACTGAATCTGGACCCATTCACTTCAATGGGGCTGTGCACATGAGCGTTGGTTTTCACGCATCACTTGGGCGTTGCATGAAAGTCGCAGCATGCTCTATATTGTGCGTTTTTCGCGCAACGCAGGCCCCATAGAAGTGAATGGGGCTGCGTGAAAATCACGAGCATCCGCAAGCAAGTGCGGATGCGGTGCGATTTTTACGCATGGTTGCTAGGAGACGATCGGGATGGGGACCCGATCATTATTATTTTCCCTTATAACATGGTTATAATGGAAAATAATAGCATTCTTAATACAGAATGCTAAGTAAAATAGAGATGGAGGGGTTAAAATAAAATAAAAACTATTAATAAACTCGCCTTAATCCACTTGAACACTCAGCCTGGCATGTCTTCTTTCTTTTTTGATGAAAAGGACCTGTGGTGATGTGACTGCGCTCATCACATGGTCCATCACCATGGTGATGGACCATGTGATGAGCGCAGTGACATCATCAAAGGTCCTTTAGCCAGGTCCTGAAGAAAGTAGAAAGAAGAGGAGATCCGCTACGTGATCAAGTGGATGGGGTGAGTTAAATTTGTTTATTATTTTTAACCCCTCAATGGACATTTTAGTAAGCATTCTGTTACACCATGTTATAAGGGAAAATAATAAAATCTACACAACACCGATCCCAAACCCGAACTTCTCCTCTTTCCAGCATGTTCTGGATACTAAACATGCTGATTTTTATCACGCACGTGCAAAACGCATTAAAACGCTTTGCACTCGCGCATCTTGTCCGGCCCTCACATGCGACGCCCGTGTGAAAGAGACCTAACTGTTTTCTCAGACCATCTTGGTCTTGGGAGAAGGACAGTTGCGGTCCCTGTAAACGGCTTAAAGACCTTCCCAATACAGATGTGCCGGCTCTTCTTGACACTACTCTAACATAATCAGGCTAGCAGCTATTCTGACATGGCCCTGTTCATAGGGCTTATATCTCTCCTTGTATGCAGAATAAAATGTCTCTAGGGGAAGTCTTCTCTTGTTAGTTAGTCAATACTAGTGTGAAAGTACCCTTACATAGAAGTAAGAAAAAAAAACGTGATTCTTGTAAAAAAAAACGGATCCTGTAAAAAAAACGGATCTTGTTGCATCAGTTGTCATCTGTTTGAGCCATTTCCCTCTGAAATCCGAACGGCATGCAGCCCTCCCCCCCAACACAAAATATATAATAAAGGTGAAAAGCAGAAGGGAACAGACCCCCCCCCACACACACACACACACACACTGAACTCCTGCAGAGTGGAAACTGCACAGGTATAGGGGCCAGAGAGCAATACACATAGGACTAATCAGCCACACAACCCTACCAAGTTAGCTCCGTTATATATAGGGTCTAATAGCCACCTGACATACCGAGCAGCTGTATTATGTGTGTTACCTGTACTTACTGAGAAACCGCAGAAGACTCTGCAGATATGTCACACTACTGACCACTCTGGAGACCCAGCTGTACCATGTGTTTTACCTGTACTTACCGAGAAACTGCTGCAGATATGTTACACTACTCTCTTTCCAGCATGTTCTAATCTCATTGTGTTAGTACATTCTGATGTGAGCGGCTCCTCTCTCCATCAAGTTCTCATCTCATTGTGTGAGTACATCCTGATGTGAGCGGCTCCTCTCTCCAGCATGTTCTCGTCCTATTGTGTTAGTACATCCTGATGTGAGCAGCTCCTCTCTCCAGCATGTTCACATCCTATTGTGTTAGTACATCCTGATGTGAGCGGCTCCTCTCTCCAGCATGTTCTCGTCCTATTGTGTTAGTACATCCTGATGTGAGCAGCTCCTCTCTCCAGCATGTTCTCGTCCTATTGTGTTAGTACATCCTGATGTGAGCGGCTCCTGTCTTCAGTATGTTCTCATCTCATTATGTGAGTACAATCTGATGTGAGCGGCTCCTCTCTCCAGCATGTTCTCGTCTTATTGTGTTAGTACATCCTGATGTGAGCAGCTCCTCTCTCCAGCATGTTCTAGTCCTATTGTGTTAGTAGAAGCTGATCTGAGCAGCTCCTCTCTCCAGCATGTTCTAGTCCTATTGTGTTAGTAGAAGCTGATGTGAGCGGCTCCTCTCTCCAGCATGTTCTCATCCTATTGTGTTAGTACAATCTGATGTGAGCGGCTCCTCTCTCCAGCATGTTCTAGTCCTATTGTGTTAGTAGAAGCTGATCTGAGCAGCTCCTCTCTCCAGCATGTTCTCATCCTATTGTGTTAGTACATCCTGATCTGAGCAGCTCCTATCTCCAGCATGTTCTTATCCTATTGTGTTAGTACATGCTGATGTGAGCGGCTCCTCTCTCCAGCATGTTCTCGTCCTATTGTGTTAGTACATCCTGATCTGAGCAGCTCCTATCTCCAGCATGTTCTTATCCTATTGTGTTTTTGTACATTGTGATGTGAGCGGCTCCTCTCTCCAGCATGATCTCGTCCTATTGTGTTAGTAGATGCTGATGTGAGCGGCTCCTGTCTCCAGCATGTTCTCGTCCTATTGTGTGAGTACATCCTGATGTGAGCGGCTCCTCTCTCCAGCATGTTCTCATCCTATTGTGTTTTTGTACATTGTTATGTGAGCGGCTCCTCTCTCCAGCATGTTCTCGTCCTATTGTGTTAGTACATCCTGATGTTAGCGGCTCCTCTCTCCTGCATATTCTCATCCTATTGTGTTAGTAGATGCTGATGTGAGCGGCTCCTCTCTCCAGCATGTTCTCGTCCTATTGTGTTAGTACATCCTGATGTGAGCGGCTCCTCTCTCCAGCATGTTCTCGTCCTATTGTGTTAGTAGAGGCTGATCTGAGCGGCTCCTCTCTCCAGCATGTTCTCGTCCTATTGTGTTAGTACATCCTGATGTGAGCGGCTCCTCTCTCCAGCATGTTCTCGTCTTATTGTGTTAGTACATCCTGATGTGAGCAGCTCCTCTCTCCAGCATGTTCTAGTCCTATTGTGTTAGTAGAAGCTGATCTGAGCAGCTCCTCTCTCCAGCATGTTCTAGTCCTATTGTGTTAGTACATCCTGATCTGAGCGGCTCCTCTCTCCAGCATGTTCTCGTCCTATTGTGTTAGTACATCCTGATGTGAGCGGCTCCTCTCTCCAGCATGATCTCGTCCTATTGTGTTAGTATATGCTGATCGGTGCTGCTCCTCTCTCCAGCATGTTCTCATCTCATTGTGTTAGTACATCCTGATGTGAGCGGCTCCTCTCTCCAGCATGTTCTCGTCCTATTGTGTTAGTACATCCTGATCTGAGCGGCTCCTCTCTCCAGCATGTTCTCGTCCTATTGTGTTAGTACATCCTGATGTGAGCGGCTCCTCTCTCCAGCATGATCTCGTCCTATTGTGTTAGTATATGCTGATCGGTGCGGCTCCTCTCTCCAGCATGTTCTCATCTCATTGTGTTAGTACATCCTGATGTGAGCGGCTCCTCTCTCCATCATATTCTCATCCTATTGTGTTAGTATCATGTTCTCGTCCTATTGTGTTGGTACATCCTGATGTGAGCGGCTCCTCTCTCCATCATATTCTCATCCTATTGTGTTAGTATCATGTTCTCGTCCTATTGTGTTGGTACATCCTGATGTGTGCGGCTCCTCTCTCCAGCATGTTCTCGTCCTATTGTGTTAGTACATCCTGATGTAAGCGGCTCCTCTCTCCAGCATGTACTCATCCTATTGTGTTAGTACATCCTGATGTGAGCGGCTCCTCTCTCCAGCATGTTCTCGTCCTATTGTGTTAGTACATCCTGATGTGAGCGGCTCCTCTCTCCATCATGTTCTCGTCCTATTGTATTAGTAGAAGCTGATCTGAGCGGCTCCTCTCTCCAGCATGTTCTCATCCTATTGTGTTAGTACATCCTGGTGTGAGCGGTTCCTATCTCCAGCATGTTCTCATCCTATTGTGTTTTTGTACATTGTGATGTGAGCGGCTCCTCTCTCCAGCATGTTCTCGTCCTATTGTGTTAGTACATCCTGATGTGAGCGGCTCCTCTCTCCAGTATGATCTCGTCCTATTGTGTTAGTAGATGCTGATGTGAGCGGCTCCTCTCTCCAGCATGTTTTCGTCCTATTGTGTTAGATGCTGATGTGAGCGGCTCCTCTCTCCAGCATGATCTCGTCCTATTGTGTTAGTACATCGTGATGCGAGCGGCTCCTCTCTCCAGCATGTTCTCGTCCTATTGTGTTAGTACATCCTGATGTGAGCGGCTCCTCTCTCCAGCATGTTCTCGTCCTATTGTGTGAGTACATCCTGATGTGAGCGGCTCCTCTCTCCAGCATGTTCTCATCCTATTGTGTTTTTGTACATTGTTATGTGAGCGGCTCCTCTCTCCAGCATGTTCTCGTCCTATTGTGTTAGTACATCCTGATGTGAGCGGCTCCTCTCTCTAGTATGTTCTCGTCCTATTGTGTTAGTAGATGCTGATGTGAGCGGCTTCTCTCTCCAGCATATTCTCGTCCTATTGTGTTAGTACATCCTGGTGTAAGCGGCTCCTATCTCCAGCATGTTCACATCCTATTGTGTTTTTGTACATTGTGATGTGAGCGGCTCCTCTCTCCAGCATGTTCTCGTCCTATTGTGTGAGTACATCCTGATGTGAGCGGCTCCTCTCTACAGCATGTTCTCGTCCTATTGTGATAGTACATCCTGATGTGAGCGGCTCCTCTCTCCAGCATGTTCTCATCCTTTTGTGTTAGTACATCCTGATGTGAGCGGCTCCTCTCTCTAGTATGTTCTCGTCCTATTGTGTTAGTACATCCTGATGTGAGCGGCTCCTCTCTCCAGCATGTTCTCGTCCTATTGTGTTAGTACATCCTGATGTGTGCGGCTCCTCTCTCCAGCATGTTCTCATCCTATTGTGTGAGTACATCCTGGTGTGAGCGGCTCCTCTCTCCAGCATGTTCTCGTCCTATTGTGTGAGTACATCCTGATGTGAGCGGCTCCTCTCTCCAGCATGTTCTCATCCTATTGTGTTTTTGTACATTGTTATGTGAGCGGCTCCTCTCTCCAGCATGTTCTCGTCCTATTGTGTTAGTACATCCTGATGTGAGCGGCTCCTCTCTCTAGTATGTTCTCGTCCTATTGTGTTAGTAGATGCTGATGTGAGCGGCTCCTCTCTCCAGCATGTTCTCGTCCTATTGTGTTAGTACATCCTGGTGTAAGCGGCTCCTATCTCCAGCATGTTCTCATCCTATTGTGTTTTTGTACATTGTGATGTGAGCGGCTCCTCTCTCCAGCATGTTCTCGTCCTATTGTGTTAGTACATCCTGATGTGAGCGACTCCTCTCTCGAGCATGTTCTCGTCCTATTGTGTTAGTACATCCTGATGTGAGCGACTCCTCTCTCCAGCATGTTCTTGTCCTATTGTGTTAGTACATCCTGATGTGAGCAGCTCCTCTCTCCAGCATGTTCTCATCCTATTGTGTTAGTACATGCTGATGTGAGCGGCTCCTCTCTCCAGCATGTTATCGTCCTATTGTGTTAGTACATCCTGATGTGAGCGACTCCTCTCTCCAGCATGTTCTTGTCCTATTGTGTTAGTACATCCTGATGTGAGCAGCTCCTCTCTCCAGCATGTTCTCATCCTATTGTGTTAGTACATGCTGATGTGAGCGGCTCCTCTCTCCAGCATGTTCTCGTCCTATTGTGTTAGTAGATGCTGATGTGAGCGGCTCCTCTCTACAGCATGTTCTCGTCCTATTGTGTGAGTACATCCTGATGTGAGCGGCTCCTCTCTCCAGCATATTCTCGTCCTATTGTGTTAGTACATGCTGGTGTGAGCGGCTCCTCAATCTAGCATGTTCTTGTCCTATTGTGTTAGTACATGCTGATGTGAGCGGCTCCTCTGTCCAGTATGTTCTCGTCCTATTGTGTTAGTACATCCTGATGTGAGCGGCTCCTCTCTCCAGCATGTTCTCGTCCTATTGTGTTAGTACATCCTGATGTGAGCGGCTCCTCTCCCCAGCATGTTCTCGTCTTATTGTGTTAGTACATCCTGATGTGAGCGGCTCCTCTCTCCAGCATGTTCTCGTCCTATTGTGTTAGTACATCCTGGTGTGTGCGGCTCCTCTCTCTAGTATGTTCTCGTCCTATTGTGTTAGTACATGCTGATGTGAGCGGCTCCTCTCTCCAGCATGTTCTCGTCCTATTGTGTTAGTACATCCTGATGTGAGCGGCTCCTCTCTCCAGCATGTTATCATCCTATTGTGTTAGTACATCGTGATATGAGCGGCTCCTCTCTCCAGCATGTTCTCATCTCATTGTGTTAGTACATCCTGGTGTGAGCGGCTCCTCTCTCTAGCATGTTCTCGTCCTATTGTGTTAGTACATCCTGGTGTGTGCGGCTCCTCTCTCTAGTATGTTCTCGTCCTATTGTGTTAGTACATCCTGTTATGAGCGGCTCCTCTCTCCAGCATGTTCTTGTCCTATTGTGTTAGTACATCCTGGTGTGAGCGGCTCCTCTCTCTAGCATGTTCTCGTCCTATTGTGTTAGTACATCCTGGTGTGTGCGGCTCCTCTCTCTAGTATGTTCTCGTCCTATTGTGTTAGTACATGCTGATGTGAGCGGCTCCTCTCCCCAGCATGTTCTAGTCCTATTGTGTTAGCACATGCTGATGTAAGCGGCTCCTCTCTCCAGCATGTTCTCGTCCTATTTGGTTAGTACATTCTGATGTAAGCGGCTCCTCTCTCCAGCATGTTCTCGTCCTATTGTGTTAGTACATCCTTATGTGAGCAGCTCCTCTCTCCAGCATGATCTCGTCCTATTGTGTTAGTAGATCCTGATGTGTGCGGCTCCTCTCTCCAGCATATTCTCGTCCTATTGTGTTAGTACATGCTGATGTGAGCGGCTCCTCTCCCCAGCATGTTCTAGTCCTATTGTGTTAGCACATGCTGATGTAAGCGGCTCCTCTCTCCAGCATGTTCTCGTCCTATTTGGTTAGTACATTCTGATGTAAGCGGCTCCTCTCTCCAGCATGTTCTCGTCCTATTGTGTTAGTACATCCTTATGTGAGCAGCTCCTCTCTCCAGCATGATCTCGTCCTATTGTGTTAGTAGATCCTGATGTGTGCGGCTCCTCTCTCCAGCATGTTCTCGTCATATTGTGTTAGTACATCCTGATGTGTGCGGCTCCTCTCTCCAGCATATTCTCGTCCTATTGTGTTAGTACATGCTGATGTGAGCGGCTCCTCTCCCCAGCATGTTCTCGTCCTATTGTGTTAGTAGATGCTGATGTGAGCGGCTCCTCTCTCCAGCATATTCTCGTCCTATTGTGTTAGTACATCCTGATGTAAGCGGCTCCTCTCTCCAGCATGTTCTCGTCCTATTTTGTTAGTACATTCTGATGTGAGCGGCTCCTCTCTCCAGCATGTTCTCGTCCTATTGTGTAAGTACATGCTGATGTGAGCGGCTCCTCTCTCCAGCATGTTCTCATCTCATTGTGTTAGTACATGCTGATGTGAGCGGCTCCTCTCTCCAGCATGTTCTCATCCTATTGTGTTAGTTCATTCTGATGTGAGCGGCTCCTCTCCCCAGCATGTTCTCATCCTATTGTGTTAGTACATTCTGATATGAGCGGCTCCTCTCTCCAGCATGTTCTCGTCCTATTGTGATAGTACATCCTGATGTGAGCGGCTCCTCTCTCCAGCATGTTCTCGTCCTATTGTGTTAGTACATTCTGATGTGAGCTGCTCCTCTCCCCAGCATGTTCTCGTCCTATTGTGTTAGTAGATGCTGATGTGAGCGGCTCCTGTCTCCAGCATGTTCTCGTCCTATTGTGATTGTACATCCTGATGTGAGCGGCTCCTCTCTCCAGCATGTTCTCATCCTATTGTGTTAGTACATTCTGATGTGAGCGGCTCCTCTCCCCAGCATGTTCTCATCCTATTGTGTTAGTACATTCTGATATGAGCGGCTCCTCTCTCCAGCATGTTCTCCTCCTATTGTGTTAGTACATCCTGATGTGAGCGGCTCCTCTCTCCAGCATGTTCTCATCCTATTGTGTTAGTACATTCTGATATGAGCGGCTCCTCTCTCCAGCATGTTCTCCTCCTATTGTGTTAGTACATGCTGATGTGAGCGGCTCCTCTCTTCAGCATGTTCTCATCCTATTGTGTTAGTACATCCTGATGTGAGCGGCTCCTCTCCCCAGCATGTTCTAGTCCTATTGTGTTAGTACATTCTGATGTAAGCGGCTCCTCTCTTCAGCATGTTCTCGTCCTATTGTGTTAGTACATCCTGATGTGAGCGGCTCCTCTCCCCAGCATGTTCTCATCCTATTGTGTTAGTACATCCTGATGTGAGCGGCTCCTCTCTTCAGCATGTTCTCATCCTATTGTGTTAGTACATCCTGATGTGAGCGGCTCCTCTCCCCAGCATGTTCTAGTCCTATTGTGTTAGTACATCCTGATGTGAGCGGCTCCTCTCTCCAGCATGTTCTCGTCCTATTGTGTTAGTACATCGTGATGTGTTCGGCTCCTCTCCCCAGCATGTTCTCGTCCTATTGTGTTAGTAGATGCTGATGTGAGCGGCTCCTGTCTCCAGCATGTTCTCGTCCTATTGTGATTGTACATCCTGATGTGAGCGGCTCCTCTCTCCAGCATGTTCTCATCCTATTGTGTTAGTACATTCTGATGTGAGCGGCTCCTCTCCCCAGCATGTTCTCATCCTATTGTGTTAGTACATTCTGATATGAGCGGCTCCTCTCTCCAGCATGTTCTCCTCCTATTGTGTTAGTACATGCTGATGTGAGCGGCTCCTCTCCCCAGCATGTTCTCATCCTATTGTGTTAGTACATTCTGATATGAGCGGCTCCTCTCTCCAGCATGTTCTCCTCCTATTGTGTTAGTACATCCTGATGTGAGCGGCTCCTCTCTCCAGCATGTTCTCATCCTATTGTGTTAGTACATCCTGATGTGAGCGGCTCCTCTCCCCAGCATGTTCTAGTCCTATTGTGTTAGTACATTCTGATGTGAGCGGCTCCTCTCTTCAGCATGTTCTCGTCCTATTGTGTTAGTACATCCTGATGTGAGCGGCTCCTCTCCCCAGCATGTTCTCGTCCTATTGTGTTAGTACATCCTGATGTGAGCGGCTCCTCTCTTCAGCATGTTCTCATCCTATTGTGTTAGTACATCCTGATGTGAGCGGCTCCTCTCCCCAGCATGTTCTAGTCCTATTGTGTTAATACATCCTGATGTGAGCGGCTCCTCTCTTCAGCATGTTCTCGTCCTATTGTGTTAGTAGATGCTGATGTGAGCGGCTCCTCTCTCCAGCATGTTCTCATCTCATTGTGTTAGTACATCCTGATGTGAGCGGCTCCTCTCTCCAGCATGTTCTCGTCCTATTGTGTTAATACATCCTGATGTGAGCGGCTCCTCTCCCCAGCATGTTCTCGTCCTATTGTGTTAGTACATCCTGATGTGAGCGGCTCCTCTCCCCAGCATGTTCTTGTCCTATTGTGTGAGTACATGCTGATGTGAGCGGCTCCTCTCTCCAGCATGTTCTCGTCCTATTGTGTTAGTACATCCTGATGTGAGCGGCTCCTCTCTCCAGCATGTTCTCCTCCTATTGTGTTAGTACATCCTTATGTGAGCGGCTCCTCTCTCCAGCATGTTCTCGTCCTATTGTGTTAGTACATTCTGATGTGATCAGCTCCTCTCTCCAGCATGTTCTCGTCCTATTGTGTTAGTACATCCTGATGTGTGCGGCTCCTCTCTCCAGCATGTTCTTGTCCTATTGTGTTAGTACATCCTGATGTGAGCAGCTCCTCTCTCCAGCATGTTCTCATCCTATTGTGTTAGTACATCCTGATGTGAGCGGCTCCTCTCTCCAGCATGTTCTCGTCCTATTGTGTTAGTACATCCTGATGTGAGCGGCTCCTCTCTCCAGCATGTTCTCATCCTATTGTGTTAGTACATGCTGATGTGAGCGGCTCCTCTCCCCAGCATGTTCTCATCCTATTGTGTTAGTACATCCTGATGTGAGCGGCTCCTCTCTTCAGCATGTTCTCATCCTATTGTGTTAGTACATCCTGATGTGAGCGGCTCCTCTCCCCAGCATGTTCTAGTCCTATTGTGTTAGTACATTCTGATGTAAGCGGCTCCTCTCTTCAGCATGTTCTCGTCCTATTGTGTTAGTACATCCTGATGTGAGCGGCTCCTCTCTTCAGCATGTTCTCGTCCTATTGTGTTAGTACATCGTGATGTGTGCGGCTCCTCTCTCCAGCATGTTCTTGTCCTATTGTGTTAGTACATCCTGATGTGAGCGGCTCCTCTCTCCAGCATGTTCTCGTCCTATTGTGTTAGTAGATGCTGATGTGAGCGGCTCCTCTCTCCAGCATGATCTCGTCCTATTGTGTTAGTACATCCTGATGTGAGCGGCTCCTCTCTCCAGCATGTTCTCGTCCTATTGTGTTAATACATCCTGATGTGAGCGGCTCCTCTCTCCAGCATGTTCTCGTCCTATTGTGTTAGTACATCCTGATGTGAGCGGCTCCTCTCTCCAGCATGTTCTCATCCTATTGTGTTAGTACATCCTGATGTGAGCGGCTCCTCTCTCCAGCATGTTCTCGTCCTATTGTGTTAGTACATCGTGATGTGTGCGGCTCCTCTCTCCAGCATGTTCTTGTCCTATTGTGTTAGTACATCCTGATGTGAGCGGCTCCTCTCTCCAGCATGTTCTCGTCCTATTGTGTTAGTAGATGCTGATGTGAGCGGCTCCTCTCTCCAGCATGTTCTCATCTCATTGTGTTAGTACATCCTGATGTGAGCGGCTCCTCTCTCCAGCATGTTCTCGTCCTATTGTGTTAATACATCCTGATGTGAGCGGCTCCTCTCTCCAGCATGTTCTCGTCCTATTGTGTAAGTACATGCTGATGTGAGCGGCTCCTCTCTCCAGCATGTTCTCATCTCATTGTGTTAGTACATGCTGATGTGAGCGGCTCCTCTCTCCAGCATGTTCTCATCCTATTGTGTTAGTTCATTCTGATGTGAGCGGCTCCTCTCCCCAGCATGTTCTCATCCTATTGTGTTAGTACATTCTGATATGAGCGGCTCCTCTCTCCAGCATGTTCTCGTCCTATTGTGATAGTACATCCTGATGTGAGCGGCTCCTCTCTCCAGCATGTTCTCGTCCTATTGTGTTAGTACATTCTGATGTGAGCTGCTCCTCTCCCCAGCATGTTCTCGTCCTATTGTGTTAGTAGATGCTGATGTGAGCGGCTCCTGTCTCCAGCATGTTCTCGTCCTATTGTGATTGTACATCCTGATGTGAGCGGCTCCTCTCTCCAGCATGTTCTCATCCTATTGTGTTAGTACATTCTGATGTGAGCGGCTCCTCTCCCCAGCATGTTCTCATCCTATTGTGTTAGTACATTCTGATATGAGCGGCTCCTCTCTCCAGCATGTTCTCCTCCTATTGTGTTAGTACATGCTGATGTGAACGGCTCCTCTCCCCAGCATGTTCTCATCCTATTGTGTTAGTACATTCTGATATGAGCGGCTCCTCTCTCCAGCATGTTCTCCTCCTATTGTGTTAGTACATGCTGATGTGAGCGGCTCCTCTCTTCAGCATGTTCTCATCCTATTGTGTTAGTACATCCTGATGTGAGCGGCTCCTCTCCCCAGCATGTTCTAGTCCTATTGTGTTAGTACATTCTGATGTAAGCGGCTCCTCTCTTCAGCATGTTCTCGTCCTATTGTGTTAGTACATCCTGATGTGAGCGGCTCCTCTCCCCAGCATGTTCTCATCCTATTGTGTTAGTACATCCTGATGTGAGCGGCTCCTCTCTTCAGCATGTTCTCATCCTATTGTGTTAGTACATCCTGATGTGAGCGGCTCCTCTCCCCAGCATGTTCTAGTCCTATTGTGTTAGTACATCCTGATGTGAGCGGCTCCTCTCTCCAGCATGTTCTCGTCCTATTGTGTTAGTACATCGTGATGTGTGCGGCTCCTCTCCCCAGCATGTTCTCGTCCTATTGTGTTAGTAGATGCTGATGTGAGCGGCTCCTGTCTCCAGCATGTTCTCGTCCTATTGTGATTGTACATCCTGATGTGAGCGGCTCCTCTCTCCAGCATGTTCTCATCCTATTGTGTTAGTACATTCTGATGTGAGCGGCTCCTCTCCCCAGCATGTTCTCATCCTATTGTGTTAGTACATTCTGATATGAGCGGCTCCTCTCTCCAGCATGTTCTCCTCCTATTGTGTTAGTACATGCTGATGTGAGCGGCTCCTCTCCCCAGCATGTTCTCATCCTATTGTGTTAGTACATTCTGATATGAGCGGCTCCTCTCTCCAGCATGTTCTCCTCCTATTGTGTTAGTACATGCTGATGTGAGCGGCTCCTCTCTTCAGCATGTTCTCATCCTATTGTGTTAGTACATCCTGATGTGAGCGGCTCCTCTCCCCAGCATGTTCTAGTCCTATTGTGTTAGTACATTCTAATGTGAGCAGCTCCTCTCTTCAGCATGTTCTCGTCCTATTGTGTTAGTACATCCTGATGTGAGCGGCTCCTCTCCCCAGCATGTTCTCGTCCTATTGTGTTAGTACATCCTGATGTGAGCGGCTCCTCTCTTCAGCATGTTCTCATCCTATTGTGTTAGTACATCCTGATGTGAGCGGCTCCTCTCCCCAGCATGTTCTAGTCCTATTGTGTTAATACATCCTGATGTGAGCGGCTCCTCTCTTCAGCATGTTCTCGTCCTATTGTGTTAGTAGATGCTGATGTGAGCGGCTCCTCTCTCCAGCATGTTCTCATCTCATTGTGTTAGTACATCCTGATGTGAGCGGCTCCTCTCTCCAGCATGTTCTCGTCCTATTGTGTTAATACATCCTGATGTGAGCGGCTCCTCTCCCCAGCATGTTCTCGTCCTATTGTGTGAGTACATTCTGATGTGATCAGCTCCTCTCTCCAGCATGTTCTCGTCCTATTGTGTTAGTACATCCTGATGTGTGCGGCTCCTCTCTCCAGCATGTTCTCGTCCTATTGTGTTAGTAGATGCTGATGTGAGCGGCTCCTCTCTCCAGCATGTTCTCATCTCATTGTGTTAGTACATCCTGATGTGAGCGGCTCCTCTCTCCAGCATGTTCTCGTCCTATTGTGTTAATACATCCTGATGTGAGCGGCTCCTCTCTCCAGCATGTTCTCCTCCTATTGTGTTAGTACATCCTGGTGTGAGCGGCTCCTCTCTCCAGCATGTTCTCGTCCTATTGTGTTAGTACATTCTGATGTGATCAGCTCCTCTCTCCAGCATGTTCTCGTCCTATTGTGTTAGTACATCCTGATGTGTGCGGCTCCTCTCTCCAGCATGTTCTCGTCCTATTGTGTTAGTACATCCTGATGTGAGCAGCTCCTCTCTCCAGCATGTTCTTGTCCTATTGTGTTAGTACATCCTGATGTGAGCAGCTCCTCTCTCCAGCATGTTCTCATCCTATTGTGTTAGTACATCCTGATGTGAGCGGCTCCTCTCTCCAGCATGTTCTCATCCTATTGTGTTAGTACATCCTGATGTGAGCAGCTCCTCTCTCCAGCATGTTCTCATCCTATTGTGTTAGTACATCCTGATGTGAGCGGCTCCTCTCTCCAGCATGTTCTCATCCTATTGTGTTAGTACATGCTGATGTGAGCAGCTCCTCTCCCCAGCATGTTCTCATCCTATTGTGTTAGTACATCCTGATGTGAGCGGCTCCTCTCTTCAGCATGTTCTCATCCTATTGTGTTAGTACATCCTGATGTGAGCGGCTCCTCTCCCCAGCATGTTCTAGTCCTATTGTGTTAGTACATTCTGATGTAAGCGGCTCCTCTCTTCAGCATGTTCTCGTCCTATTGTGTTAGTACATCCTGATGTGAGCGGCTCCTCTCTTCAGCATGTTCTCGTCCTATTGTGTTAGTACATCGTGATGTGTGCGGCTCCTCTCTCCAGCATGTTCTTGTCCTATTGTGTTAGTACATCCTGATGTGAGCGGCTCCTCTCTCCAGCATGTTCTCGTCCTATTGTGTTAGTACATCCTAATGTGAGCGGCTCTTCTCTCCAGCATGTTCTCGTCCTATTGTGTTAGTACATCCTAATGTGAGCGGCTCTTCTCTCCAGCATGTTCTCGTCCTATTGTGTTAATACATCCTGATGTGAGCGGCTCCTCTCTCCAGCATGTACTCATCCTATTGTGTTAGTACATCCTGATGTGAGCGGCTCCTCTCCCCAGCATGTTCTAGTCCTATTGTGTTAATACATCCTGATGTGAGCGGCTCCTCTCTCCAGCATGTTCTCGTCCTATTGTGTTAGTACATCCTAATGTGAGCGGCTCTTCTCTCCAGCATGTTCTCGTCCTATTGTGTTAATACATCCTGATGTGAGCGGCTCCTCTCTCCAGCATGTTCTCGTCCTATTGTGTTAGTACATCCTGATGTGAGCGGCTCCTCTCTCCAGCATGTTCTCATCCTATTGTGTTAGTACATCCTGATGTGAGCGGCTCCTCTCTCCAGCATGTTCTCGTCCTATTGTGTTAGTACATCGTGATGTGTGCGGCTCCTCTCTCCAGCATGTTCTTGTCCTATTGTGTTAGTACATCCTGATGTGAGCGGCTCCTCTCTCCAGCATGTTCTCGTCCTATTGTGTTAGTAGATGCTGATGTGAGCGGCTCCTCTCTCCAGCATGTTCTCATCTCATTGTGTTAGTACATCCTGATGTGAGCGGCTCCTCTCTCCAGCATGTTCTCGTCCTATTGTGTTAATACATCCTGATGTGAGCGGCTCCTCTCTCCAGCATGTTCTCGTCCTATTGTGTAAGTACATGCTGATGTGAGCGGCTCCTCTCTCCAGCATGTTCTCATCTCATTGTGTTAGTACATGCTGATGTGAGCGGCTCCTCTCTCCAGCATGTTCTCATCTCATTGTGTTAGTACATGCTGATGTGAGCGGCTCCTCTCTCCAGCATGTTCTCATCCTATTGTGTTAGTTCATTCTGATGTGAGCGGCTCCTCTCCCCAGCATGTTCTCATCCTATTGTGTTAGTACATTCTGATATGAGCGGCTCCTCTCTCCAGCATGTTCTCGTCCTATTGTGATAGTACATCCTGATGTGAGCGGCTCCTCTCTCCAGCATGTTCTCGTCCTATTGTGTTAGTACATTCTGATGTGAGCTGCTCCTCTCCCCAGCATGTTCTCGTCCTATTGTGTTAGTAGATGCTGATGTGAGCGGCTCCTGTCTCCAGCATGTTCTCGTCCTATTGTGATTGTACATCCTGATGTGAGCGGCTCCTCTCTCCAGCATGTTCTCATCCTATTGTGTTAGTACATTCTGATGTGAGCGGCTCCTCTCCCCAGCATGTTCTCATCCTATTGTGTTAGTACATTCTGATATGAGCGGCTCCTCTCTCCAGCATGTTCTCCTCCTATTGTGTTAGTACATGCTGATGTGAGCGGCTCCTCTCTTCAGCATGTTCTCATCCTATTGTGTTAGTACATCCTGATGTGAGCGGCTCCTCTCCCCAGCATGTTCTAGTCCTATTGTGTTAGTACATTCTGATGTAAGCGGCTCCTCTCTTCAGCATGTTCTCGTCCTATTGTGTTAGTACATCCTGATGTGAGCGGCTCCTCTCCCCAGCATGTTCTCATCCTATTGTGTTAGTACATCCTGATGTGAGCGGCTCCTCTCTTCAGCATGTTTTAGTCCTATTGTGTTAGTACATCCTGATGTGAGCGGCTCCTCTCTCCAGCATGTTCTCGTCCTATTGTGTTAGTACATCGTGATGTGTGCGGCTCCTCTCCCCAGCATGTTCTCGTCCTATTGTGTTAGTAGATGCTGATGTGAGCGGCTCCTGTCTCCAGCATGTTCTCGTCCTATTGTGATTGTACATCCTGATGTGAGCGGCTCCTCTCTCCAGCATGTTCTCATCCTATTGTGTTAGTACATTCTGATGTGAGCGGCTCCTCTCCCCAGCATGTTCTCATCCTATTGTGTTAGTACATTCTGATATGAGCGGCTCCTCTCTCCAGCATGTTCTCCTCCTATTGTGTTAGTACATGCTGATGTGAGCGGCTCCTCTCCCCAGCATGTTCTCATCCTATTGTGTTAGTACATTCTGATATGAGCGGCTCCTCTCTCCAGCATGTTCTCCTCCTATTGTGTTAGTACATGCTGATGTGTGCGGCTCCTCTCCCCAGCATGTTCTCATCCTATTGTGTTAGTACATTCTGATATGAGCGGCTCCTCTCTCCAGCATGTTCTCCTCCTATTGTGTTAGTACATGCTGATGTGAGCGGCTCCTCTCCCCAGCATGTTCTCATCCTATTGTGTTAGTACATTCTGATGTGAGCGGCTCCTCTCTTCAGCATGTTCTCATCCTATTGTGTTAGTACATCCTGATGTGAGCGGCTCCTCTCCCCAGCATGTTCTAGTCCTATTGTGTTAGTACATTCTGATGTGAGCGGCTCCTCTCTTCAGCATGTTCTCGTCCTATTGTGTTAGTACATCCTGATGTGAGCGGCTCCTCTCCCCAGCATGTTCTCGTCCTATTGTGTTAGTACATCCTGATGTGAGCGGCTCCTCTCTTCAGCATGTTCTCATCCTATTGTGTTAGTACATCCTGATGTGAGCGGCTCCTCTCTCCAGCATGTTCTCGTCCTATTGTGTTAGTACATCGTGATGTGAGCGGCTCCTCTCCCCAGCATGTTCTAGTCCTATTGTGTTAATACATCCTGATGTGAGCGGCTCCTCTCTTCAGCATGTTCTCGTCCTATTGTGTTAGTACATCCTGATGTGAGCGGCTCCTCTCTCCAGCATGTTCTCGTCCTATTGTGTTAGTAGATGCTGATGTGAGCGGCTCCTCTCTCCAGCATGTTCTCATCTCATTGTGTTAGTACATCCTGATGTGAGCGGCTCCTCTCTCCAGCATGTTCTCGTCCTATTGTGTTAATACATCCTGATGTGAGCGGCTCCTCTCCCCAGCATGTTCTCGTCCTATTGTGTGAGTACATGCTGATGTGAGCGGCTCCTCTCTCCAGCATGTTCTCGTCCTATTGTGTTAGTACATCCTGATGTGAGCGGCTCCTCTCTCCAGCATGTTCTCCTCCTATTGTGTTAGTACATCCTTATGTGAGCGGCTCCTCTCTCCAGCATGTTCTCGTCCTATTGTGTTAGTACATTCTGATGTGATCAGCTCCTCTCTCCAGCATGTTCTCGTCCTATTGTGTTAGTACATCCTGATGTGTGCGGCTCCTCTCTCCAGCATGTTCTTGTCCTATTGTGTTAGTACATCCTGATGTGAGCGGCTCCTCTCTCCAGCATGTTCTCGTCCTATTGTGTTAGTACATCCTGATGTGAGCGGCTCCTCTCTCCAGCATGTTCTCATCCTATTGTGTTAGTACATCCTGATGTGAGCGGCTCCTCTCTCCAGCATGTTCTTGTCCTATTGTGTTAGCACATGCTGATGTGAGCGGCTCCTCTCCCCAGCATGTTCTCATCCTATTGTGTTAGTACATCCTGATGTGAGCGGCTCCTCTCTTCAGCATGTTCTCATCCTATTGTGTTAGTACATCCTGATGTGAGCGGCTCCTCTCCCCAGCATGTTCTAGTCCTATTGTGTTAGTACATTCTGATGTAAGCGGCTCCTCTCTTCAGCATGTTCTCGTCCTATTGTGTTAGTACATCCTGATGTGAGCGGCTCCTCTCTTCAGCATGTTCTCGTCCTATTGTGTTAGTACATCGTGATGTGTGCGGCTCCTCTCTCCAGCATGTTCTTGTCCTATTGTGTTAGTACATTCTGATGTGAGCGGCTCCTCTCTCCAGCATGATCTCGTCCTATTGTGTTAGTACATCCTGATGTGAGCGGCTCCTCTCTCCAGCATGTTCTCGTCCTATTGTGTTAATACATCCTGATGTGAGCGGCTCCTCTCTCCAGCATGTTCTCGTCCTATTGTGTTAGTACATCCTGATGTGAGCGGCTCCTCTCTCCAGCATGTTCTCATCCTATTGTGTTAGTACATCCTGATGTGAGCGGCTCCTCTCTCCAGCATGTTCTCGTCCTATTGTGTTAGTACATCGTGATGTGTGCGGCTCCTCTCTCCAGCATGTTCTTGTCCTATTGTGTTAGTACATCCTGATGTGAGCGTCTCCTCTCTCCAGCATGTTCTCGTCCTATTGTGTTAGTAGATGCTGATGTGAGCGGCTCCTCTCTCCAGCATGTTCTCGTCCTATTGTGTTAGTACATCCTGATGTGAGCGGCTCCTCTCTCCAGCATGTTCTCGTCCTATTGTGTTAGTACATCGTGATGTGTGCGGCTCCTCTCTCCAGCATGTTCTTGTCCTATTGTGTTAGTACATCCTGATGTGAGCGGCTCCTCTCTCCAGCATGTTCTCGTCCTATTGTGTTAGTACATCCTGATGTGAGCGGCTCCTCTCTCCAGCATGTTCTCATCTCATTGTGTTAGTACATCCTGATGTGAGCGGCTCCTCTCTCCAGCATGTTCTCGTCCTATTGTGTTAATACATCCTGATGTGAGCGGCTCCTCTCTCCAGCATGTTCTCGTCCTATTGTGTGAGTACATGCTGATGTGAGCGGCTCCTCTCTCCAGCATGTTCTCGTCCTATTGTGTTAGTACATCCTGATGTGAGCGGCTCCTCTCTTCAGCATGTTCTCGTCCTATTGTGTTAGTACATCCTGATGTGAGCGGCTCCTCTCTCCAGCATGTTCTCCTCCTATTGTGTTAGTACATCCTTATGTGAGCGGCTCCTCTCTCCAGCATGTTCTCGTCCTATTGTGTTAGTACATTCTGATGTGATCAGCTCCTCTCTCCAGCATGTTCTCGTCCTATTGTTTTAGTACATCCTGATGTGAGCGGCTCCTCTCTCCAGCATGTTCTCATCCTATTGTGTTAGTACATTCTGATGTGATCAGCTCCTCTCTCCAGCATGTTCTCGTCCTATTGTTTTAGTACATCCTTATGTGAGCGGCTCCTCTCTCCAGCATGTTCTCGTCCTATTGTGTTAGTACATCCTGATGTGTGCGGCTCCTCTCTCCAGCATGTTCTCGTCCTATTGTGTTAGTACATCCTGATGTAAGCGGCTCCTCTCTTCAGCATATTCTCGTCCTATTGTGTTAGTACATCCTTATGTGAGCGGCTCCTCTCTCCAGCATGTTCTCATCCTATTGTGTTAGTACATCCTTATGTGAGCAGCTCCTCTCTCCAGCATGTTCTCATCCTATTGTGTTAGTACATTCTGATGTGATCAGCTCCTCTCTCCAGCATGTTCTCGTCCTATTGTTTTAGTACATCCTGATGTGAGCGGCTCCTCTCTTCAGCATATTCTCGTCCTATTGTGTTAGTACATCCTGATGTGAGCGGCTCCTCTCTCCAGCATGTTCTCCTCCTACTGTGTTAGTACATCCTTATGTGAGCGGCTCCTCTCTCCAGCATGTTCTCATCCTATTGTGTTAGTACATCCTGATGTGAGCGGCTCCTCTCTCCAGCATGTTCTCGTCCTATTGTGTTAGTACATCCTGATGTGAGCGGCTCCTCTCTCCAGCATGTTCTCCTCCTATTGTGTTAGTACATCCTGATGTGAGCGGCTCCTCTCTCCAGCATGTTCTCCTCCTATTGTGTTAGTACATCCTGATGTGAGCGGCTCCTCTCTCCAGCATGTTCTCCTCCTACTGTGTTAATACATCTTAATGTGAGCGGCTCCTCTCTCCAGCATGTTCTCGTCCTATTGTGTTAGTACATCCTGGTGTGAGCGGCTCCTCTCTCCAGCATGTTCTCCTCCTACTGTGTTAGTACATCCTTATGTGAGCGGCTCCTCTCTCCAGCATGTTCTCGTCCTATTGTGTTAGTACATTCTGATGTGAGCGGCTCCTCTCTCCAGCATGTTCTCCTCCTATTGTGTTAGTACATCCTGATGTGAGCGGCTCCTCTCTCCAGCATGTTCTCCTCCTACTGTGTTAATACATCTTAATGTGAGCGGCTCCTCTCCCCAGCATGTTCTCGTCCTATTGTGTTAGTACATGCTGATATGAGCGGCTCCTCTCTCCAGCATGTTCTCGTCCTATTGTGTTAGTACATCCTGATGAGAGCGGCTCCTCTCTCCAGCATGTTCTCGTCCTATTGTGTTAGTAGATGCTGATGTGAGCGGCTCCTCTCTCCAGCATGTTCTCGTCCTATTGTGTTAGTACATCCTTATGTGAGCGGCTCCTCTCTCCAGCATGTACTCATCCTATTGTGTTAGTACATCCTGATGTGAGCGGCTCCTCTCTTCAGCATATTCTCGTCCTATTGTGTTAGTACATCCTTATGTGAGCGGCTCCTCTCTCCAGCATGTTCTCATCCTATTGTGTTAGTACATCCTGATGTGAGCGGCTCCTCTCTCCAGCATGTTCTCATCCTATTGTGTTAGTACATCCTTATGTGAGCGGCTCCTCTCTCCAGCATGTACTCATCCTATTGTGTTAGTACATCCTGATGTGAGCGGCTCCTCTCTTCAGCATATTCTCGTCCTATTGTGTTAGTACATCCTTATGTGAGCGGCTCCTCTCTCCAGCATGTTCTCATCCTATTGTGTTAGTACATCCTTATGTGAGCGGCTCCTCTCTCCAGCATGTTCTCATCCTATTGTGTTAGTACATTCTGATGTGATCAGCTCCTCTCTCCAGCATGTTCTCGTCCTATTGTTTTAGTACATCCTGATGTGAGCGGCTCCTCTCTTCAGCATATTCTCCTCCTACTGTGTTAGTACATCCTTATGTGAGCGGCTCCTCTCTCCAGCATGTTCTCATCCTATTGTGTTAGTACATCCTGATGTGAGCGGCTCCTCTCTCCAGCATGTTCTCGTCCTATTGTGTTAGTACATCCTGATGTGAGCGGCTCCTCTCTCCAGCATGTTCTCCTCCTATTGTGTTAGTACATCCTGATGTGAGCGGCTCCTCTCTCCAGCATGTTCTCCTCCTATTGTGTTAGTACATCCTGATGTGAGCGGCTCCTCTCTCCAGCATGTTCTCCTCCTACTGTGTTAATACATCTTAATGTGAGCGGCTCCTCTCTCCAGCATGTTCTCGTCCTATTGTGTTAGTACATCCTGGTGTGAGCGGCTCCTCTCTCCAGCATGTTCTCCTCCTACTGTGTTAGTACATCCTTATGTGAGCGGCTCCTCTCTCCAGCATGTTCTCATCCTATTGTGTTAGTACATCCTGGTGTGAGCGGCTCCTCTCTCCAGCATGTTCTCGTCCTATTGTGTTAGTACATTCTGATGTGAGCGGCTCCTCTCTCCAGCATGTTCTCCTCCTATTGTGTTAGTACATCCTGATGTGAGCGGCTCCTCTCTCCAGCATGTTCTCCTCCTACTGTGTTAATACATCTTAATGTGAGCGGCTCCTCTCTCCAGCATGTTCTCGTCCTATTGTGTTAGTACATGCTGATGTGAGCGGCTCCTCTCCCCAGCATGTTCTCGTCCTATTGTGTTAGTACATCCTGGTGTGAGCGGCTCCTCTCTCCAGCATGTTCTCCTCCTACTGTGTTAATTCATCTTAATGTGAGCGGCTCCTCTCTCCAGCATGTTCTCGTCCTATTGTGTTAGTACATCCTGGTGTGAGCAGCTTCTCTCCACCAGGTAAGAGTACCCTACTGTTTCCACAGCACATATGTGTGGACACACACACACACAATCTGCACAGAGTCTCTGAGATCTGCTGCCATTTATAACCATAAAATACATAAGTTACTAAATCCAAACCAGTACGGTTGAATTATTTATTGGCCATTGAAGGTGTTTTGGATCTGGTTAAGAACGGAGAAATCAAACTCTGACACACCCAGTTGGAGTCAAAGTAAATCTCTCGTTTTATTGTAAGTGTTCACACAGAATATACCTTCCAGGTGGGAGGTGACTAAATGTGGTGCATTTTTATTGGCATGGAAGGCAGCGCGATGTCTAAGGAAGGCATTGCGCTGCCTTCCGGTGACGAGCCTGTGAGATCCAGCCCCCTGGATCTCACAGGCCGGAAGCTGTATGAGTAATACACACAGTATTACTCATACAGCCAATGCATTCCAATACAGAAGTATTGGAATGCATTGTAAAAGGGATTAGACCCCCAAAGTGAAAAAATAAAGTTTTCCCCCCAAAAAATTAAGTTTCAAGTAGAAATAAACAAAAACGTCATTTTCCCCAAATAAAGTTTAAAAAAATTGGTAAAAAATAGGAAAAAAAAAAAGTATACATATTAGGTATCGCCGCGTCCTTATCGACCTAGCTCCTCCTCGGGCTATACCCCCAGGCTCCACCAGGAGGACATTGACTCTTCTCCTGTTTGTTGTTTTTTTCCAGATGGGGACGCATGTCAGCACTGCGCTTTCCTGGCCCCCGTGGAGTGTCTGCCACCGTCTTCTGACGTTCCCAGGCTACCTCCCATTCCCCAAAAGAAGAAAAGTGGATCCGGGCTCGACCTGTCAGCTCTGGCATCCCGCCAGCTACTGGGACACCTGCTGCCACCCTCCACCAGAGCACTGTTCTCCTAGGTTTGGAGTCAGAGGTCTGAAGAGGTGCATCCCTGCTGGTCCTGTAATGGAGGAAGAGTTCTTACTTTCACTACAGAGGCGCCTGGGTGAGCTAGAGAAGGATCCTGCTGGGGGCATGTTCACCTTGGGGTTAGCGATCGTCTCTCCGTTTGTCAGGGCACGGAGGGGACTCATGACATTACCTATGTGGGCACAGCTGCGTCTCTGCACGGCACCGTTATCGGCGCCTATCTTATCCTATCTGGGCTCACGGCCGCTGCGCTCACCGCAGCACCCGCTGGCGGCCCGCTCCTCCCACATCCCTATTAACCCCTGCTACGCCGCGTTTTACAACGGGGTTGTGCGGCTATTCAAATTGCGCGCGCGCTCCTTTCGCGCCAGTATGACGCGTCCGGGGGGCGGAGCTTCTGTTTTCCGTCTGGCACTTCCTCACTCTGGCTTGTTGGCGGCCGTGCAGCTCCTCACACTTGTGACTTCTCCCCTGTTCCTCTCCGCCGGAGGCTTTCTGCTGTTGCCTGGGTGGTAGGACTCATTCAGCTTCTTTTTTTGCAGCAACTGGTAGGAGATCTTTTACTTTTTTGGATAAGCCATCATGCCTAAACCTGGGGCCCCTAAGTCTGCCAAGGCCTCTTCTCAGGCCTCACTGGGGTCATGTAAAGTGTGCCTTCTGCCTTTCTCTGTCGCTGGTACCTGTGACTCGTGCCCTGCTCCTGGACAGGATCATCCTCCTTCTCTTGCTCAGCCCAGTCCCCCCTCTGCCCCTGCGGAGCCAGCGGTACCCGCCTGGGCTTCCGCCATGTCTAGTGCGGCCGCGGATCTGGCCTTAGTCGCCAAGGCAGCCATGTCCTTTATGGAGCGTATAGAAGCTACCAATTCCGTAGCACCCACCACTCCATCCCCTCTCAGTGATTCTCACAGGGGGCGCCTGACCACTAAGAGGCAGCGTGAGCGGCAGCATTATTTCTCGGATGACTCCGCTTCTCCCCCCCGCCTTGAGGCATGCCCGGACGATTCACCCTCTCTCAGGGAGCGCAAGTCCGAAGGGGAATTGTCCGGCTCGGACGAAGTTATGGAGCGGGAACCCCTGCCTAAGCTTTCCACCATGGTAACTGACTTGGTGGCAGCTGTCCGTGACACCTTTAATATCCAAGGGGATTCTCCTCCCTCCACTAGTCGGGAGTTCTCCCTTTTTCCGCCCAAGAAACCGGAGTCTGCTGTGTTCCCCGTCCATGAGGAATTCACAGCAGTCATATAGAAGGCTTGGGACCGCCCTAATCAAAAATTTTCGGGCACCAAGCGCATGGATACGCTTTACCCTTTTCCTTCTGACACTGTGGAAAAGTGGACTTCTACCCCTAAGGTAAATTCTCCGGTGGCCAGGTTAACCAAGAACATGGCCCTTCCTGTCCTAGACGGCTCCTCTCTACAGGATGCGGTGGACAGGTGCCTGGACTCGCTTTCCAAGTCTATCTTCTCCCTGGCAGGCACGTCTCTGCGGCCGGCCTTTGCATCCGCTTGGGTCGCCAGAGCCCTTTCGGCGTGGTTGCAGCGCCACCACCAGGAATTGGCGGAGCAGGATGCCCCTGCAGACACTCAGGATTTCATACTCCAAATGTCTCAGGCTTCCAAATTTCTCTGTGAGGCTTCTATGGACATCGGTTCCCTCTTTGCCCGTATTTCGGCCCATTCGGTGGGTGGGGGCCGCCTACTCTCCTTTCAGCAGGTTTGGAGGGCTCACGTTCAGGACGCCTGGGCTCTGGAAATTGTAACGTCTGGTTACAAGATAGAGTACGCGTCCAGACCACCGGAACGTTTTTTCCCTTCTCGCGTTCCGGGGGATCCGACCAGGGCCTCGGACTTCCTTTTGGCGGTCTCCTCCCTCCTGGACCGAGGTGTTATTTCCCCCGTTCCCCTGGAGGAACAAGGCAAGGTTTCTACTCAAACCTGTTCGTCGTTCCAAAGAAGGAGGAGTCGGTGCGTCCAATCCTGGATCTGAAACTTCTCAACAAGTTTCTACGGATGCGGAAATTTCGCATGGAGTCCCTCCGCTCTGTTATTGTTTCTCTGCTTCCAGGGGAATTTCTCGCGTCTGTGGACATTCAGGACGCCTACTTGCATGTCCCTATTGCAGAGTCTCACCATCGATTTCTGCGCTTCGCCATCAGGGGTCGTCATTACCAGTTCGACGCCCTTCCTTTCGGGTTGGCGACCGCCCCTCGAGTTTTTACCAAAGTCCTACGCTTCTTCGCACCAGGGGCATTTCTTTGTTGCCCTACCTGGACGACATTTTGATAAAGGCCCTGTCACTTCCACAGGCCGAGGACAGCGTCCGAATCACTGTTCAAACTCTAGAACAGTTCGGTTGGCTGATCAACCACCCCAAATCCTCTCTCCTGCCCTCCCAGAGACTCTCCTTTCTGGGCATGGTCTTGGACACTTCGGTTTCTCGGATATTTCTTCCAGATTCCAAGTCCTCCCAGATTCAGCAGGCAGTGTCGCTCCTTCTGCGCTCCCCGCATTCCACCATTCGGGAGTGCATGCGGGTTCTGGGTCTTATGGTCGCCTGCTTCGAGGCCATACCGTATGCCCAGTTCCACACTCGGCCGCTGCAACAGATGATCCTTTCCCTCTGGGACAAGACCCCTCGGGGTCTAGACGCTCCCATCCGCCTGTCCCAGCAAGTTCGGGCGTCTCTCCCTTGGTGGCAGTCCCCCCTGAACCTGACGTCGGGAAGATCCTTCCTTCCGTTCTCCTGGACGATAGTCACCACCGATGCCAGCCTCTTCGGCTGGGGCGGCGTTCTCCAGAACCACACAGTTCAGGGGGTCTGGTCGGCGGAGGAATCCCGCCTCCCGATAAACATCTTGGAACTGAGGGCGATTTTTCACTCCCTCTCCCATTGGACTCCTCTCCTTGCAGCTCGTCCGGTGCGGGTTCAGTCAGACATCGCCACGGTGGCTTACATCAATCATCAAGGCTGGGCCTGCAGTCGGGCGGTGATGCGGGAGGTGGAGAGGATCCTCCTATGGATCATGTTCCAGTGTTGTTGGCGGTGTACATTCCAGGAGTCGACAACTGGACGGCGGATTTTCTTAGTCGCACCACAGTGGATCCAGGCGAGTGGTCTCTACATCCGGAGGTTTTCGAAGACATCTGCCACCGATGGGGTCGTCCGGACGTGGACTTGATGGCGTCCCAGCTCAACAACAAGGTGCCTGTGTTCCTGGCTCGCGCTCGGGACCCGCAGGCGTACGGGGTAGACGCGCTGGTGTCTCCGTGGCAGCAATTCAGCCTCCTCTATGTCTTCCCTCCACTTCCTCTGCTGCCAAAGGTGCTATGCAAGATCAAGGTGGAGGGGATACTGACCGTTCTCATCGCCCCGGATTGGCCTCGCCGCGCCTGGTTCTCCGACGTCACTCGAATGCTGGCGGACGTGCCATGGCCTCTTCCCGACAGAGAGGATCTCCTGTCTCAGGGACCGCTCTTCCACCAGAATTCACGGCCGCTGCGTATAACGGCGTGGCTGTTGAAACCTCCATCCTGAGGAAGAGGGGCTTCTCTGATGCGGTAGTGAGAACCATGATCAGAGCTCGGAAACCGGCTTCCTCTCAGATCTATTATCGCACCTGGAAGGCCTTTCTGACCTTTTGTGAGAACTCGGGTTTCCCGCCCCTTTGTTTCTCCATCCCGGTGGTGCTGTCTTTTCTCCAGTCAGGCCTCGAGATGGGGCTGTCGCTGAGTTCCCTGAAGGGTCAAGTTTCGGCCCTGGCTGTCTTTTTTCAAAGGTCCATTGCTCTCTTGGGTCCCGTGAGAACCTTCCTGCAGGGGTGGCGCATTCGGCCCCTCCGTATGTTCCCCCCTTGCCCCCCTGGGATCTCAACTTGGTCCTGCGCGCCCTCCAGGCGGCCCCCTTTAAGCCTCTGAGGGAAGTCTCGCTGACCTTGCTCATCTGGAAGGTAGTCTTTTTGGTGGCCATAACTTCCATCAGGCGGGTTTCGGAGCTGGCTGCACTTTCCTACCAGGAGCCTTTTCTGGTCTTTCACCAAGATAAGGTGGTGCTCCGGCCGGTTCCTTCCTTTTTGCCCAAGGTGGTTTCTCCCTTCCACCTTAACGAGGATCTTGTCCTACCCTCCTTTTGTCCTTCTCCGGCAAACCCCAAGGAACACGCTCTCCATTCCCTGGACGTCGCCAGGGCCCTGAAGGTGTATCTGGGGGCTCGGACTCCCTCTTTGTGATTCCCGAGGGGCCTCGTAAGGGTCTGGCGGCTTCCAAAGTCACTGTGGCGCGATGGATCCGGTCGGCTATCGCTGTGGCTTATCGCGCTCGTGGCAAGGTTCCCCCATCTCGAATTACCGCTCACTCCACTAGGGCGGTGGGAGCTTCCTGGGCTAGACACAATCGCGCCTCCGTGTCCCAGTTGTGTAAGGCGGCCACTTGGTCGTCCTTGCATACCTTCACGAAGTTCTATCAGCTGCACTCGCTGGCATCGGCTGATGCTGTCCTTGGGCGCAGGGTATTGCAGGCGGTGGTTTTTGTTTGACTGTTGGACGTTTCTCCTCCTGGCGGTGTCAGGTTTTTTCTTTTTCCCCACCCCATGGACTGCTTTTGGACGTCCCATGGTCTGTGTCCCCCAATGGAATGTACGAGAAAAGGAGATTTTTTGTGAAATTCACCTGTAAAATCTTTTTCTCGTCTTTTCCATTGGGGGACACAGCTCCCGCCCTTTCCTGCTGTTCGTTTAAACCTCATGGTTTACTGTGCTGTGTGATGGTTTCCATTGTGTTTTTTTCATTATCTCCTTCTCCTACTGCTTTTGCAATGACTGAAGTCCTCCTGGTGGAGCCTGGGGGTATAGCCCGAGGAGGAGAAGCTTCTTTTTTTTGCATAGTGTCCCTCCTAGTAATACCTCTAAGCTATACCCATGGTCTGTGTCCCCCAATAGAAAAGACGAGAAAAAGATTTTACAGGTGAGTTTCACAAAAAATCTCCTTTTTTTTGTAACCTTACATCACAAAAAGTACAACAGCAAGCGATCAAAAAGGCGTTTGCCCACCAAAATAGTACCAATCTAACCGTCACCTCATCCTGCACAAAATGAGCCCCTATTTGAGACAATCGCCGAAAAAATAAAAAAAACTATGGCTCAGAATATGGAGGCACTAAAACATCATTTTTTTTGTTTCAAAAATGATATTATTGTGTAAAACTTACATAAATAAAAAAAAGTATACATATTAGGTATCGCCGCGTCCGTATCGACCGGTTCTATAAAAATATCACATGATCTAACCCCTCAGATGAACACCATAAAAAATATCAGGATGTACTAACACAATGAGATGAGAACATGCTGGAGACAGGAGCTGCTCACATAAGCATGTACTAACACAATAGGATGTGAACATGCTGGAGACAGGAGCTGATCACATCAGGATGTACTAACACAATGAGATGAGAACATGCTGGAGAGAGGAGCCGCTCACATCAGGATGTACTAACACAATGAGATGTGAACATGCTGGAGACAAGAGCTGATCACATCAGGATGTACTAACACAATGAGATGAGAACATGCTGGAGAGAGGAGCCGCTCACATAAGCATGTACTAACACAATAGGATGTGAACATGCTGGAGACAGGAGCTGATCACATCAGGATGTACTAACACAATGAGATGAGAACATGCTGGAGAGAGGAGCCGCTCACATCAGAATGTACTAACACAATGAGATTAGAACATGCTGGAGAGAGGAGCCGCTCACATCAGGATGTACTAACACAAAGATGAGAACATGCTGGAGAGAGGAGCCGCTCACATCAGGATGTACTAACACAAAGATGAGAACATGCTGGAGAGAGGAGCCGCTCACATCAGGATGTACTAACACAAAGATGAGAACATGCTGAAGAGAGGAGCCGCTCACATCAGGATGTACTAACACAATAGGACGAGAACATGCTGGAGAGAGGAGCCGCTCACATCAGGATGTACTAACACAATGAGATGAGAACATGCTGGAGAGAGGAGCCGCTCACATCAGAATGTACTAACACAATAGGACGAGAACATGCTGGAGAGAGGAGCCGCTCACACCAGGATGTACTAACACAATAGGACGAGAACATGCTGGAGAGAGGAGCCGCTCACATCAGAATGTACTAACACAATAGGACGAGAACATGCTGGAGAGAGGAGCCGCTCACATCAGGATGTACTAACACAATGAGATGAGAACATGCTGGAGAGAGGAGCCGCTCACATCAGGATGTACTAACACAATAGGACGAGAACATGCTGGAGAGAGGAGCCGCTCACATCAGCATGTACTAACACAATAGGATGTGAACATGCTGGAGACAGGAGCTGATCACATCAGGATGTACTAACACAATAGGACGAGAACATGCTGGAGAGAGGAGCCGCTCACATCAGGATGTACTAACACAATGAGATGAGAACTTGATGGAGAGAGGAGCTGCTCACATCAGGATGTACTAACACAATAGGACGAGAACATGCTGGAGAGAGGAGCCGCTCACATCAGGATGTACTAACACAATGAGATGAGAACTTGATGGAGAGAGGAGCTGCTCACATCAGGATGTACTAACACAATGAGATGAGAACATGTTGGAGACAGGAGCTGCTCACATAAGCATGTACTAACACAATAGGATGTGAACATGCTGGAGACAGGAGCTGATCACATCAGGATGTACTAACACAATGAGATGAGAACATGCTGGGGAGAGGAGCCGCTCACATCAGGATGTACTAACACAATAGGACGAGAACATGCTGGAGAGAGGAGCCGCTCACATCAGGATGTATTAACACAATAGGACGACAACATGCTGGAGAGAGGAGCCGCTCTCATCAGGATGTACTAACACAATAGGACGAGAACATGCTGGAGAGAGGAGCCGCTCACATCAGCATCTACTAACACAATAGGACGAGAACATGCTGGAGAGAGGAGCCGCTCACATCAGGATGTACTAACACAATAGGACGAGAACATGCTGGAGAGAGGAGCCGCTCACATCAGGATGTACTAACACAATGAGATTAGAACATGCTGGAGAGAGGAGCCGCTCACATCAGGATGTACTAACACAATAGGACGAGAACATGCTGGTGTCACGACCCATGGTCATGGTCGTGACTCTTAACCGCATGCTGTTGCCTGCGGTCTCGTGTGGTTGTTTCAACCTCAGGTGAGTGCTGTTGATATGTTGCCTCACGTCAAGTGCATGCGGTTATACCTGGTTGGGTGTGTGTGTAGGTATGCACTTTGTATGTCTGTTTGTTGTGCACGAGGTTATGTTTGTGTGCACTGTGACGCCTCCCTTCACTTGTGGTTGTCCGCGGCAACGTCTGGTGTTGTGTGCATGTGGTGGCAGTGAACACTGGGTGTGTCTGTGTGGGTGTGGTCACTTTGGGCTATTTAGCCTCAGTTGAGACCTGATGTCTGAGGGGTACTCCAGCCTTGGTTGTAAGCTGGAGGCACCCTCCAGGTTTCTTATACCATCTGCCAGTGAGGGCCACCCTTGTGGTCATAAAACTTATGTCTAGTGGTGTCTTTATGTTTATTGCAGTGTATGGTCCTGGGTTCCTGTGGGATGTTTGGTGTGTGCTGTGTCCGTCTATGTTGTTGTGGACTGCAGCACTTGAGCACGGGTCCCAGGCTGTGTGTCTGTGGCAGGTAGGTGTGATACTAGTTTCAACTACCTGCCATTGCCATATGACTGTATATGTTTCCCCTTTCTTTATAGCTTGGCCAGTGAGACTCCTGTTCGTCCGTATCCTGGAGGAACAGGTAGTCTTACCCTTCTCCTAGTCCGGGGCCACCCTGAGGGCAAGTAGGAATTACAGGTTCCAGTGTATGAGCCCTCCCACCATCAGGGTCGGCTCATACGGCTAAGAGACAGGGTCAGAATTAGGGATGTGATAGGAGGTGACCTGCTCCCTGATTCCTGTCCTGGCCTAGCAGTTATCATTCATATTGACACTGCAGGGCTGAGGGTTTCCCCCATCCTCAGCCGTGACAGTATGACTACAGAGGCTCCTTACCTGGTGAGCCTTCGAAAGAGGGTGCAGCATGTATTGCCTGCCGTTTTCGGCATACATGCGCGTTCTCCGGAGGGGTTATGGGGTTCACCGTTAACGGCGCGGTTGGTGGCTTATTCCCCACCACCTTGCTAACTGTGTCTGTGTTGGTGACCCCTCGTCCCTCTCAGGGTTCCTTGCTCTGGTTGTCTGCTGGCAGTATTCCTTGGTATACCTGCTCGGTGCTGGTCTGGGAGTGTCTGCTGGCAGCGACCTGGAGTAGGAACGTTTTCCTGAGTTGGACGCGGTGTCCAGTGTCCCTCCTCCAGACTGCTTTGGTGGCTGGCTGCCTGAGACCTAGGTGACGGTCCAGGTTTGTTGGCGGCAGTTCTGGAGGGAGACACTGGTGGTTATCAGGCATTGCCCCTTCCCCCCTCCCTGTTTGGCCCCACCAGCTTCCCCTTTTCGGTTGGGGGGGGCTTTGAGGGGTGGGAGTGTCACGACCCATGTCATGGTCGTGACTCTTAACCGCATGCTGTTGCCTGCGGTCTCGTGTGTTAGCATGTACTAACACATTAGGACGAGAACATGCTGGAGAGAGGAGCTGCTCACATCAGGATGTACTAACACAATAGGATGAGAACATGCTGGAGAGAGGAGCCGCTGGGCCCTGATCACTCTCAATGACCTCAGTTACCCGAACCTACAAACAGTTTCCTGCATTCGTTTCTTAGCAGTGGTGGTTGCTCTCTGGTTTTGGACGGGGTAGGCTTCTGGCCACCCAAAGAACAAGTCTATCCCTACTAGCACATATTGAAACCCTTGGCACATTGGCATCTGGATGTGGTCGATCTGGAACCTTTGGAATGGGTACAGGGCTCTGGAAAGGCACTTGGTGGGCGTGGGTTCAGTCCTACCTGGGTTGCACTCGGCACAAATGAGGCAAGACTGGGTATGTCTTACCAGGACCGGGGTGATTTTTGGGGCCACCCCTATTTTGTCAATTAGTTCTTTCATAATGGTTTTGGATTGGTGGCTGGGCCCATTGGCCACTGAGGCTATCAAGGGATAGAGGGCTCTGGGTAGGCACACTCTCTTTCCTTGTGTCCACAGTCCAGACTCTTATTCGAGGGCTGACTCTTTCAACCAGGTTTCCTTTTCCATGGGAGTGGCCTGTTCCTGCATTTGTTTCAGTAGGTCCCTTGTGACTTCTTTTTGTTCCAGGTCTTCCTGTGCTACCATAATCTGATCTGACTGGATTCTTTTCTCTTCCACTGCTGCTTTCTTGGCTGCTTGGTCAGCTAGGGCGTTTCCTCTGTCCTCAGAGGTGTCAGCTCGAGTATGAGCCTTTACCTTGATCACTGCCACTTGGGTGGGCAGGAGTACTGCTGCCATTAGAGCTGCTACTGCTGAAGCATTCTTGTTTGGGGTTCTTGCGGCTGTGATGTAATCCCGGGCTTTCCATATTACTCCAAAGTCATGAACCACTCCAATAGTATTTCTAGAGTCTGTGTAGATTTTGGCGGTAGAGTCTTTTGCCATGAGGCAGGCTTCAGTGAGGTCAATGAGTTCAGCCTCCTGTGCTGACTGGTCTGGGCACAATTGTCTTGCACACAGCACAGCACCTCATGCTCACTAGTGACCGCCATGCCTGTATGGATCTTCCCTTTGTCATTGGCATACCTTAAGCGTCCACAGAGGGAGTCCAATGTGGGTTTGTCAGAGCAGTGTCTTGGACTGATGGTGGTGTCCCTACTTCAGCTTCCATCATTGTGATGCAATCATGATCTTGTTCCTTGTAAAGAGAATCGGTTGAGGCCCATAGTTCATCTTCCTGAAGATCCTCTTCAGCATGTAGATCAATAATATCTTCAGAATCTCCAGTATATTCCCCCCTTGGAAGAGGAGGGAGTGCAGCAGGGTTGAGGATGTGGCATCTCTGAATAGTGACATTATCTGGCAGGAGAAGACTTCACTGGAGCCGGAGGTGGCACTGTGCAGTGAGGTGTTTAGGTTGAGTCTGCTGGAGGATGGCAGATATGTCATGGGGAGCCAGAATAGTGAGGGGGTGACCAAGCAGAATGTCAGATGTGATGTCCAGAAGAGAGCTGGCAGCATGGACGGCTCTGACACAAGAAGGGGAGGCTTTGGCAAGGGGGTCAAGGCATTTAGAATAGTAGCACAGGGGTCTATTACGGCCACCATGAGTTTGATTAAGGACTCCAGTCCAGTCGGAAAGGAAGGTTGTAGTTGGGGATGCCAAGAGCAGGGCCAGATGCAATGGCGGCCTTCAATGACTGAAAGGCTTCTCCGGCCTCCATTGTTATCTGGAAAGGAGTAGTAGCATTGCGGGGTATACAGTCATATAGGGGCTGCATTAGGACTGAAGCATCAGGGATCCAGGGTCTGCAGTAGGAGATGAGTCCCAGAAAGGTTTGCAGCTGATAAGGGGTGTCTGGGAGTTGGATGTTAGAGATGGCCTTTTTCCTGGCATCAGTGAGGTGCTTGATACCTTGAGAGATACAATGACCTAGGAAGACAACTTTGGGGAGACACAGCTGCTATTTGGCTTGTGAGACTCGACAGCCAGCAGAAGCCAGGAACTGGAGAAGGGAAACATACTAGGATAGGCAGACTTGCGGAGAAACGGCACAGAGGAGTAGGTCATCCACATATTACAGTGTACTGTTTGCCAGCATGAGTGAAAGCAAAAAGGAATTGACAGTCCTCATGTAAGGGAACAGAAAAGAATGCATTGGCCAGATCAATGACGGTGAAAGAAGTGGCGGTGGGTGAGATGCCAGCTAGGAGGGTGTGCCTGTTGGGGACAATAGGTGTCTTGAGGACAGTGACCTCGTTGACAGCTCGGAGATTCTGAACCATGCGGTAAATAGGAGGTTGTCCCTTCTCCCTCTTCTTCCAGACAGGATAAAGGGGCGAGTTACAGGGAGAGGTAGTGATTTTGATTGCCCCACTCTGCAGGAGGGCGCTTTGTATGGCAGGACCTTGGGGTCCTTCAGGGTCACAGTGACTGTTGGGACATTGAGGCGTCCGATATCCTGGGGTCCTTTGGCCCAGAGGGTATCGGGGATGAGGTGCAATATAGTTTGCAGCAAATCCCCTTGCTCATATGAATCAGTGACCTGAAGAGTTGTTAATGCCATGAGGAGGCAAGTGTCTTCCGGGTATAGGGCTGTACCGAGGGTGACCGTCCCATCCTCTCTGAACTGTATGGTAGCTTGGATTTTCTGAAGAAGACCAGAGCCTAACAGATTGAAGGGGCATGTTTGGCTGACAACAAATTGCGACATGACTCCTGCTGGATGGTGGAGCTGAGGGGTTTTGATCTGGGAGAATCCAGGGGAAGTGACTGAGAGTGGTAACGTGGTTATGCTGCACGACATCTTCTAGTCCAGAACAGGGTAATTGAATGTCAGTGAGCCAAGAAGGAGGTACGGCAGTCTCACATAAAACACTGCAGGCTGCACCAGTGTCTACAAGGAATGAGAGTTCCTTTCCTGCCACCTCGAGGGTGACTCGACGGGTGGAACCGACAGGAGGGGCGAAGACTGCCATACATGGAGTGTCCCCTCCCTGCACTGGTTTGCCAGCGTCCCATTGCGATGAGGGAGGCGGTGTGTCTCCCTGTCGCTGTTGATTGGCAGTTCCGTTTGATGTGTCCGGGCTTGCCACACCCATAACAGACACGAGGTGGCGGGTGTTCTCCACCATCTTCTCCTGACATTACTGCTTTCACAGTCGCCCAAGTTTTCTTAGTATTACTTTCCAAGCCCTTTGCAATTTGCTCCAAGACTTCCATGGTCAGGGATTTCCACTCAGAACAACAGGTCACAAGGGCTTTGTTTATCTCTGGTCGCAGACCATCGACAAACGAGCGGGCCAGGAATCTGAGGTGTACAGCTTCATTCTGGCTGAAACTCATGCCCTTGTAATTCTGCTTGACTCTCTGTGCAAATCTCTCAACAGTTTTGGCTTTCTCCTGAGCCATGTCCTGCAATGTGGTAGATTGATCAGCTAACTTCGCTTTTGCCCATTTGTGTAACCTCTCTATGAAGTATTCCCCAGACTCATGATCCTGAGGGTTGAAGGTCAGACCCCTTAGGATAGGGATGGGGATATGGTCCATTATTAGTGAAGAATACTCCCCTGTCTTGTTTTCCACAATACTCTGTAGGACTGACCATGTACATCCATACGTTTGATGTACCTGTAACTGTTTCCTGAAAAAGGGCATGGGATGGGTTTCAGGATCTGGCAGCAGATTCACTATGGTGAATAACTGCTGCAAGGTAAAGGACACATATCTTCGAGGTCCTTGTGGTTGGCTAAGAGCTACGGCTTCCTTTACAACTTCAAAATTGCCCCTTTCTAAAGCTTGCATAGTCTTTTGTAATTCATTAATCTGTTCCTGGAGCAGAGTTGGTCTGGGCAGGCTCAAGGGTTGGGTGCCGGAGCCAAAATAGTCTATTGGGGGTGGTCGCTTAGGGGTCTGTATGTTTGAGTCTACAGGACCAACAACACTGTCCGGATTTTCTTGATTAGGTACTTCTGACTGCCCCCCTATTATGATTGAGGCAGGAGGTGAATTACTAGGGGCCATAAACGTGCACCACAGGCAAAACACGTCTCTCGGGAGGAGGGATTTTGCTGACAACATACATTACAGACCCACCCACTTCCTTTCTTCTCTGCGCCATTATAGGGCAGTGGCTGCCCCAGCCCAAGATTACCTGGTTTTTAATAATATCTGCCACTAGCTTCATCAAGATTTTGCTCTCCTTCCGTCTTTTTTTTTCAAATTCCTTGCTACAGTCCAGCCACACTCGGACTGTATCCACTAACGTCTCATCTTCTAATCTACCTTTCTTTTCTGTCAGCAAAGTTTGCCATGTTGTGAAACACAAAGTACCACCTTTACATATACCATATCCTTTCTCTAGCTTGCTCTGACTTTTCCCAATTCGTTTTCCTCTCCTGTCCACCACGCACTGCTCAGGTGAGCAGTAACCCTTTGGGACACTTGCGTAATGTCCCATTGTCTCTCGCACCTACTGGAGCTGTCTAGAGACCTCTGTATAGAGAAATCACTGGACCTAATGAAGCTTTGAGTCCCAGACAAGCACACTCTGGGCTGCTGCGGTCCGCTCTCCCCCCTTCTGTGATCGAGTCAGACAACCGGGCTGCACTCCGATACAGGCAAATAGGAGAACTCTCTGTGTCTCAGTCAGTGATACTTGTCAACAGAGTCTTCCCAGTTTTTAACCCCTTAAGGACGGGCTCATTTTCACCTTAAGGACCAGGCCATTTTTTGCAAATCTGACATGTGTCACTTTATGTGTGAATAACTTTAAAACGCTTTTACTTATCCAGGCCATTCTGAGATAGTTTTTTCATCACATATTGTACTTCATGACACTGGTAAAATGGAGTAAAAAAAAATAATTATAATTTATAAAAAAATATATATATATTACCAAAAATTTGCAAACATTTGCAAATTTCTATTTCTCTACTTTTATAATAGACAGTAATACCTCCAAAAATAGTTATTATTTTACATTCCCCATATGTCTACTTCGTGTTTGGATCATTTTGTGAATGCCATTTTATTTTTTGGGGACGTTACAAGGCTTAGAAGTTTAGAAGCAAATCTTGAGATTTTTCAGAAAATATCTAAAACCCACCTTTTCAGGACCAGTTCAGGTCTGAAGTGACTTTGTGAGGCTTACATAATAGAAACTGTTATGTCCCCTGGACACTCTGTGTCTCTCAGGTGCCGCTGGCAATGCTGCCAGTATCTGCTCAGCAAGTTACACACACAGGCCGATGTACTACTTAACCAGAGCAAGGTTTATTACTCGGAACATTATGGCATTCTTACATGGAGGAGTCTTATTCCAAAGAGCTTCTGTCCTTATCCGATGCAATCCCTTCTCAGCCTCATGTGTCTGCTTCCGGTTCCCCTCACACACTGTCTGACTTCCTGGTACAGCTCCTCCTCCCCCATCATGCATCAGGAGAAAGAGGGTAAAGGTCACAGTGATCTATCACAAACATCACACCTCCTTTCCTTCCCAAAAACAAAACAAAAACATAACAAGAGAACAAATGTTGAACACATAACATAACAAGGCAAGCGAGATCAGTTCAGCAAGTAGTATCTCCAACTCAGTTCTGTGATTTACGCAGCACTTCATGAGCCCTTTGTCTCTGTTCCCTGACCTCCAATGTGTCCCGTAAGATTTCAGCACTTTGCCAGCGCGGCGTTTGACGTCTTTGACGGGTAGACTTACGCAGAGGCACAGCAGCGGGAGGGATAGAGTCAGTCAAAGGTTCTGGAGATGTCAGTGGGCGTCCCACAGACAAATCAGTCTCTGTAACTCCAGGCACATGTCCGGGCTCCTCAGGAATATGGCCACCAACCGGTTCAGGGTTTGGTTGTAAACTTGTGGGATCATGCCAGACACCATGCCATATGTCACCAGCAGAGTTCAGAGTAGACTCTGGTGGGTGGTTAGAAAGAGGGGTCGGTTTTGTCACTAGTGGCCGGCAAATGCGTTTCCTCAATTGTGAAAGGTGTCGCCGAACACAAATGCCTTCCTCCAGGCGGACAAGGTACATTCTTCTGCCAAGAGTTCCATCAATAACGCCAGGAAGCCAAGGAGGCAAAGCTCTGTAATTCCGAGACCATACAAGATCACCGGCGCGGAATCCCAGACGGCCCGGCGGAGGAGGCGTTGGTGACTGTTCCTGCGGACGAACTAAATCAAGTTTGGTGCGGAGATGCCTGCCCAACATAAGAAAAGCCGGTGACAGCCCAGTAGTAGCGTGTTTCGTGTTACGGTACATGATCAAGAATTCCAGCAGCTTCTCTTCTGACAGTCCAACCTGGTCCAGAGTGGACAGTAAGTGCTTCTTAAATGTCTGCACAAATCGTTCTGCCAGCCCATTTGAAGCTGGATGATAAGGAGCTGTTTTGTAGTGTTGGACGCTCAAGCCACTAAGGAAGGATTGAAACTTATGCGATGTAAATTGAGTTCCATTGTCGGAGACTATGGCTGTTGGCAAGCCATATTGAGCAAAGAGCTTCCTTAAGACTAGAATGGTAGCAGCTGAGGTAATAGAAGGCATTTGAAAAACCTCCGGCCATTTTGAATGCGCTCCTACCACGATCAAATACATTTTACCCTGGATGGGGCCAGCAAAATCAAGATGGAGTCTGGACCACGGTTCTGTTGGCCATGGCCAAGGTTGCAGGGTTCCTCTCTTTTGGGGTCGCTGGGCTTGACAGCACCCAGGACATTGAGCAACATAATCTTCAATTGCTGTATCCATTTGTGGCCACCAAACATAGCTCCGGGCTCGCTGCTTCATGCGCACCACACCAGGATGGCCTTCATGCAGTATCCTTAGCATGGTTGATTGCAAGTACTGGGGTACAATCACTCTATTGCCCCATTGTCGGCAACCTGCATTAGTCACAAACTCACATTTTCCGGCAAAGTACGGACGAAATTCACCTGAAACTCTCTCTGGCCATCCAGTCTGAACATAAGAGAATATCTGAGACAGGAAAGGATCTGTGGCTGTATGTCTGGCAATCAGGGAGGTGGACATGCAAGATTGTGGCCTGTGTACTTCCACTACACGTACCTCTCTTAGTGGGTGGTCATCTCTTAGTGGCAATCTGGAAAATGCATCTGCATTTCCATGGGTATCATGGGAGCGATATCTGATAGAATAAGCATAAGCTCCTAAAAATAAAGCGTACCTTTGTAAGCGAGATGCGGTTGTTGTAGAAATTCCTTTCTGAGGGTTCAGTATTGACAACAGAGGTTTGTGGTCAGTGATAAGTGTGAACTCCCGACCATAGATGTACGCGTGAAATTTTTTTGTGGCCCATACAATGGCCAAAGCTTCCTTGTCAATCTGGGAGTAGTTTTGTTCTGCTGAGGTTAAAGACCTGGAGGCAAAAGAAATGGGGCGCTCCGTGCCATCCGGCATGACATGGGAAAGCACGGCACCCAGTCCATAAGGCGAGGCATCACAAGCCAGGATGACGGGTTTCTTTAAATCATAGTGGACCAGAACTCGAGAAGACAGAATGAGTTCTTTAGAAAGCCGAAAATCTTCTTCACATTTGTCTGTCCATATCCATTTAGCTCTTGCATCCAGTAAGCGATGTAATGGGTAGAGCTGGTGTGCTAGGTTCGGCAAGAAACGGTGGTAGTAATTTAGGAGGCCAAGGTAGGACCTGAGCTGGGTGACATTCCGGGGGGTAGGGGCATGGGTAAGGGCTTTAACCTTTTCTTCAGTAGTGTGTAACCCATGTCGGTCCACCGTGTGGGCACAAAACTCCAGTTGAGACTTGAGAAATTCGCATTTTGAAAGATTGACACGCAAACCATACTTTTGGAGTCTCTCTAGCACAGCTTCAACATTCTTTCTGTGTTCTTCATCAGTGGGACCAGTGATGAGCATGTCATCCAGTAGACATTGGGTGAAAGGTATTCCTGCCAGTACCTCATCCATGATCCGCTGCCAGATGGCTGGGGCTATGCCAAAAACCATGCGGTTATACTGGAATAATCCTTTATGAGTGTTAATGGTCAACAGATGGCGTGACTCTGGGTGTACTTGCAGTTGCAGGTAAGCTTGCTTTAAGTCTATTTTTGTAAACTTTTGCCCCCCAGCCAGTGAGCCAAATAAATCTTCAAGTCGAGGCAATGGGTATTGATCCACAAGAAGTTGGTTGTTCAGAGCTACCCTGAAATCACCACAAATCCTAATATCTCCATTCTTTTTCTTGACAGGCACAATTGGTGATGCCCATTCACTTCTATCCACTTTCGTTATGATCTTTTCAGCCAATAGGTGGTCCAGCTCTGCTTCCACTTTTTTTCGCAAGGCAAAAGGTACTGATCTTGCCTTACAAAAACGAGGTGTAGCACCAGGCTTCAAGAGGAGGTGGGCCATCTTTCCTTTTACGGTGCCCAAAGAGTCCTCAAAAACCTCTTTAAAACGTGACTTCAGGGATTCCACCCAATGGTCTACTTTAGAAAGCAATGTACATTGGGCAATGGTAAAAGGAGGCATGCCCAGGGCTTTGATCCAGTCCCTTCCATACAGCGGAGGACCTCCATTCCTTACAACATAAAGGCGTAGACTTTGACTGCGGTTGCCTAATGTAACAAGGGGTTTTACATAACCCAAGGGCTGTAGTAGTTCCTTGCTGTAGGTTTGTAGTGTGAGCTTTGTAGGTTTTAGCGGCAGGGACAGACCCGATGCCTTTAAATCAGTCCATGAAATGACAGACACAGCTGCCCCTGTATCAACATCCATGGAGACAGGACAGCCATTGAGTGTGACATCCACTTTAATCGCAGGAGTAGTCCCAGCTACTTGAAACAGTCCAACATGCTGGACACATGTCTCCTCATCAGAGCTAAAACCGTTATTGTCCATATCCACACGGAATGTCTGTTTACGTCTATCTTTTGTGGTAGTGTTCGGGGAGCAAGAGCTGCGGCAAACGCGCCCAATATGACCAGTCTTTCCACAGCGAAAACAAACGACATCCTTGAACTTGCAAGCAGGCGCACTGTGAGTAGTGTTACCACAACGGTAGCAAGTCGGGGTCCCAGAGACAGAAGAATTAGGGTGGCGAGGTTTAAGCTGAGTGGCAGGGGACGGCCGTCTCGAGCGTTGAGTGATAGCGGTGTGGAATATTTCCTCACACTGGCTTGCAGGAGTTGTAGGTGGTGCCTTCAGTAGGGTGGCGTCCCGTGTTGCCAACTCCATGACCGTAGCAAGGTCAGTGGCTTTCGTCAGAGTCAAGTCGGGTTCTGTGAGTAAACGTTTCTGTATGGCTGGGTCGCAGAGTCCCATGACGAACATGTCACGGAGAGCCGTCTGTAGGTAGTCTCCAAACTGACAAGTGGCAGCTAGTTTACGTAAAGCAATGATATATGTCTTTATATCCTCCCCGGCCTGCTGCCTTCTACTGTAGAATTTAAACCGCTCTGCGATTTCTAACGGCTTCGGGTTGTAGTGTGTATGTAGCGTCTGAATTAACTCAGGCAGGGACTTAGAGGCTGGCTTGTCTGGAGAAACAAGGTCTCTGAGGGTTCCATATGCAGCTTGACCCAATGCAGTGAGAAAAACTGCAACTTTCTTTTCAACAGTCACATTATTTGCTTCCATATACTGTTCCAGCCTCTCTACCCAGGAGATCCATGACTCAGCTGCAGGATCAAATGGTTGAATAAACCCTATGAAGGCCATGTGTGCTAAAATCCACAATCCTCGTCGCCACTGTTATGTCCCCTGGACACTCTGTGTCTCTCAGGTGCCGCTGGCAATGCTGCCAGTATCTGCTCAGCAAATTACACACACAGGCCGATGTACTACTTAACCAGAGCAAGGTTTATTACTCGGAACATTATGGCATTCTTACATGGAGGAGTCTTATTCCAAACAGCTTCTGTCCTTATCCGATGCAATCCCTTCTCAGCCTCATGTGTCTGCTTCCGGTTCCCCTCACACACTGTCTGACTTCCTGGTACAGCTCCTCCTCCCCCATCATGCATCAGGAGAAAGAGGGTAAAGGTCACAGTGATCTATCACAAACATCACAGAAACCACCCAAAAATGACCCCATTTTACAAACTACACCCCTCAAGGTATTCAAAACTGATTTTACAAACTTTGTTAACCCTTTAGGTGTTCCACAAGCATTAATGGAAAATAGAGATAAAATTTCACTTTTTGGGCAGATTTTCCATGTGAATTAATTTTTTCCAGTAACAAAGCAAGGGTTAACAGCCAAACCAAACTCAATATTTATGGCTCCGATTCTGTAGTTTACAGAAACACCCCATATGTCGTCGTAAACTGCTGTACGGGCACACGGCAGGGTGCAGAAGGAAAGGAATGCCATACAGTTTTTAGAAGGCAGATTTTGCTGGACAGTTTTTTTGGACACCATGTCCCATTTGAAGCCCCCCTGATGCACCCCTACAGTAGAAACTCCAATAAAGTGACCCCATTTTGGAAACTATGGGATAGGGTGGCAGTTTTGTTGGTACTATTTTAGGGTACATATGATTTTTGGTTGCTCTATATTACAGTTTTTGTGAGGCAAGGTAACAAGAAATAGCTGTTTTGGCACTGTTTTTATTTTTTGTTATTTACAACATTTATCTGACAGGTTAGATCATGTGGTATTTTTATAGAGCAGGTTGTCATGGACGCGACAATACCAATTAAAAAAAAAAAGATTCTTTAGTGTCTCCACTTTCTGAAAGCTGTAGTTTTATTTATTTTTTGGGCGACTGTCTTGTGTAGGGGGCTCTTTTTTTTCGGGATGAGATGACTGTTTGATTGGCAGTATTTTGGGGTGTGTATGACTTTTTGATCGCTTGCTATTACACTTTTTGTGATGTAAGGTGACAAAAAAAGGCTTTTTTTTTACGGTATTCACCTGAGGGGTTAGGTCATGTGATATTTTTATAGAGCAGGTGATTACGGACACGGCAATACCTAATATGTCTGCTTTTTTTTATTTATGTAAGTTTTACACAATGATTTCATTTTTGAAACAAAAGAAAATCATGTTTTAGTGTCTCCATAGTCTGAGAGCCATAGTTTTTTCAGTTTTTGAGCAATTATCTTGGGTAGGGTGTGATTTTTGCGGGATGACGGTTTGATTGGCACTATTTTAGGGTGCGTATGACTTTTTAATCGCTTGCTATTACACTTTTTGTGATGTAAGGTGACAAAAAATTGCTTTTTTTACACCTTTTTATTTTTTAAAGTATTCACCTGAGGGGTTAGGTCATGTGATATTTTTATAGAGCAGGTTATTACAGACTTGGCAATACCTAATATGTATACTTTTGTTTATTTATTTAAGTTTTACACAATAATATCATTTTTGAAACAAAATAAAAAATCATGTTTTAATGTCTCCATAGTCTGAGAGCCATATTTTTTTTTTTGGGCGATTGTCCTATGTAGGGGCTTATTTTTTGCGGGATGAGGTGCCGATTTGATGGGTACCATTTTGGCGTACATACGACTTTTTTGATAACTTTTATTATCTTTTTGGGGAAGTAAGGTGGGCAAAATTTCTATTTCATCACATTTTTTATTTTTTATGGCGTTCACCGTGTGAGGAAAGTAACATGACCGTTTCATAGATCAGGTCATTACGGACAAGGTGATATAAAACATGTGTAGTGCATTTAATTTTTAATCAGTGATAAATGTGTTTTTTTATTTTTACTTTTTTTTCACATTTGTTTACTTTTTTTGACACAGACCCACTTGGTTCTTGAAGATCCAGTGGGTCTGATGTCTGTATAATACAATACAGTACACTATATAGTGTACTGTACTGTATTTTCACTTTACACTTAGTCTGATCAGACTTCTGCCTTTAGCAGAAGTCTGATCAGACTTAGCCTTACCATGGCACGCCGGAAGCCTGTGAAGGCATCCGGTTGCCATGGTAACCATCACCCACTGCCACAACAGAGTAGTGGGTGATGGGGAGGGAGGGGGGCCCCCTTCCTCTGCGATCCCATCAAGAATCAGGAGCTGAAATGGCACAGCAGCCCCCGATGGGAGAGGGAGGGAGCTCCCTCCCTGTTAATCCCTTCCATACAGCGGTCCCTACGGACCGCGGCATGGAAGGGGTTAAACGGCTGCCATCTGTGAGCACGGATGTCAGCCGTTTCAAGCAGAGTGTCAGCAATGTGCTGACACTCTGCTAACCGCTCGACCATCCTGAGAGAGGGGGCGGGCGGATGATCGCCCGCCCCCCTAGCACTGCCCGAGGATTAGAAACGTCTGAAAGTGATGCAAACTGCAGGTCTGAATTGACCTGCGGTTTGCAGCGATCGTCGATACGGGGGGGTCACAGAACCCCCCTCGGCATTATCACAGAGTGCCTGCTGAATTATTTCAGCAGGCACTCTTTTCCGATCACCGCCCGCCGCACGGTGGTGATCGGAAATACACATGGCGTACAGGCACGCCCTGTGTCCTTAAGTACCGGGACATCAGGGCGTACTTGTACGCCCTGTGTCCTCAAGAGGTTAAACACAATACATCAAGACTTTAAAACACACCCCTCCCTCAGACACGGCACCCCTCCCTCAGACAGGCACGGATGGACTACACTAAAGGACACATGGAGGTAAGGTAAGGCTACTTTCACACTAGTGTTTTTCTTTTCCGGCATAGAGTTCCGTCCTTGGGGCTCTATACCAGAAAAGAACCATTCTGAATGGAGAGCAATCCGTTCAGGATGCATCAGGATGTTTTTAATTCTGTCTTTTTGACTTTTCAGGACGGAGATAATACCGCAGCATGCTACGGTTTTTTCTAAGGCCCAAAAAACGGAACACTTGCCGGAATGCCGGATCCGGCATTTTTTTCTATAGGAATGTATTAGTGCTGCATTCAAATTGCCACATTGACGAATCCAGTATTCTGGTCTGCACATGCACCGACCTTTAAAAATGTGAAAAAAATAAATACCGGATCCGTTTTGCACCAGAAAAACGTATCCGGTATTGCAATGCATTTTTCTGACTGATCAGGATCCTGATAAGTCTGAAAAATGTCTGATCAGTCAGAAAAAATGACATGCGTTTGCATACAATTTGCCTGATCAACGGAACTGCCTGCTGGAGTCAAACAACGCAAGTGTGAAAGTACCCTTACTCCTACCTCTTATCACGGGCTGCAGTCCCGGTGTCTGTTAGTAAGGTTCTTCTCGTCTGGTCATCGGGGGTACTGGATCAGGGGGTCATGTCCTTTGAGCCCCACGTCGGGCGCCAACTGTTTTGGAGCTGGTCAAGATACCAGGTAGGTTGATGTACTGCTCCAAATTAGTAGAAAATTGTCTTAACGTGCACGGAGCAAACTCTGACACAACCAGTTGGAGTCAAAGTAAATCTCTAGTTTTATTGTAAGTGTTCACACAGAATATACCCTCCCTGGGGGAGGTGACTAAATGTGGTGCATTTTTATTGGTTACTGGGAAGCAATAGCAAGCATTCAATGGGTTAATCTTACACTTCTTTTCAATCAGGCTGACTTAAGAAATCAGCTAGGAGCGCAGCTCCGCAGCCCCCTCTCACTGACATGTACATAGGGCTTTGGAATGCGCTCCTTCCCCTGTCCCATCTTCAAGATAGTGGGAAAGCTGTGTGCATGCCTGGTGGTACATCCAGGAAGCAGGATTTTTCTACTAAGCGGTGTCTGAGCAGTGTGACGCAAGTGTATAAAACAAGCAAGTATCCATACTGTTTCAATAGTCCATAACAAAGGAAGTGTCTAGGGGATGTTCCTTGCAGACATCTTTGTCACCATTTAATGATGATTCTTGTCTCCTGCATATACAGGTGTGTGATGCTCCTGTTTTCTCATTAGTCACAGCAGCTGTCCCTTGTTGCCTGCTCTCCTCAACATGGCTCCTCCTGGGCTCCTCCTGTCTTCCTTCATTTCCTGGTGTCCGTGTCTGATTCTGCTGCTCTGCTGCTTCGTCAGCTCGCTGCGAGGGAGCTTGTCCTCCTCATGAATGTGCCACCACTACCGCCAACCATGGCAGAACCCGCACTCCACCGAATACAGGTACAATGGTTTCTGACATCAGAAGGAGACTCTCCTATATACACAGCGGTCATCCCAGGACAGCGTGCTGCCCATCCGTGAATCTAATCCAGTGTGATGCTTAGTTGTGTATCTAATTACGTGTGATATTGGCTGCTAATCTGTGTATCTAATTACGTGTGATATTGACTGCTAATCTGTGTATCTAATTACGTGTGATACTGGCTGTGCTAGGTATCTAATCCTCTCATTCTTATTATTGGAGTCAGGATGAGATCTTTGGGGTTATCTCAGTAATTGGGGTGCCTGATTATCTCCTGTCACCTGTGTTTGATGCTCATCTCTGTGTTCTCTGGTGCAGGACGCTCTCCGCAGCTTGGAGGCTGATGCTGTATATAACCCCCTACAGATGAACAGCAATCTATACCGCCATCTCCAGGTTACACTCACACAGCCCCAGAATCCTCCGCGGCGTATATCTGCAGGGCCCAGCAGACAGGTAAAGGTCTGTAGTGGTGTCATTCATCAGCGCCGGCAGCTGTAAGATTAGCATCAGTGACTTCAGACCCTGATCCTTGGGGATTCTGAAAACCAAGGTGGGAGGGGCAAAGCATACTAATACAGTTGCAAGAAAAAGTATGTGAACCCTTTGGAATGATATGGATTTCTGTACAAATTGGTCATAAAATGTGATCTGATCTTCATCTAAGTCACAACAATAGACAATCACAGTCTGCTTCAACTAATAACACACAAAGAGTTAAATGTTACCATGTTTTTATTGAACAGACCATGTAAACATTCACAGTGCAGGTGGAAAAAGTATGTGAACCCTTGGATTTAATAACTGGTTGAACCTCCTTTGGCAGCAATAACTTCCACCAGACGTTTCCTGTAGTTGCAGATCAGACGTGCACAACGGTCAGGAGTAATTCTTGACCATTTCTCTTTACAGAACTGTTTCAGTTCAGCAATATTCTTGGGATGTCTGGTGTGAATCGTTCTCTTGAGGTCCTGCCACAGCATCTCAATCGGGTTGAGGTCAGGACTCTGACTGGGCCCCTCCAGAAGGCGGATTTTCTTCTGTTTAAGCCATTCTGGTGTTGATTTACTTCTATGCTTTGGGTCGTTGTCCTGTTGCAGCACCCATCTTCTGTTGAGCTTCATCTGGTGGACAGATGACCTTAAGTTCTCCTGCAAAATGTCTTGATAAACTTGGGAATTCATTTTTCCTTTGATGATAGCAATCCGTACAGGCCCTGACGCAGCAAAGCAGCCCCAAACCATGATGCCCCCCCCACCATACTTCACAGTTGGGATGAGGTTTTGATGTTGGTGTGCTGTGCCTCTTTTTCTCCACACATAGTGTTGTGTGTTTCTTCCAAACAACTTCACTTTGGTTTCATCTGTCCACAGAGTATTTTGCCAGTACTGCTGTGGAGCATCCAGGGGCTCTTGTGCAAACTGTAAACGTGCAGCAATGTTTTTTGGACAGCAGTGGCTTCCTCTGTGGTGTCCTCCCATGAAATCCATTCTTGTTTAGTGTTTTACGTATCGTAGATTCGCTAACAGGGATGTTAGCATATGCCAGAGACTTCTGTAAGTCTTTAGCTGACACTCTAGGATTCTTCTTCACCTCATTGAGCAGTCTGCGCTGTGCTCTTGCAGTCATCTTTACAGGGCGGCCGCTCCTAGGGAGAGTAGCAGCAGTGCTGAACTTTCTCCTTTATAGACAATTTGTCTTACCGTGGACTGATGAACAGCAAGGCTTTTGGAGATACTTTTATAACCCTTTCCAGCTTTATGCAAGTCAACAATTCTTAATCGTAGGTCTTCTGAGAGCTCTTTTGTGCGAGGCATCATTCACATCAGGCAATGCTTCTAGAGAAAAGCAAACCCAGAACTGGTGTGTGTTTCTTATAGGTCAGGGCAGCTGTAACCAACACCTCCAATCTCATCTCAGTGATTGGACTCCAGTTGGCTGACACCTCACTACAATTAGCTCTAGGCTATGTCATTAGTCTAGGGGTTCACATACTTTTTCCACCTGCACTGTGAATGTTTACATGGTGTGTTCAATAAAAACATGGTAACATTTAATTCTTTGTGTGTTATTAGTTTAAGCAGACTGTGATTGTCTATTGTTGTGACTTAGATGAAGATCAGATCACATTTTATGACCAATTTGTTCAGAAATACATATCATTTTGAAGGGTTCACATACTTTTTCTTGCAACTGTAATTCAACGCCTTATAATAATCCAAACCCTTGTGGTGCTCCTCCAGGCAGATGAAGACCACCAGTAGGAGAAGCAGTACAGTAGATGATGAGGTGCTGTTCTCCGCTCTGTGGATGGCAGTGTCTTCTATAAATGTCACTCTTGTCAGATTAATTACATTTACTTTTTCATTCCAGCTTTGTACTGAGTTTAGGAGAGGTGTAGATGTTATTTCTAAGTACTTTCACTCATCCTGGGACTTCTTGGGCTGTTAATTGTTTCTATGGGTGGTTTCACACACAGCTTCTTTTCTTGAAAAGGCTCCAGCCTTTTGTGATGCTGTTTGTTAGCCAGAGGTGGATCAATGAGAAGTAAGATTCCTATATATTTCTCACTTTCTTCCAGTTATGGCTTTGGCTCCAAAAACTGCTACAAAAAGCTGTGTGTGGCGACGTCCTTAATGGGTTTCTGTCACCTGAAAAATGGGTATTAAGCTGGCTGACGTTAGCGATGAGCTAATGTCAGCTGAACAGAACTATACTAGCGCCATCTCACTGCCTGAAGCCTTTATTGAGAAAAACAAACTTTAGAATATGCTAATTAGCCTCTAGGAGCGGGGGCGTTGCACCTGCTCCTAGAGGCTCCGTTTGCCCACCTCTTTTCACACCCTCCTTTTGATTGACAAGACCAGGCAACGCTGCTCTCCTCCTGCCAGCCGTGTCTGCAGTGTAAATCTCGCGCCGTTCAGTATTTGGCGCGAGATTTACACTGCAGGCACGGCCGGCGAGAGGAGAGCAGCGCTGCCCTGGTCCTGTCAATCAAGAGAAGAAAGGAGTGAAAAGAGGTGGGCAAACGGAGCCTCTAGGAGCAGGTGCAACGCCCCCGCTCCTAGAGGCTAATTAGCATATTACACAAGTTCGTTTTTCCAAATAAAGGCTTCAGGCAGTGAGATGGCGCTAATATTAGCACATCGCTAACGTCAGCCAGCTTAATACCCATTTTTCAGGTGACAGAAACCCTTTAAAGAGGATTTCTGGGGAGAATTTAAAAAACATGTGCCAGAACATGTAAAAACTAACCAGGAGGTAGAGATGAATGAAATGTTCATCATTTTCCCAAATTTTTGGTATTAATTTGCTACAAATCAGATATGCTCCAATTGTCACAGACATTGATATATATATGATTCTCTAGTCTCTATATTGTTTCTGAGAAAAAAATCTAGAAAAATATAACAACCTTAACAACCAGAGAGAGGCCTGAAATGTACAGATAATTCAGCTTTCTTTCCAAATGAATTCAAAATCTGAGTGTTTCACAACTGCAGCTATGTCCTAGCAATCCAGTCATTGCTCAGACAAACCTAGGATAATAACTAACCAGCTTCCTGTCTGCAAATGGCTCTTCCAGGACAAAAACCCCTTATCGGGACAAAGCAGATAAAGTTGCTTTTTCTAACTGAAAGGCCTTAGGGGATCTCTAGCTGGGTACTATTTCTATTATGGAGACTGTCACGAACTATGGATCCGATCGCTCTGGATCCCACAGCTCTGACGTAGGGGTCTGTGACGGAGTCTGCGCACACACAGAGACCTCACGTGACCGGGGTATTACCATCCGGCTAACACCCCCCCCACTACACTTTGGTAACTGCCACCACGTGGGTTCCCGGTCCACGAGCCGACTATCCGGGTCATTCACTATCACACAGATAAGTGGATGAACCGGATATCACTTACTGACCAACCGCAGTCAATCACCCCCAGCTACAATTCCTAAATGCAATTTAACTAACTACCTGGTAACGTCTCTTCAAAGGCGAGGTACGTTGTTCAGCAGCTTAGAATATGGAAGACTTGGCCACTTAGATTTTATAATCTTTAATAAGAGGTAAAAAGCAGTGCATACAAATCTAATGAAAATGACTATAAATCTACAGAATAATAATAACAATATAAATAATCACGACAGTTCAAATGAAAGGGAAAAAGATGAAAGAATACTTCGTTTCTCTGCAGGGTTTCAGATGGTCGTTCATATGTCCTTTTTGAATCCTTGCAAACCCAGTTCAGTATGTATCAGGGGAGACCCTCAAAGTTCTTCTGATACAGGGATATGCCATCAATGTCCAATTAAGTGTCTGGTGATGTTCCATGGGTCTCTCTCCTCTGTCCTTGTGCAGGGATTTTTATGAACTCTCCCATGGGCAGGAGACTGACTCCTGTCAGCCAATGGCAGCAGAGTGACTGTGAAGCCTAGGGATTGGCCTCCAAGTGTTTTATGACCCCATCAAAGTTCAGTTCCTACAATGAGGATTATACTTAAGCCTGTATCTCCCTGATACATCGGCATATTTTTATACAGAATACATATTTGCGATCCTTATTTATTTACATACAGAATGAGACCACACACGGTAATGCTGGGACCTGTAGTTCTTCTACCACCCATAGGTGAGCTACAGAATCACATCCTCTGGTCATATTTGATACCCAATTAACCACAATACTCTGTAGAGCCTGGATCTGGTGTCAGAAAGGGCATAAGTTGATTCATAACTGAAATATGAAAGTGGACTGGTTTTATGCCCAGAGCTAATTAAGGGCTATTAGCTCTCCTCAAACCAGACCTGGAAATTAATGACGTCACGCTCCAGCCAGGCTTGACAGCGAGCTGATCTTTATCTTATAGGACAGGATGAGCTGGGCCTGGTATAGCCTTTATGACCTTTTATAGCCGGCCTCACAGAGTAGTGGTAATAAAAGTGTCCATCTATATCATAGGTGACCCAGGCTTCAGGAAGATGAGAGTTCACTGTTTTTTTACATAGGCCAGAAGCATACAAGATGGCTACCCAGAGGAATTATGTATGTATGACGGCACACCTCCCTCTTTTAAAAGGTTGCCTGGGGAAATGGCCACAAGCCTATTCCACAGCAACCCAGCCGTCTCCGGCCGATTCTCCCTGCCGCGACAACCCGTCGGCATTGCCATGTAAACTACCTTTTCTGTGCTGCACGGTGAAGTTGTACTGCTGCAAAATCAGGCTCCATCTCAGCAGTTTCGCATTGTCTCCTGCGAGACGTGCCAACCAGCTGAGGGGATTGTGATCAGTGATCACTGTGAAATTGCGTCCATACAGGTAGTGTTGTAGCTTTTGCAGGGACCACACAATAGCTAAACACTCCTTCTCTATTGTGGAGTAACTGGTCTCCCTGGCCAGTAACTTACGGCTCAGGTATAGTACAGGATGCTCCTCCCCGGCCTGGTTCACCTGACTCAGGACTGCACCCAGACCAAAGGCGGAAGCATCCGTGTGGACCACAAACTTCCGAGTGAAATCTGGGGCCTGAAGCACAGGAGAACTGGCTAGTGCATCCTTCAGGGCCTGGAAGCCTTGCTCGCATTCCGGCGTCCATGACACCATCCTGGGCAGCTTCTTCTTGGTCAAGTCTGTCAGAGGCTTGGCCAGGGTGCTATAGTTCGGGATGAACTTCCTATAGTACCCAGCCGTTCCCAAGAAAGACATGACCTGTTTCTTGGTGAGAGGTGTTGGCCATCTCATAATGGCTTCCACCTTCTCTATTTCAGGCCTCAGTGTGCCTCCTCCTACTCTGTGGCCTAAGTAAGTGACCTCATTCATGCCCAGCTGGCACTTGCTAGGCTTAACAATTAGTCCAGCCGCAGCAAGTTTGTCCAGTACTTGCGACAGGTGCACCAGATGCTCCTTCCACGTGGGGCTATACACGGCAATGTCGTCTAAATAGGCGACAGCACATTCTTCTAGTCCTTCCAGCAAGTCATTCACAAGCCTTTGAAAGGTGGCTGGCGCATTCTTCATCCCAAACGGCATTACAGTAAATTTGTATAAGCCGAATGGGGTGATGAAAGCCGACTTCTCCTGAGCCTCCGAGGTCAGGGGAATCTGCCAATACCCCCTGCTCAGGTCCATGATTGTCAGGTAGCTGGCTCCTGCCAACTTATCTAACAGTTCATCAATCCTGGGCATGGGGTAAGCATCCGAGGTTGTGATGGCATTCAGTTTCCGATAATTCACTCAGAACCTGGTTGTCTGATCTTTCTTCGGGACCAGAACCACCGGTGAGGCCTAAGCACTGTGGGATTTCTGAATGACCCCTAGCTGCTTCATCTCCTCGATCTCCCTCCTGAGGTCTGCCTGGACCTCCATTGAGACGCGGTAGGCGGACTGCTTTGTGGGAGCATGTGTACCTGTGTCCACATGATGGACTGCAAGGTGTGTTCTCCCGGGTTTCCCTGTAAAAGTGTCACGGTGAGCCGTCAACACTTCTAAGAGCTGAGATCTCTGCTGGGACGAGGGTTGAGGGTTAAGTCCACCTCCAACTCTCGAGTGTCAGCTAGCAGATCTAGTAGGGGGTCGGCCTCCTCCCTTTCGGGCAGGCTGCAAACCGGCATAACATGTGGCGTTCTCTCGTGATGCTCCTTGAGCATGTTGACGTGAAACGTCTTCTGTCTCCTACCTCCCTCTCCAAGGCCCACCACATAATTTACCTTACTCAGACGTTTGACAATGGGGTACGGCCCTTCCCATGCAGCTTGCAGTTTGTTTTGCCGCATCGGCAGCAGGACATAGACCTTCTGCCCCTCCTGGTAGATTCTCTCTCGGGCAGTGCGGTTATACCACTGCTTCTGTTTGCTTTGGGCCTGCACCATATTCTCCTGTACCAGACCTACAAGCGACTCCATTTTGTCTCGGAACCTGAGGACATAGTCTACTACAGAGACTTCCGTTCCGGCAACCTTGCCTTCCCAAGACTCTCTGATTAGGTCTAGGGGACCTCTTACTCGTCGACCATACAGGAGTTCGAATGGCGAAAACCCGGTTGACTCCTGGGGAACCTCTCTGTAGGCAAATAGCAGGTGAGGTAGATATCGTTCCCAGTCCTTCCCTTGCGCCTCCACGAACGTCTTCAGCATCTGCTTCAACGTCCCGTTGAAGCGCTTACAGAGGCCGTTTGTTTGTGGGTGGTAAGGGCTGGCTACGATATGGTTCACCTGTATTTTCCTACAGAGCCCCTGAGGTCCTTGGTCGCTGAGAAGCTCAGCTGGGAACCCCACTCTCGTGAAGATCCCCAGCAAGGCATCCGCAACCTTGTCCGCCCTAATGGAGGATAAGGCGACTGCAGCCGGGTAGCGCGTCGCGTAATCAACCAGGGTTATTATGAACCGTTTACCCGAACTGCTGGGGATGGCCAGTGGACCAATGATGTCCACGGCCACCCTCCTGAAGGGTTCATCAATTATCGGTAAGGGATTCAATGGAGCTCGGTGACGGTCTCCTGCTTTGCCAACTCGCTGACAGGTGTCGCAGGACCTGCAGTACTTGGCGACATCTGCCCCGATGCCAGGCCAGAAAAAATTCTGCATCACCCGGGACTTTGTTTTGGTTATTCCCAAGTGACCAGCTAAGGGGATCTCATGAGCCACTTGCAGTAATTGTTCCCTGAACTGCACAGGTACAATGAGCTGCCTCTTGAGTGGCCCCACCCCACTGTCACTGTGGGAGATGTCCTCCTTATACAGTTTCCCATTGTCCCAACACACTCGGTATTTGTCTCCCTCAGTGTGAGGGCTAGCAGCTAACCCTCTTAGCTGCTCCAAGGTAGGGTCATCTCACAGGGCCTGCCCAAAGGCGGCACTACAAGTCCCAGTCAGCTGTCCTGTGGCGAACAGGGACAGTGGCTGAGGCTCTGACGCGGTTAAGTCCACGGGGTCCGAACCGGTGGAAGGGGACACTTCCACTTGCTCTTCCCCAATGGAGCGTTCCTCTGCGGCCTTTGCAGCCCTGCGAGTGACGGGCAACACAGGCACAATAATGTCATCACATTTAACATTTGCACAACTTGAATCAGTTAAACACATGTCCGCTACCTGTGTACATACACCCGCCATCCCCTCTACATCTCCTGTCGTAGGAGAACTGCTCCCACACACCCCACCTCCCGCGGTCCATCCCCAAGGTTTTCTGATGTTATGCAAACATCCTTGCACAGTACCTCGGTATGTTTAGGGACCTCCATAGGGACGGGTGAGTCCTGTGTGCTTCCAGGGGGCACGTAGCACAAGACCAATCGTCCTAGGTCAGTGCCTAATAAAACATTGGTGGGGATCTCCGCAGAGACTCCCACCTCCCTTACTCCACTCCCAGCCCCCCAATCAAGGAAAACACGAGCTAGGGGAACATTAGGGCTCACCCCCCCAACTCCCGTGATGGTGAGGCTTTTGCCGGGAATAAGGTCTGCGTCATCCACTAGTTCAGGCCGAACTAGTGTGACTTCGGCTCCTGTATCGCGGAAGCCTGTGGTGCACCGGTTGCCCACAGTAACCGACTGTAGGTTGTCTGCGGTGTGTCTTGCAGCTCCATTCACCAACACCACAGATGATGGGTTTGCGGGCAAGCTTGCCAGGGGGTGCTTTCTTCTTCTCCGGGCACGAGTGGCTGAGGTGTCCTGGCTTGCCGCACGCATAGCACTTGCGCACGTCTGTCGGTGCTGGCTTGACTCCTTCGGGTCTTTGTGCAGGCCTGTGAAAGGGTCGCTGGACAGGAACCGACAAAGCTGGCCGGGAGGAAGAAGCAGATGAAGAGGTTCCTCCCAGGCGGGACAGAGTGTCTTTGAATGCCCGAGTGCTGGGCATGGCGACGTATTCATCGGCTAGCTCGGCCGCCTCTCGCGCACTCTTCGGCTTGTGCTCACATACATATTTTTGCACATCCGTGGGGCAATTGGAGACAAACTGTTCTCGGACCATCAGATCCGCCAGGGACTGCTTGGTGTCCTCTGTGAGGGGATCAGACCACTGTTGGAAGGTGGTCTGCAACTTGCCCAGATGGTCCGTAAAAGTATCTCCGGGCCCTCTCCGCAGGGACCGGAACCGTAAACGGTAAGTCTCTGGAGTCAGCTGGTACTTGACCAGAATAGCCTTTTTGATGACCGCGTAACTGGTACGCTCTGCTAATGGTAGTCCGACCAGAGCCTCCATAGCTTTGCCCTTCAGTGCGGACATTAGATGTCCCGCCCACTGTGGCTCTGGTACCTGGTACTGCTGGCATGAGGTTTCAAAAGCATGCAGGAAAAGATCAATGTCACAGTTCTCAGACTCCATCACAGGCAGTTTTGGCTTGACCATCAGGGATGGGCCTGTGGATGTAGCATGCCGGTCGGACCCCTGAAGCTGTACTCGGGCCATGTCCAGTTCATGCCTGCGGATAGCTTCCCGTTCTGCAGCCTCGCGCTCAGCCTGGCGCTCTGCCCGACGTGCCTCCAGCAGCCGAAATTATAAGTCCGGGTTACTGAGCATTAGTTGGTCCAGACCATTTTGGGATGGCATAGAGACAGAGTTATGTCCAGCTAGAGTACTGCAAGCCCCAGCAGGCTGTCCTCCTCCCAGTTCATCATCCTCATTCTGGAAGGGGTCACCTGGCTCAGGGGCCCCTGAGTGTCCTCCATTCTCTGAATCCTGCAGGAATGACTCTTGACTCCTCCGTGCACATAACTCCTGGATAAGGACAGTCTTATTTTTCCCATATACATGGATGCCTTTGTGCTCACACAGAGCTGTGATATCAGACACGCTCATGACGTCATAATTCACGGATTCGGACATTATTGCCAAATAAAAGATAGGACAGAAAACAAGAGAGAGGGGAGGGTACTGTCGTGAATTATTATTCTATCAAAACTAATGCACTGTGCTTCGTCTTCCAGAATTTTTCAATCCTTTAGTACAGAGTTATGGACATAACTTCATGCACTAATATTCTAAGCATACAGAATCCCGTAAGCTGCCACCAGAAAATGTCACGAACTATGGATCCGATCGGTCCGGATCCCCCAGCTGTGACGTAGGGGTCTGTGACGGAGTCTGCGCACACACAGAGACCTCACGTGACCGGGGTATTACCATCCGGCTAACACCCCCCCACTACACTTTGGTAACTGCCACCACGTGGGTTCCCGGTCCACGAGCCGACTATCCGGGTCATTCACTATCACACAGATCAGTGGATGAACCGGATATCTCTTACTAACCAACCGCAGTCAATCACCCCCAGCTACAATTCCTAAATGCAATTTAACTAACTCCCTGGTAACGTCTCTTCAAAGGCAAGGTACGTTGTTCAGCAGCTTAGAATATGGAAGACTTGGCCACTTAGATTTTATAATCTTTAATAAGAGGTAAAAAGCAGTGCATACAAGTCTAATGAAAATGACTATAAATCTACAGAATAATAATAACAATATAAATAATCACGACAGTTCAAATGAAAGGGAAAAAGATGAAAGAATACTTCGTTTCTCTGGAGGGTTTCAGATGGTCGTTCATATGTCCTTTTTGAATCCTTGCAAACCCCGTTCAGTATGTATCAGGGGAGACCCTCAAAGTTCTTCTGATACAGGGATATGCCGTCAATGTCCAATTAAGTGTCTGGTGATGTTCCATGGGTCTTTCTCCTCTGTCCTTCTGCACAGATTTTTATGAACTCTGCCATGGGCAGGAGACTTACTCCTGTCAGCCAATGGCAGCAGAGTGACTGTGAAGCCTAGGGATTGGGCTCCAAGGGTTTTATGACCCCATCAAAGTTCAGTTCCTACAATGAGGATTATACTTAAGCCCGTATCTCCCTGATACATCGGCATATTTTTATACAGAATACATATTTGCGATCCTTATTTATTTACATACAGAATGAGACCACACACGGTAATGCTGGGACCTGTAGTTCTTCTACCACCCATAGGTGAGCTACAGAATCACATCCTCTGGTCATCTTTGATAGCCAATTAACCACATTACTCTGTAGAGCCTGGATCTGGTGTCAGAAAGGGCATAAGTTGATTCATAAATGAAATATGAAAGTGGACTGGTTTTATGCCCAGAGCTAATTAAGGGCTATTAGCTCTCCTCAAACCAGACCTGGAAATTAATGACGTCACGCTCCAGCCAGGCTTGACAGCTAGCTGATCTTTATCTTATAGGACAGGATGAGCTGGGCCTGGTATAGCCTTTATGACCTTTTATAGCCGGCCTCACAGAGTAGTGGTAATAAAAGTGTCCATCTATATCATAGGTGACCCAGGCTTCAGGAAGATGAGAGTTCACAGTTTTTTTACATATGCCAGAAGCATACAAGATGGCTACCCAGAGGAATTATGTATGTATGCCGGCACAGAGACCAGTTGTAGACCAAGCAATGCTCCTCTTGGTTTCTGAGAAATTTTGTTTTGCAAATTAGCATGTCTACCATAAACTGGCATTGGAAAGAATTATCTTTCTTATCTTCAGGAAAGCTAATCTGAATATTTTCCCAGAAACCTAGAAAGTTGCGTAAAGAGTCGTCATATATATTAACTGGTTTCCAAAATAGAAATAGTAACTGACCAGAAGTTCCCCCAAGGCCTCTCAGTTAGGAAAAGCAACTCTGATAAATGGCTCTTGTACTGGAAGCACTATTTGCAGATATGAGAATAGTTTAGCTGTTATGTCATGAAGCCTTATAAAGTGTCACGGCGTGGTGTGGGAGGGGAACTCCACTCCAAAAACAAAAGGGAGGGAGAAGGTACCAGGCCTGCAAACTAGGGAAAGGGGGAAGGTCACCACCTAATAAATCCCAACCCGAGCCCTGACTGCTAACAGAATGAACAGACCCCAATGGTAGGACAGGAACCTAAGCCTGGCTCACCCTAGAAGGCCCTGAAGATGGTGATTGAGCCACAGATGACATGTTCCTTCCCAGCTGAAGGAACAAGAGTCTGCCTCGGGTCTGGTACCAAGAGACCGGGAAATAAACACAATACAAAAAGGAAAGACACTTAACTCCGGGTAAATGGAAAGCAGGAACTCAGACGAGATCCAGACACCAAACGATCCACAAGCATAATGATCTGTTAACTGCAAGGAGTGATGGGTAAAGCCAGACTAAGAAGGGAGTAGTGATGGTCACATGATCTACACCTGAAAAGGAGGTATGGACATCCCAGCAACACATAGACAAAGTGAAACCAAAAGAAGCTGTCAGATCACTGACGTGCAGCCAGTCTCTCAGATCTTCTACCACCTGTCACGGGTGTGACATAAAGATGCTAAGCAAAAACTGGATGGCTATGTATATCTGCATATGTAATCCTTTTGGCAAAAAAGCCAAAATGTAATTGCACGTGTTTTGTAGGCACTAGTCTCTCTTGGCTTTAAGTGTATTCTTCAATTTTTTTTCAGTCTCTCTTCAGAAAAAATATGAATCATAGTTTCACTGGCTGGGGCGGGTAATAGCTAAGGCTGGTGATTTACTAAGCTGGCTTTTCGTAGAGTTTCCAGGGTGTTGAGCAGGAACAGGAAGTGCAGAGCAGCGGGTACAGGAAGTGCAGAGCAGCGGGTACAGGAAGTGCAGAGCAGCGGGTACAGGAAGTGCAGAGCAGCGGGTACAGGAAGTGCAGAGCAGCAGGTACAGGAAGTGCAGAGCAGTGAGGAACTTGAAGTGCAGAGCAGTGAGGAACTTGAAGTGCGGAGCAGCAAAGACAGGTCCCTTAGAGCAGTGAGAATCAGTGCTTCTTTCTTATTCTCAACATATTCTGGCCTTTTTTTTTTTTCTTTGGACAGTCACATTAATTTGGCTACATCCACAAGACTGTAGTGTTTTGCTGTCCGCAAATTGCAGATCTGCAAAACACGGATACTGGCCCGTGTGCGTTACGCTGACCGCATATGGCTGCCACTATGATAGAAAATGCCTATTCTTGTATGCAATTGCGGACAAGAAAAGGACATGCTCTATCTTTTTTGCGGGGCTGCGGAACTGAACTACGGATGCGGATAGCACATGCACAAAATTGTGAAATGGATGTGGACCTATTCATACGATCGTGAATCAGATTGTACGTAACTGTAGGAACCTTACTGTAATCACCTCTGTTTCTTCTAGGTTACCTACACTAGTGGGAGAGCCAGAGCCACCATTGCCCCCTTACATTTTGCTGCTCCAGGTCTTGGTAAGCGTCGATGTGTAGTAAATGACAGCCCGTCCCCCAAGAGGAGGCTTCTATATGATCAGGAGGGTCCAGACTGATCTCTTCTTGTCCGCCATCATCAGCATTTCTGTGCAGCGTCTCTTCTTGTTCTGTTGTTCCTGCTGCACCTGCCGACCCCTGGCACTTACCTTTCACTGTGTTAGTATTACATTTTCTATTGAGAAGCTGGGTTTATCTGTAGTTCTGTACATCAATTCCATATACTTGTAATGTAGTCCAGGTCTGATAGCTGGGCAGCTGTGACTAGAATATAACTATCCAAAATGCGTAAGCATTATTGTCTTATGGACATTTTTCTGGACATGTTTTAAATTCTAATAAACTTGAATTTAACTGGAATTTTGGAAGCTTGCTGGAGCAATCGTTTCTTTGGACATTTATCAATCCCTCCCTCTGAGTCCTTGCACCTGAAAAGATCCTTTCCTGAGGGGCGAGTGTGATATTCTGTTTTGTGATGGTGTACTGTATACTGGCACTTCACATTTAGGCTCCAGTCACACGTCCGCAATTTCGTTCCGCAGAATTGCGGACCCATTCATTTCTATGGGGCCATACTATTTGCAGCCCGGCTCCGGAAATGCGGACCTGCACTTCCGGGTCCGCATTTCCGATCTCGAAAAAAAATAGAACATGCCCTATTCTTGTCCGCAATAGCGGACAAGAATAGGCATATGTGAGGAATACGGATTAATATTTACTGTCAGCCATGTCCTCACCCCCCTATTTGCTGACAGATAGCAGAGGTAGTAAACTCCACAGGAGGGCCGTGCTTCAAAGCCCCAGCCCTGATTGTCATTTGATTCACCTCTTGGCATGTTCATCAGTGTACATGCAAAATAAGTTCCCACCCCCCCAGCCATCTGATTGTCAGCTAGCAAGGAAGAAAGCCCCAGGGGTCCAGGCTTTAAGGAGGCCCCAGGTGGAGAAGGTCACACCTCAATCAACCAGTTTTGAGGCAAGCTAAATCCTGCAGGAAAACCCCCCAGCAGGAGGTATCAGCCCTTGCCAGGATCAAGGATACCTTCCAGACATGTTGGCACCTACATTTCATAAGGAATTATGAATCGCCCGGCCATCGCAGGCGCAAACCGGATACATATTTGTGTCCCGGTGGCCACAATGTACGTGCCCATGGGCTTTGTTTGATGGGGGCCTGCCAGGGAAAGGAGATATCCATATCTCCCCACAGAAACCAAATAACGGTACCATGTTTGGACTCTAGTTGTAGCCGGAACCCAGGCGGATCAATTGGGCCCGGAACCATCTTCCTGCGACATTCTGGTCTGGGGCTTTGAGCCCTATGGGTCATTTGCTCCCAGCACCAGAGAAGGAGGGGTTGACCCTACCCATAGGCGGGGAGGGGAGCGGCCGGCTACAGGTCATAAGCCCTTGCAAGCCAGAGGGCGGTGTCTTTTTCTGAAGGGGGTCACATCGTGCCAATTTGTTTGGAGAGACCAGGAACCAGCTGACCTCACTGCCCCCACGTGACTGCAGCCAAGGGCTATTCCACCCTTATGACCCAAAGGAACTTTCATCGACCCGGTAACTGACTTTTACTCTGCTTAACCCTGTTGTACCCATATAACCTGTATCTGTAACCTCAGATACATATATTCTCTGTGTATTTTGTGTTATATCTAGTATATAATTTAATCTTGTGCTATCTTGTATCTCGTTCACGAATCCCCACGTCTGTGTTTCAGCCTAGTTATAAGCTACCGCGGGTTGGTTTATCACCCTGTATTATCCCGTTAGTGGATCGGGCTTATATCAAAGGAGAGCTGGTGGCAGATCCCCGGGCTGAGACAGCGCTGTTTCACAGCGGCAGTGAAAAGGCTATCTCAGCTTGTTGCCTCTCTGTGCCCGCGTGGACAAGAGGTGTCTGTGTAAACTGTACCAAGCTGACCTTACCTGATCCTCCGGAGGGCGTAACGTCACTCTTTGGTAACAAGTGACCATACTGCGTCTTGTGAGCTCGACGTAGGAGACGTCAAGCGGGCACGAGGCGTGGTATTCGTCACAGCATATTCTATTAGTGCCGACGATGTGCCTCCGCAAAATGTGGAACGCACATTGCCGGTGTCCGTGTTTTGCGGATCCACAAAACACATACAGATGTGTGAATGGACCCTTAGATCTCCAGTGTCAGCTGGCAGAAGACCACTAGCAATATAAGACACATTACTATTGATGAAAGAAATCCAAATTGTCAGAGACAACCAGTGTCCAGGACCCAGCACCATAGTGTGTGGCGCACAACCAGTATGTCAGGATCCCAGGCAGGAATCGTCGATACTTGAGAAAGATGTTCTCACGGGTCCTGAGGTGTCTGGACATTCTCTTCATTTGGCAACAAACATGCGAAGACAGATTACACAACAAGACGAGAGAAGATTAGTGGAGGAGTCCTGGATGATTACATACATGTACGTGCTTTACTCAACAAGACGTGAGAGGATTAGTGGAGGAGTCCAGGATAATTACATACATGTATGTGCTTCACACATCAAGACGTGAGGGGATTAGTGGAGGAGTCCTGGATGATTACATACATGTACCTGATTCACACAACAAGACGAGAGAAGATTAGTGGAGGAGTCCTGGATAATTACATACATGTATGTGCTTTACTCAACAAGACGTGATGAGATTAGTGGAGGAGTCCTGGATGATTACATACATGTACCTGCTTCACACAACAAGACGTGAGGGGATTAGTGGAGGAGTCCTGGATAATTTCATATGTGTTTCACGCGACAAGACATGAGGTGATTAGTGTACGAGTCCTGGATAATTACATACGTGCTTCATACAACAAGATCTGAGATGATTAGTGGAGGAGTCCTGGATAATTACATACGTGCTTCATACAACAAGACCTGAGATGATTAGTGGAGGAGTCCTGGATAATTACATACGTGCTTCATACAACAAGACCTGAGATGATTAGTGGAGGAGTCCTGGATAATTACATACGTGCTTCATACAACAAGACCTGAGATGATTAGTGGAGGAGTCCTGGATAATTACATACGAGCTTCATACAACAAGACCTGAGGTGATTAGTGGAGGAGTCCTGGATACGTGCTGTCATGTTGCGGAGGACCAGAACGTCTCACAAACATGAGGAGACAGGTAACAGACCAGAAAACCAACTGAATACTTTATTACACATGTAATAAAGGAACATGAAAGTAATGCAGGACAAGCAGGTTAGACAATAGTGGTAGCACTACAACTGAACCAAGTGCACCACTGCACCGGCAAAGCAGGAGGCCAAACCCGAAGGGTGGAGAGCCAGCGAGCCCTGTTCTTCACAGAGCCCCTGGTGGTGGGGATAAACTTGGCCGAGGACTCACTGGTCGCACCTCCAGGATGGTCCCGTTACACTTTTGCCCGCTACCTGCAAAGAACCACGCTGGTGCAAGCACCAGTGTACAAGAACAGGACTGGAACCCAAACAAACTCAGGAGATGGAACAGACAAGACAAATGGGAACCAGCACACAAGCAGATGTCCCGACCACATGTGGAACGGAAGCACCAACAACCCCAAGCCCCACAGCTCACAGATATAGCTGTGATAAGGAGGGCACTTGATAAGCCACACCCAGGAACAGACCAGGGAATGTTAACCCCATCAGAACCGAAGAACAAACAAGTGTCTGTTCACACAGTCACAGAATGCTGCAGCCAGCACGCCCCCAAAAAAACCCAGCATACACAGAATCACTATAGCCAGTACAAGGTTACAGGCATCCAGCCTACACAACAAGGAGTGACAGAACCGCACAGATGATATAAACACAAATGCCTCCATACTCAGATCGTGTTCACACACAAGCATCAGCAAGCATGTATCACGGTATTAGCATACATGGAAGCACCCACAGCCAGTACACAAAGTGCATGCACCCAGTTCACACAACAAAACGTGAGGTGATTAGCGGAGGAGTCCTGGATAATTACATACGTGCTTCATACAACAAGACCTGAGATGATTAGTGGAGGAGTCCTGGATAATTACATACGTGCTTCATACAACAAGACCTGAGATGATTAGTGGAGGAGTCCTGGATAATTACATACGAGCTTCATACAACAAGACCTGAGGTGATTAGTGGAGGAGTCCTGGATACGTGCTGTCATGTTGCGGAGGACCAGAACGTCTCACAAACATGAGGAGACAGGTAACAGACCAGAAAACCAACTGAATACTTTATTACACATGTAATAAAGGAACATGAAAGTAATGCAGGACAAGCAGGTTAGACAATAGTGGTAGCACTACAACTGAACCAAGTGCACCACTGCACCGGCAAAGCAGGAGGCCAAACCCGAAGGGTGGAGAGCCAGCGAGCCCTGTTCTTCACAGAGCCCCTGGTGGTGGGGATAAACTTGGCCGAGGACTCACTGGTCGCACCTCCAGGATGGTCCCGTTACACTTTTGCCCGCTACCTGCAAAGAACCACGCTGGTGCAAGCACCAGTGTACAAGAACAGGACTGGAACCCAAACAAACTCAGGAGATGGAACAGACAAGACAAATGGGAACCAGCACACAAGCAGATGTCCCGACCACATGTGGAACGGAAGCACCAACAACCCCAAGCCCCACAGCTCACAGATATAGCTGTGATAAGGAGGGCACTTGATAAGCCACACCCAGGAACAGACCAGGGAATGTTAACCCCATCAGAACCGAAGAACAAACAAGTGTCTGTTCACACAGTCACAGAATGCTGCAGCCAGCACGCCCCCAAAAAAACCCAGCATACACAGAATCACTATAGCCAGTACAAGGTTACAGGCATCCAGCCTACACAACAAGGAGTGACAGAACCGCACAGATGATATAAACACAAATGCCTCCATACTCAGATCGTGTTCACACACAAGCATCAGCAAGCATGTATCACGGTATTAGCATACATGGAAGCACCCACAGCCAGTACACAAAGTGCATGCACCCAGTTCACACAACAAAACGTGAGGTGATTAGCGGAGGAGTCCTGGATAATTACACACGTGCTTCACACAACAAGACGTGAGGCGATTAGAGGAGGAGTCCTAGATAATTACCACGTGCTTCACACAAGACGTGAGGAGATTAGAGGAGGAGTCCTGGATAATTACACACGTGCTTCACACAACAAGACGTGAGGCGATTAGAGGAGGAGTCCTAGATAATTACACACGTGCTTCACACAAGACGTGAGGAGATTAGAGGAGGAGTCCTGGATAATTACATACATGCTTCACACAAGACATGAGGAGATTAGCGGAGGAGTCCTGGATAATTACACACGTGCTTCACACAACAAGACGTGAGGCGATTAGTGGAGGAGTCCTGGATAATTACACATGTGCTTCACACAACAAGACGTGAGGCGATTAGAGGAGGAGTCCTAGATAATTACACACGTGCTTCACACAAGACGTGAGGAGATTAGAGGAGGAGTCCTGGATAATTACACACGTGCTTCACACAACAAGACGTGAGGCGATTAGAGGAGGAGTCCTAGATAATTACACACGTGCTTCACACAAGACGTGAGGAGATTAGAGGAGGAGTCCTGGATAATTACACACGTGCTTCACACAACAAGACGTGAGGCGATTAGAGGAGGAGTCCTAGATAATTACACACGTGCTTCACACAAGACGTGAGGAGATTAGAGGAGGAGTCCTGGATAATTACATACATGCTTCACACAAGACATGAGGAGATTAGCGGAGGAGTCCTGGATAATTACACACGTGCTTCACACAACAAGACGTGAGGCGATTAGTGGAGGAGTCCTGGATAATTACACATGTGCTTCACACAACAAGACGTGAGGCGATTAGCGGAGGAGTCCTGGATAATTACACACATGCTTCACACAAAGAAACGTGATGTGATTAGAGGAGGAGTCCTGGATAATTACACACGTGCTTCACACAAGACGTGAGGCGATTAGAGGAGGAGTCCTGGATAATTACACACGTGCTTCACACAAGACGTGAGGCGATTAGTTGTGGAGTCCTGGATAATTACACACGTGCTTCAAACAACAAGACGTGAGGCGATTAGAGGAGGAGTCCTGGATAATTACACATGTGCTTCACACAACAAGACGTGAGGAGATTAGAGGAGGAGTCCTGGATAATTACACATGTGCTTCACACAACAAGACGTGAGGAGATTAGCGGAGGAGTCCTGGATAATTACACATGTGCTTCACACAAGACGTGAGGCGATTAGTGGAGGAGTCCTGGATAATTACACACATGCTTCACACAAAGAAACGTGATGTGATTAGAGGAGGAGTCCTGGATAATTACACATGTGCTTCACACAACAAGACGTGAGGCGATTAGAGGAGGAGTCCTGGATAATTACACATGTGCTTCACACAACAAGACGTGAGGCGATTAGCGGAGGAGTCCTGGATAATTACACACGTGCTTCACACAAGACGTGAGGCGATTAGAGGAGGAGTCCTGGATAATTACACACGTGCTTCACACAAGACGTGAGGCGATTAGAGGAGGAGTCCTGGATAATTACACACGTGCTTCACACAAGACGTGAGGCGATTAGTTGTGGAGTCCTGGATAATTACACACGTGCTTCACACAACAAGACGTGAGGCGATTAGAGGAGGAGTCCTGGATAATTACACACGTGCTTCACACAAGACGTGAGGCGATTAGAGGAGGAGTCCTGGATAATTACACACGTGCTTCACACAAGACGTGAGGCGATTAGAGGAGGAGTCCTGGATAATTACACACGTGCTTCACACAAGACGTGAGGCGATTAGAGGAGGAGTCCTGGATAATTACACACGTGCTTCACACAACAAGGCGTGAGGCGATTAGAGGAGGAGTCCTGGATAATTACACACGTGCTTCACACAACAAGGCGTGAGGCGATTAGAGGAGGAGTCCTGGATAATTACACACGTGCTTCACACAACAAGATGTGAGGCGATTAGAGGAGGAGTCCTGGATAATTACATACATGCTTCAAACAAGACGTGAGGTGATTAGAGGAGGAGTCCTGGATAATTACACACGTGCTTCACACAACAAGGCGTCAGGTGATTAGAGGAGATGTCCTGGATAATTACACATGTGCTTCACACAACAAGACGTGAGGCGATTAGAGGAGATGTCCTGGATAATTCCATATGTACTTCACACGTGATCTGAGGTAATTTGTGGAGTAGTCCTAGATCAGGGATGCCCAACCTGCAGCCCTCCAGCTGTTGCAAAACTACAACTCCCAGCATGCACAGACAGCCTACAGCTATCAGCCTACAGCAGGGCATGGTGGGAGTTGTAGTTTTACAACAGCTGGAGGGCCGCAGGTTGAGCATGCCTGTCCTAGATGATTCCATACGTTCTTCACACAACAAGATGTGAGGCGATTAGCGGAGGTGTCCTGGACAATTACTTATATGCTTCACAGAAGACGTGAGGCGATTAGTGGAGGAGTCCTGGATAATTACATACGTCCTTCACACAACAAGACGTGAGGCGATTAGTGGAGGAGTCCTGGATAATTACATACGTCCTTCACACAAGACCTGAGAAGATTAGTGGAGTAGTCCTGGATGATTACATACATTCTTGACACAAGACATGAAGCGATTAGTGGAGGACTCATGTATAAATACATACGTGCTTCACACAACAAGATGTAAGACGATTAGCGGAGGAGTCCTGAATAATTACATACAGTACAGACCAAAAGTTTAGACACACCTTCTCATTCAAAGAGTTTTCTTTATTTTTATGACTATGAAGGCATCAAAACTATGAATTAACACATGTGGAATTATATACGTAACAAACAAGTGTGAAACACCTGAAAATATGTCATATTCTAGGTTCTTCAAAGTAGACACCTTTTGCTTTGATTACTGCTTTGCACACTCTTGGCATTCTCTTGATGAGCTTCAAGATGTAGTCCCCTGAACTGGTCTTCCAACAGTCTTGAAGGAGTTCCCAGAGATGCTTAGCACTTGTTGGCCCTTTTGCCTTCACTCTGCGGTCCAGCTCACCCCAAACCATCTCGATTGGGTTCAGGTCCGGTGACTGTGGAGGCCAGGTCATCTGGCGCAGCACCCCATCACTCTCCTTCATGGTCAAATAGCCCTTACTTTCAACGTTTTCCCAATTTTTCGGCTGACTGACTGACCTTCATTTCTTAAAGTAATGAAGGCCACTCGTTTTTCTTTACTTAGCTGCTTTTTTCTTGCCATAATACAAATTCTAACAGTCTATTCAGTAGGACTATCAGCTGTTTATCCACCTGACTTCTCCTCAACGCAACTGATGGTCCCAACCCCATTTATAAGGCAAGAAATCCCACTTATTAAACCTGACAGGGCCCACCTGTGAAGGGAAGACCATTTCAGGGGACTACCTCTTGAAGCTCATCAAGAGAAGGCCAAGAGTGTGCAAAGCAGTAATCAAAGCAAAAGGTGGCTACTTTGAAGAACCTAGAATATGACATATTTTCAGTTGTTTCACACTTGTTTGTTATGTATATAATTCCACATGTGTGGATGCCATAGTTTTGATGCCTTCAGTGTGAATCTACAATTTTCATGGTCATGAAAATAAAGAAAACTCTTTGAATGAGAAGGTGTGTCCAAACTTTTGGTCTGTACTGTACATGCTTCACACAAGACCTGAGAAGATTAGCGGAGTAGTCCTGGATGATTGCATACATGCTTCACACAAGACCTGAGAAGATTAGCGGAGTAGTCCTGGATGATTACATACATGCGTGACACAAGACATGAAGCGATTAGTGGAGGACTCCTGGATAAATATATATGTGCTAAACACAACAAGACGTAAGACGATTAGCGGAGGAGTCCTGGATAATTACATACATAGTTCACACAATAAGACGCGAGGAGATTAGCGGAGGAGTCCTGGATAATTACATACATAGTTCACACAATAAGACGTGAGTAGATTAGCGACTTTTTTTAAGTCACCTTGGGTGACAATAACTGGCAATCATTAGATTGTGTTCATTGATGTCATTGAACACTTAATTTGCACTATACCAATACAATGCTGCCACCTAGTGGTCTAATAGTCACCAAACGGTCATCTAATAGGCACTGAAGTCTGCTTGAGGCTTCAGCCTATTAGATCAATGTAACAGGTTCCCCGATCTCAGCCGGGGAACGCTGTTACCGGAGCGGAAGTGCGTGACTTCCGCTTCCGGACTGCGCAGATGCCGTGGTCACATTTGACCACGGCATCTGAAAGGGAAATGTATGCGATCAGCCTTGTGGCTGACCGCATACATGTGCCGTGGGTCAATGCTATTTAAAATAGCAGAAACCCGGCGGCTTTGGCGCCCGCTGCATGTGCGAGCGGGCACCATGTTTGGGGACCGGACTTCCGCCGTACATGTAGGTCCTTAAGAGTTAAGGATTAAAGGGGTTAAGTTATACATGCAAAGCCCATTCAGTTATAATATTAATTAGGGATATTCCAATAAACATGTCCAGACCTGTCCGGACGCCCTCAGGCTGATGTCAGCAGTAAGTATATAAGGCAAGCTGGACAGATTTGGATAAAGTGATCTGTTATAGTGATATCAGTTTTGAAACTTAAGGTGGATAAAGGCAAATATGTTAACGATCCAGACAATTTCTGCTACATATGTGGCAAATACACTACTTATGATCAGCGCAAGAATCTGACAAAGCGAGGCGTCTTGCAGCTCGCGATGCGTTTGTGCTCGTAGTCAGAACTTCCTTGGGAACAGACGAGCTGCAGACTCTGCTGAACTAGTAGACAACCTGCTTACAGCACATGAACAACTTGGCTGCCGGATGTCAGTGAAAGTGCATTTCTTACATTCCCATCTTGACTTTTTCCCACCCAGTTTGGGACACGTAAGTGATGAACATGGAGAGCGGTTCCATAAAGATATTTCTACAATGGAGAACAGGTATCAAGGCCGCTGGAATCCCAACATGATGGCGACTACTGCTGGTTTTTGCAACAGGAAAATATGACCGTTCACAAAAGCAGAAGCCTGAAGCACTTTTAGCAGCACTGGGCCTTGCCCAAGTCAGACTTTTAAACTGAAAAATTAGACTTTTTGAAATTTTGTTATTCCATTACATTTTCATACACTGTTCACTGCGCAAATTTTTATGTAGATCAGGGAATTGTTGGAGTAAAACTTGTTCTGTTCAAAATAATTCAATGCTTTCCAAGTGCTTCATTCATTTAGGCATACTTATGCATAGCAAAATTTTGTGACGTGTTACAACAATTCTGGCTTCAGATTTGTAATCCGCACTCGGTTTAGTATAGCACAAATGGTTTTTGCCCAGTAGCAGGTGAAAAGTATTTTTTTGTTGCGTTGTGTAATTTGACCTGCTGTGCAGATTTTGAAATCTGCAGCATTTCAATTGTTGTTGCATTTTTCTCTTTTCAAAGGGCGAGATCTGCATCAAATCCACACAAAAAAAAAACAACACAAAACACTGCACTAAATGCATCAAAAAAGCAATAAATACTGCAGATTTGTGTGTGTTTTGTGCAGATTTCATGTGGATTTTCTACTGACACATCTGCAGCCACATGAACAGTTACATCCAAGGTCCTGGGTGCAGCGAATGCTAGAATGCCCCTCATGGAGTGTCGTGTTGCATATGTGCGCGATTGCGACACAGAAATCTATTTTTTAGAGGGAAGGATGGAAACATTTTTCTGCCATGGTTTGAGATGGTTTTACTTGCACCTCCCAGAGACTTGAACATTACGCTTTTCGATGCCTCATATAATGCACTGCAGTACTCCAGTATTACATCTACAAGTGTTACAGGGACTGGCAGCTCTGGGGGACCTTGGTTGACTCCTGGTTACTATTGATCCCGTCATCTGAGGTATCTACGACATTCGCTCATCTTCAGGGAATTAATTATTTTGAGATGTATATGCCACATTTCATTGTGATATCCACTCTTCAGGGTGATTGGTGTTGAAGAGTGGACATTTTGATCATGTCATCTCTTTGTTCTGATTTCAGCCTTGCATATATAAAAGGTCCCATGTGTGATGTCTGCAGTTCCTCGGCCTCACTCAGCCCGTAACCATGTCACGCTGACCCTGTGTGTGACCAGTACACCCACATCCTGTCCCACAGCAGCAGATTTGTGGGCATTGATGTGGATGTTGACTGAATCCACATTATGTTCCTGTGTAAAAGCCACGGAAGATGCAACCATTGATACCTCGGCGAGCGATTCTTCACATGTGTGCACTCATGGGCGTCTATGTTACACTTCTGCTTGGCTATAAATAACCTTAGTGCACATAGTCACACGCCATCCCCGGAAGAGGTGATAGCAGCACTGATGGGCCTGTGGTTATGTAAGTGTAATCTTCCCCGGCATGCTGGCTCATGGCTATGTCAAAGAGCCCTTCTGTCCTGTGTGTTAGGGAAGTAACTTTGAAGCAGTATGAAGATCTGTCACCAGCATACCAGGGCTGTTTACGGCACCTGGATCTGCTGTAGAGCTATAACAGGATGTAGCAGAACTATGTCAGCTGCTGTTATCAGGACGTGGCCACCATGAGATTGTAACAAAACTGCTGTAGAGACAGCGTCACAATGCATCCATCAAACCCCATGGCTGCCGTCTATGTCTACGCAGCCTGTCTCACAGGTTATGTTCTCCACCAGACCCCAGAACTTGACCTCAGCATGAAAAAGAGAAAACCTCCTGACCCCGAGTGGTGATCAGACTGCATATTATACATTGCATTGTATAACTCCTAGCACTGCTCCTAAAGCCCATTTCATCGGGCCAGTGATTGGCTGAACGAATGTTGTGAAGATCATCACCCCATCTAAATGTCCCCAACAAACAAGCAACTAATCAACGTCAGTGGGCCTTGGCCACTCCTGACCCAGTCCTTCCTTGCAGCACTTTTGGTATGTAGTAACCACTACATACTAGGGACAAGACCGGCCGTTCTGGAGGTGATCTGACTCTGTCATATACATGTCACATTTTGGCCCATGTTATGGTCACCTGCTTTTCTTTCTTTGGCCACTAGCATAGGCTTTGGTGGTCCCAGCACCCGCCATCGATGCCACTGCTCATTACACTATGACTTGTGAGACAAGGAGCCTCTTATAAATTACTCCGTAGCGGTCCCAGCACCGACCATCGATGCCACTGCTCATCACACTATGACTTGTGAGACAAGGAGCCTCTTATAAATTACTCCGTAGCGGTCCCAGCACCCACCATCGATGCCACTGCTCATCATCACACTATGACTTGTGAGAGAAGGAGCCTCTTATAAATTACTCCGTAGCGGTCCCGGCACCCACCATCGATGCCACTGCTCATCATCACACTATGACATGTGAGAGGAGGAGCCTCTTATAAATTACTTTGTAGAGGTCCCAGCACCCACCATCGATGCCACTGCTCATCATCACACAATGACTTGTGAGACAAGGAGCCTCTTATAAATTACTCCGTAGCGGTCCCAGCACCCACCATCGATGCCACTGCTCATTATCACACGATGACTTGTGAGAGGAGTAGTCCCTTATAACTTACACCATAGCAGTTACAGCTCCCACCAGCGATGCTATTGCTCATAACACGATGACTTGGGAGAGGAGTAGTCTCTTATAACTTACACCATAGCGATCCCAGCATCGATGCCACTGCTCATCACACAATGACTTGTGAGAGGAGAAGCCTCATATAACTTACACTGTAGCGGTCCCAGCACCCACCATCGATGCCACTGCTCATCATCACACGATGACTTGTGAGACAAGGAGCCTCTTATAAATTACTCCGTAGCGGTCCCAGCACCCACCATCGATGCCACTGCTCATCATCACACGATGACTTGTGAGAGGAGGAGCCTCTTATAAATTACTCCGTAGCGGTCCCAGCACCGACCATCGATGCCACTGCTCATCATCACACTATGACTTGTGAGAGGAGGAGCCTCTTATAAATTACTTTGTAGAGGTCCCAGCACCCACCATCGATGCCACTGCTTATCATCACACGATGACTTGTGAGACAAGGAGCCTCTTATAAATTACTCCGTAGAGGTCCCAGCACCGACCATCGATGCCACTGCTAATCACACTATGACTTGTGAGACATGGAGCCTCTTATAAATTTCTCCGTAGCGGTCCCAGCACCCACCATCGATGCCACTGCTCATCATCACACTATGACATGTGAGAGGAGGAGCCTCTTATAAATTACTTTGTAGAGGTCCCAGCACCCACAATCGATGCCACTGCTCATCAACATACTATGACTTGTGAGACAAGGAGCCTCTTATAAATTACTCTGTAGTGGTCCCAGCACCCACCATCGATGCCACTGCTCATCATCACACTATGACTTGTGAGAGGAGGAGCCTCTTATAAATTACTCCGTAGCGGTCCCAGCACCCACCATCGATGCCACTGCTCATTATCACACGATGACTTGTGAGAGGAGGAGCCTCTTATAAATTACTCCGTAGCGGTCCCAGCACCCACCATCGATGCCACTGCTCATCATCACACTATGACTTGTGAGACAAGGAGCCTCTTATAAATTACTCTGTAGTGGTCCCAGCACCCACCATCGATGCCACTGCTCATCATCACACTATGACTTGTGAGAGGAGGAGCCTCTTATAAATTACTTTGTAGAGGTCCCAGCACCCACCATCGATGCCACTGCTCATCATCACACGATGACTTGTGAGACAAGGAGCCTCTTATAAATTACTCCGTAGCGGTCCCAGTACCCACCATCGATGCCACTGCTCATCATCACACTATGACTTGTGAGACAAGGAGCCTCTTATAAATTACTCCGTAGCGGTCCCAGTACCCACCATCGATGCCACTGCTCATTATCACACGATGACTTGTGAGACAAGGAGCCTCTTATAAATTACTCCGTAGCGGTCCCAGCACCGACCATCGATGCCACTGCTCATCATCACACAATGACTTGTGAGACAAGGAGCCTCTTATAAATTTCTCTGTATAGGTCCCAGCACCCACCATCGATGCCACTGCTCATCACACAATGAGTTGTGAGACAAGGAGCCTCTTATAAATTACTCCGTAGCGGTCCCAGCACCCACCATCGATGCCACTGCTCATCACACTATGACTTGTGAGACAAGGAGCCTCTTATAAATGATGCCACTGATCATCCTCACAGAACACTGACACTTACCTGCTTCTAGGGTGATACGGGACCATGGCTTTATATCTGCTCACAGTGAAAGCACCATACACATGTCCTATACTGCATCATACACATGTGTGTTCTACACTCGATCACACTCATGTATGTGTCCTATACTTCATCACACACGTGTTATATACCACATCCTACACGTGTTCTATACTGCATCACACATGTTTTTTATACAGCAGCATACACGTGTTCAATACTGAATCGTACCCATGTTTCTTAGGCTACTTTCACATTAGCGTTTTTGTGGATCCGTCATGGATCTGCAAAAACGCTTCCGTTACCATGAACGGATGCGTCATGAACGGATTCGGTTGTATTACGTCTTCTATAGCCAGGATGGATCCGTCTTGAACACCATTGAAAGTCAATTGGGGACGGATCTGTTTTCTATTGTGTCAGAGAAAACGGATCCGTCCCCATTGACTTACATCGTGTGTCAGGACAGATCAGTCTCGCTCTGCACTACATGGCGGACAGAAAAACGCTGCAGGCAGTGTCCGCCTCCAGAGCGGAATGGAGGCTGATCGGAGGCAAACTGATGCATTCTGAGCGGATCCTTTTCCATTCAGAATGCATTAGGGAAAAACTGATCTGTTTTGGACGCTTGTGAGAGCCCTGAACAGATCTCAGAAACGGAAAGCCAAAACGCTAGTGTGAAAGTAGCCCTATACTGCGTCACACCCACGAGTCCTATACTGCGTCACACCCACGAGTCCTATACTGCGTCACACCCACGAGTCCTATACTGCGTCACACCCACGAGTCCTATACTGCGTCACACCCACGAGTCCTATACTGCGTCACACCCACGAGTCCTATACTGCGTCACACCCACGAGTCCTATACTGCGTCACACCCACGAGTCCTATACTGCGTCACACCCACGAGTCCTATACTGCGTCACACCCACGAGTCCTATACTGCGTCACACCCACGAGTCCTATACTGCGTCACACCCACGAGTCCTATACTGCGTCACACCCACCTATGCACACACACACACACACAGATACATGTCCTATACCGGTAGCATGAATCATTAAACCCAGAACAATTTATTCCTTGTATTATAAAACTGCACAGCATCATCTGGCAGACCGGGATGGGAGCCTCACAGATTTATAGAAGTCGTCCTGGTATAGATACTGTGTAGATTACAGTCTGCAGTAAGCCAGGAGCAGCCATGACAGCTTCACCCGGGACCACTGTAGTAGTAGACGATCATCTCTGTCCAACCACAAATCACAGGTGAGATACATGGAACCACCTTTAGAATTGTGGGTACAGGTCATAAATCCCCAAAACTGGTAGAAGAAGAAGCTAGCAATGGATGCGGATCTTCTCAGAGAGTGGAGCTCATGGACCAGTGTCTTCACCTTGTGGGTGGACTTCTTAAACCCATGTGTCCATAGACAGCAGCTTTTTACCCACCACCTTCCATGTTGTGCCTGCAACCTCAAAGAACATCAAGCACAGTCTGTTCCTGATCATCGGAGCAGAGGCCACAAACTGATGGACATTAGAAGAATGTGTGTGCATATACAAAACACGTGACCACTTCAGCATTCGGGTCACAAAACTCCCAGTTCCTCATAGATCAAATCACCAGGTACTATTTCTGAAGCCTGTGGCAGCTGAAATGTCCCAGAGGCTAGGACACTTGTCATGTTGTCGACATCCTCATGGGTGATAGGGCTTTTAGCAAACTGAGATTTATTTGGGGAAGTCCCAGGCTGTGGTTTATTTGATGCAGATAGTGATGGTAGAGGTTTGCCCATCACTGGGAGGGGTGGTGTAGACTGTGGTTTTGGTGCCAGGGGCGGTGTAATTTTTAGCTTGGTCTCTACTGTCCCTGTTTTTATCACTTGACTATAGATGGGTTGAGTGTTTCCATTGTTATTGTTCCTGTTTGCTTGGCTGCAATGAGCCACCACCAATACCTTCTCAAAATCATCTTCTTTCCCTGGTGGTTTTGGAATTAGCTTTGCTTGAGGTTTTGGAGCAGGAATAGGTTTAGGACCAGGCTTGTTGCGTGGCTGACTGGGTTTTCCCAGAAAGTTCGGCACAGAGTAGTCATCCGAGTTGGGATTGTATGGAAACTCATACCCCACCTTGTCATCGTTGGCTTGCTTCTTCCAGGCCCCAGCCTCAGTTTGTACCTCTGAGTATAACTGAAGTGGAGCACTAGATTGTGCCATGCCCTCAGGCTCATCATAAATATGCTCCTCACCTCCTCTTGGAAGTTTTGGAAGCCCCATAGAAGGTGCACCGACACCTCCTCCTACAACTTCGTAGCCAACGTGTTCATAGAGGTCTGAGTAAAGAGGAGAAGCTGCACTTTTGTCCTTATGTGGCCTCACACCTTGACCAGCCACACTGTCCACAGGATCTGAATACAGGGGATCAAAATGAGGATTGACCCCCTTAACAGAGTCTTTGGGCTCTGAATAAACCATCAGGTGCTCATTCTCTCCAGATTGATAACTTAAAGATCGAGAAAGTGGAGAGCGTGGGGGAGTGTTGGTCTTCCCTGGTATTGCACTCAATGACGAATGGTCAAGCAAGTGCTGGGGCTGAACAGGTTTAGTCAATGGGAGATTGGGAAGAGCCCTGCCTTTAAGAGACTTCTCCTCCATGTCCTTTCTGACTTGGGTGTCAGATCCACCTGAGTCTGATCCCAGAGAGGTGTTATCTGAGGGGTTCTCTGTATCCAGAATAGGACAGCTGAGACGGTTTTCTGAACCTTGCTGAGCCCGGATTGAACCTTCAACTTTCTGAAAAATGTCATGACCTTGTGTTGTCTCAAAGGTAAAATTTCCAGGACCCGACTGACATCTTCTGCCGGCTTCAAACGAGAACATGACCTAAAAGAGTAACGTAGAAGACCGATTACTGTAGAGAAACATCATCTAGCAATGTGCAAATAAAAATATTCCAAGATGAGCGGCTGATGTAACATGACTGAGAGATTGTCACAGCCCTGGCCCCTGTTACTGACATCACAGGAGCCACGACCATTGTACAGACCCTGCCGGAGCTATGACCACTTCACAGACGCTGCTGGAGCTACAACCACTGTATGGACACTGATGGAGCTTCGACCACTGTACAGACACTGCTAGAGCTACAACCACTGGACGGACACTGCTGGAGTGATGACCAATGTACGGACACTGCCAGAGCTATGACCACTGTAAGGACACTGCTGGAGCGATGACCACTGTACAGACGCTGCCGGAGCTACAACCACTGTACAGACACTGCCGGAGCTACGACCACTGTACAGACACTGCCGGAGCTACGACCACTGTACAGACACTGCCGGAGCTACGACCACTGTACAGACACTGCCGGAGCTACGACCACTGTACAGACACTGCCGGAGCTACGACCACTGTACAGACACTGCCGGAGCTACGACCACTGTACAGACACTGCCGGAGCTACGACCACTGTACAGACACTGCCGGAGCTACGACCACTGTACAGACACTGCCGGAGCTACGACCACTGTACAGACACTGCCGGAGCTACGACCACTGTACAGACACTGCCGGAGCTACGACCACTGTACAGACACTGCCGGAGCTACGACCACTGTACAGACACTGCCGGAGCTACGACCACTGTACAGACACTGCCGGAGCTACGACCACTGTACAGACACTGCCGGAGCTACGACCACTGTACAGACACTGCCGGAGCTACGACCACTGTACAGACACTGCCGGAGCTACGACCACTGTACAGACACTGCCGGAGCTACGACCACTGTACAGACACTGCCGGAGCTACGACCACTGTACAGACACTGCCGGAGCTACGACCACTGTACAGACACTGCCGGAGCTACGACCACTGTACAGACACTGCCGGAGCTACGACCACTGTACAGACACTGCCGGAGCTACGACCACTGTACGGACACTGCCGGAGCTACGACCACTGTACGGACACTGCCGGAGCTACGACCACTGTACGGACACTGCCGGAGCGATGACCACTGTACAGATGCTGCTGGAGTGATGACCAATGTATAAACGCTGCCAGAGCTATGACCACTGTAAGGACACTGCTGGAGCTACAACCAATGTACAGACACTGCTGGAGCTACAACCAATGTACGGACACTGCGAGAGCGATGACCACTGTAAGGACACTGCTGGAGCTACAACCAATGTACGGACACTGCGAGAGCGATGACCACTGTGAGGACACTGCTGGAGCGATGACCACCGCACAGGTGCTGCTGGAGCTGTTGCATAGCCTACAGTTGACTATGAACTTTATGTGAATCTATGAAGGCGATGTCATTGGTCTTCATTTTATTTGATTCAGTAGCATTTCCTCCGTCATTTAACCCTTACCTTGTCTCGTCCATACCTCCGCAGCAGTTTGTAAGGCCAGGAATACAGGACTTTCTTAGCGCTTGGATCCTTCAGTATCAAGCATTCGTCATCAGCGTTCAGAATATAAGTTCCGCGGAGAGAGCAACGCTCTGCAGCTTCTGTCCTCTGCACGGTGACCCGGTATTCAGACACTGCAACAAGAGGACAACATCATCTAGTCCAGCACTTTAATACATATTACTAACCATCCTCTGCATCCACGGCCTTACAGGGCTCAGCCCAGTAAATGAAGTGTCATCAGTTCTGCAACGTTTCTCACCATTGTCAGGTTCTAACAACACTCTGCTCACAAGGCTGACAGCTTGCTGCAAGATGTGTCCCTGCCAGTATTGTCTCCACTATCATTGTCCCCATCACCACTGTCTCCGTCACCATTGTCCCCATCATCACTGTCCCCGTCACCATTGTCCCCATCATCACTGTCCCCGTCACCATTGTCCCCATCATCACTGTCCCATCACCATTGTCCCCATCATCATTGTCCCATCACCATTGTCCCCATCGTCACTGTCCCCGTCACCATTGTCCCCATCACCATTGTCCCCATCACCACTGTCCCCATCACCACTGTCCCCATCATCCCCGTCCCCATTGTCCCCATCCCCATTGTCCCCATCCCCATTGTCCCCATCCCCATTGTCCCCCATCACCATTGTCCCCCATCACCATTGTCCCCCATCACCACTGCCTCGCATCATTATCTCTGTCAACATTGTCCCCATTATCAGTATCCCTGTGTCATCACTGCCTCTCATCAATATCCCCATCACCACTGTCCCACCATCACTGTTCTGGTCATAATTGTCTCTGCCATCACTGTCTCTGTTTCCATTGTCCCCATCATAGTTCCCGTGATAACTGTCTGTTTCCATTGTCCCCATCATAGTTCCCGCCATCACTGCCCTTTTTTCCATTGTCCCCATCATAGTTCTTACCATCTCTGCCCCGTTTCCATTGTCCCAATCATAGTCTCCGCCAGCACTGTCTGTTTCCATTGTCTTCACCGTTATAGTTCCCGCCATCACTGTCCCTGTTTCCATTGTCCCCTACATCATAGTTCCCGCCATCACTGTCTCTGTTTCCATTGTCTTCACCGTTATAGTTCCCGCCAGCACTGTCTGTTTCCATTGTCTTCACCGTTATAGTTCCCGCCATCACTGTCCCTGTTTCCATTGTCCCCTACATCATAGTTCCCGCCATCACTGTCTCTGTTTCCATTGTCCCCTACATCATAGTTCACGCCATCACTGTCTCTGTTTCCATTGTCCTCACCGTTATAGTTCCCGCCATCACTGTCTCTGTTTCCATTGTCCTCACCGTTATAGTTCCCGCCATCACTGTCTCTGTTTCCATTGTCTTCACCGTTATAGTTCCCGCCATCACTGTCCCTGTTTCCATTGTCCCCTACATCATAGTTCCCGCCATCACTGTCTCTGTTTCCATTGTCTTCACCGTTATAGTTCCCGCCATCATTGTCTCTGTTTCCATTGTCTTCACCATTATAGTTCCCACCATCACTGTCTCTGTTTCCATTGTCCCCATCATAGTTCCTGCCATCACTGTCTCTGTTTCCATTGTCTTCACCGTTATAGTTCCCGCCATCATTGTCTCTGTTTCCATTGTCTTCACCATTATAGTTCCCACCATCACTGTCTCTGTTTCCATTGTCCCCATCATAGTTCCCGCCATCACTGTCTCTGTTTCCATTGTCCCCTACATCATAGTTCCCGCCATCACTGTCTCTGTTTCCATTGTCTTCACCGTTATAGTTCCCGCCATCACTGTCCCTGTTTCCATTGTCCCCTACATCATAGTTCCCGCCATCACTGTCTCTGTTTCCATTGTCCTCACCGTTATAGTTCCCGCCATCACTGTCTCTGTTTCCATTGTCTTCACCGTTATAGTTCCCGCCATCACTGTCCCTGTTTCCATTGTCCCCTACATCATAGTTCCCGCCATCACTGTCTCTGTTTCCATTGTCCTCACCGTTATAGTTCCCGCCATCACTGTCTCTGTTTCCATTGTCTTCACCGTTATAGTTCCCGCCATCACTGTCCCTGTTTCCATTGTCCCCTACATCATAGTTCCCGCCATCACTGTCTCTGTTTCCATTGTCCCCTACATCATAGTTCCCGCCATCACTGTCTCTGTTTCCATTGTCTTCACCATCATAGTTCCCGCCATCATGGTCTCTGTTTCCATTGTCCCCATCATATTTCCCACCATCACTGTCCCTGTTTCCATTGTCCCCATCATAGTTCCCGCCATCATGGTCTCTGTTTCCATTGTCCCCATCATATTTCCCACCATCACTGTCTCTGTTTCCATTGTCCCCGCCATCATTGTCTCTGTCCTCTGAGGGTCTGGTTTCTATTTTCTTCCCCAGTAGATGTTTCCTTGCATTAGAATACTATAGATTATTATTTCTCATGTATGACGTCACTTATTTCACCAGACTGAACCGCTTACCTTCCTCTCGGGAGAAGTAAATGTTGTTTATAGCCATCTCCAGGGACGTGACCTCATCTGAGGCCTCTGACCCCTTGTCCTGGGAGCCCTCCACCTTTCCCTATGAGAGAACAGAGAAGGATTAGGTAGAAGAGAGGATTGATGGGGCTGTAGTAAATGCTCAGATCTCGGCCATGACAGCCATCAGTAGATAATTGTCTTGGCCGCCTTATTATAAATCAGTTTATATGGGATATAATGAGGAGAACCTCAAAACTCTAATGAGGAGTCCACATCACGGTTGAAGGCACCTGTGTCAGTGGTCTGTAGAAAGATGAGGATGACTGCTCTGTGTCACCAGGGTCATCAATACTAGGAAACCGGAGGATGAAATTTTTAGTACCACAAAGTGCCATTATCTGACCATGGAAACACTAAGGAGAGCAATGTATACTGGACATCACCTAAGGCCACCACCCTATGAGGGCCCAGGACCTGTGACGCAATGATCAGTGCAGAACTTGAATGTTGTCATATTATACAGGACACAGCAGCGCTGTCTCCATAGAGCATGGCCACTGTGCATGGATGGAGTTCGTGGCTGTCCCATGTAATATTAATCATCTTTATTTCTATAGCACCAACATATTCGGCAGCGCTTTACACTCCGGAGGAGATGGAGGAGACACAAGAGCTTACAATCTATGAGGAGATGGAGGAGACACAAGAGCTTACAATCTATGAGGAGATGGAGAAGACACAAGAGCTTACAATCTATGAGGAGATGGAGGAGACACAAGAGCTTACAATTTATGAGGAGATGGAGAAGACACAAGAGCTTACAATCTATGAGGAGATGGTGGAGACACAAGAGCTTACAATCTATGAGGAGACGGAGGAGACACAAGAGCTTACAATCTATGAGGAGACGGAGGAGACACAAGAGCTTACAATCTATGAGGAGACACAAGAGCTTACAATCTATGAGGAGATGAGGAGACACAAGAGCTTACAATCTATGAGGAGATGGAGGAGACACAAGAGCTTACAATCTATGAGGAGATGGAGGAGACACAAGAGCTTACAATCTATGAAGAGACAGGGGTGACACAAGAGCTTACAATCTATGAGGGGATAGGGGTGACACAGAAGGTAAGAGTGCTTGTTTTGTACAGTGGTCCGGCCATGTTAGGAGATTAGGGCAGCAGATATAAAGCTGCATGAGCCGTCACCAGCCGATATAGGAGGTGCTTCTGGGTGCAGTGGAAAGTATGGTGGAGGATCAGGTTCAGAAAATGATAGATGGGCTATATATGGAGAGGGGTGAGATCAGGGGATGTGATAGGCCACCGTGATGAGATGTGTTTTTCGGGAGCACCTATATCCTTATATATTGTCATTTAACCCAATTTCTTGAGGTAGGTCACTCCAGAGAACTGGTGCAGATCGGGAGAAGTCTTGGAGCCAGGAGTGATTAGTTCGGATTATGGTGGAAGTCAGTCGTAAATCATGTACAGAGCAAAGACACAGGTAGGATGGTAGACAGAGATGGGGAGGAGATGTAGATGGTGCAGCACTGTGGAGAGTACAGGTAGGATGGTAGACAGAGATGAGGAGGAGATGTAGGGGGTGCAGCACTGTGGAGAGTACAGGTAGGATGGTAGACAGAGATGAGGAGGAGATGTAGGAGGTGCAGCACTGTGGAGAGTACAGGTAGGATGGTAGACAGAGATGAGGAGGAGATGTAGGGAGTGCAGCACTGTGGAGAGTACAGGTAGGATGGTAGACAGAGATGAGGAGGAGATGTAGGAGGTGCAGCACTGTGGAGAGTACAGGTAGGATGGTAGACAGAGATGAGGAGGAGATGTAGGGGGTGCAGCACTGTGGAGAGTACAGATAGGATGGTAGACAGAGATGAGGAGGAGATGTAGGGGTGCAGCACTGTGGAGAGCACAGGTAGGATGGTAGACAGAGATGAGGAGGAGATGTAGGAGGTGCAGCACTGTGGAGAGCACAGGTAGGATGGTAGACAGAGATGAGGAGATGTAGGGGTGCAGCACTGTGGAGAGTACAGGTAGGATGGTAGACAGAGATGAGGAGGGGATGTAGGGGGTGCAGCACTGTGGAGAGTACAGGTAGGATGGTAGACAGAGATGAGGAGGAGATGTAGGAGGAGCAGCACTGTGGAGAGCACAGGTAGGATGGTAGACAGAGATGAGGAGGAGATGTAGGGGGTGCAGCACTGTGGAGAGTACAGGTAGGATGGTAGACAGAGATGAGGAGGAGATGTAGGAGGTGCAGCACTGTGGAGAGTACAGGTAGGGTGGTAGACAGAGATGAGGAGGAGATGTAGGAGGTGCAGCACTGTGGAGAGTACAGGTAGGATGGTAGACAGTGATGAGGAGGAGATGTAGGGGTGCAGCACTGTGGAGAGTACAGGTAGGATGGTAGACAGAGATGAGGAGGAGATGTAGGGGGTGCAGCACTGTGGAGAGTACAGGTAGGATGGTAGACAGAGATGGGGAGGAGATGTAGGGGTGCAGCACTGTGGAGAGTACAGGTAGGATGGTAGACAGAGATGAGGAGGAGATGTAGGAGGTGCAGCACTGTGGAGAGTACAGGTAGGATGGTAGACAGAGATGAGGAGGAGATGTAGGAGGTGCAGCACTGTGGAGAGCACAGGTAGGATGGTAGACGGAGATGTAGGAGGTGCAGCACTGTGGAGAGTACAGGTAGGATGGTAGACAGAGATGAGGAGGAGATGTAGGGGTGCAGCACTTTGGAGAGCACAGGTAGGATGGTAGACAGAGATGAGGAGGAGATGTAGGAGGTGCAGCACTGTGGAGAGTACAGGTAGGATGGTAGACAGAGATGAGGAGGAGATGTAGGGGTGCAGCACTGTGGAGAGTACAGGTAGGATGGTAGACAGAGATTAGGAGGAGATGTAGGAGGTGCAGCACTGTGGAGAGCACAGGTAGGATGGTAGACAGAGATGGGGAGGAGATGTAGGAGGTGCAGCACTGTGGAGAGCACAGGTAGGATGGTAGACAGAGATGAGGAGGAGATGTAGGGGGTGCAGCACTGTGGAGAGTACAGGTAGGATGGTAGACAGAGATGAGGAGGAGATGTAGGGGTGCAGCACTGTGGAGAGTACAGGTAGGATGGTAGACAGAGATGAGGAGGAGATGTAGGGGGTGCAGCACTGTGGAGAGTACAGGTAGGATGGTAGACAGAGATGAGGAGGAGATGTAGGGGGTGCAGCACTGTGGAGAGTACAGGTAGGATGGTAGACAGAGATGAGGAGGAGATGTAGGGGGTGCAGCACTGTGGAGAGTACAGGTAGGATGGTAGACAGAGATGAGGAGGAGATGTAGGAGGTGCAACACTGTGGAGAGTACAGGTAGGATGGTAGACAGATGAGGAGGAGATGTAGGAGGTGCAGCACTGTGGAGAGCACAGGTAGGATGGTAGACAGAGATGAGGAGGAGATGTATGAGGTGCAGCACTGTGGAGAGTACAGGTAGGATGGTAGACAGAGATGAGAAGGAGATGTAGGGGGTGCAGCACTGTGGAGAGTACAGGTAGGATGGTAGACAGAGATGAGGAGGAGATGTAGGGGTGCAGCACTGTGGAGAGTACAGGTAGGATGGTAGACAGAGATGAGGAGGAGATGTAGGGGTGCAGCACTGTGGAGAGTACAGGTAGGATGGTAGACAGAGATGAGGAGGAGATGTAGGGGGTGCAGCACTGTGGAGAGTACAGGTAGGATGGTAGACAGAGATGAGGAGGAGATGTAGGAGGTGCAGCACTGTGGAGAGTACAGGTAGGATGGTAGACAGAGATGAGGAGGAGATGTAGGAGTGCAGCACTGTGGAGAGTACAGGTAGGATGGTAGACAGAGATAAGGAGGAGATGTAGGGGGTGCAGCACTGTGGAGAGCACAGGTAGGATGGTAGACAGAGATGAGGAGGAGATGTAGGGGGTGCAGCACTGTGGAGAGTACAGGTAGGATGGTAGACAGAGATGAGGAGATGTAGGGGGTGCAGCACTGTGGAGAGTACAGGTAGGATGGTAGACAGAGATGAGGAGGAGATGTAGGAGGTGCAGCACTGTGGAGAGTACAGGTAGGATGGTAGACAGAGATGAGGAGGAGATGTAGGGGGTGCAGCACTGTGTAGAGTACAGGTAGGATGGTAGACAGAGATGAGGAGGAGATGTAGGGGGTGCAGCACTGTGGAGAGTACAGGTAGGATGGTAGACAGAGATGAGGAGGAGATGTAGGGGGTGCAGCACTGTGGAGAGTACCGTCTGCAGACGACACATACATACAGCGCACAGACGTCTGCAGACGACACATACATATAGTGCACAGACGTCAGAGGACACATACATATAGTGCACAGACGTCTGCAGACGACACATACATATAGTGCATAGACACAGGAGATCGCTTCATGTTAATGCGTGGTCTCCCTCACTGAACGAGCAGCCGATCACTACTTCCTGACAATCGGCCGATCTAAATCCACCTTTACACTGGTACTCACCATGAAGGCGACTTCGCTTAGCCTCTGCACCCATTCCTCGCACTGCAGCCGCTCTGTGGAGAGCACCATGGTCTTTTCGCTTGTCTCTATGATGAATGCTGCCATGTTTTCTTTGTGGCCATTCTCTGTTGGGGCTGGGGCCACATGGATACATTCTGACAGTCTTATAACCTTCCGGTCAGCGGCACGTCGGGCGTATATCTTCTCTCCAGTCAATGTGCCATCCTTCCAGTCATAGATCTCCAGTCGAGCCACGCCAAACTGAGAGTCCGGATACAAGACCATGTAGCATCTCTTCCACTTCTGTCACAAAAGACACAAGAGACGGTTAGATGGTGCTACAAACGTGTGACTTGTGAGATAACACTAGGTTGCCCATATATGCCATGTACAGAAGACTGGACAGGCCCTTTAAGAAGGGTAAAGAACCTACAGCCATCCCCGATCTCCAGACCTAGTGTGATAACCTTGTAATACTGAAACCATCCCTGACCTCCAGACTTGGTGTGATCAGCTCATAATACTGAAACTATCCCCAATTTCCAGACCTGGTTCGATCAGCTCGTAATACTGAAACCATTTGTGATCTCCAGACCCGATGTGATCAGCTCGTAATACTGGATTGTAGGATAAAACTTACCAGGAAAGATTAAAGGACCTTAACATGTATAGCTTGGAAGAAAGAAGAGACAGAGGGGAGATGAGAGAAACTGCTAAATACATAAAGGGATTGGGAATCAACAAGGTGAAAGAGGAGAGAAGATTTACAAGAAGAAAAACTGCTACAAGAGGACACAGTTTTAAATTAGAGGGGCAAAGGTTTAAAAGTAATATCAGGAAGTATTACTTTACTGAGAGAGTAGTGGATGCATGGAATAGCCTTCCTGCAGAAGTGGTAGCTGCAAATACAGTGGAGGAGTTTAAGCATGCATGGGATAGGCATAAGGCCATCCTTCATATAAGATAGGGCCGGGGCTATCCATAGTATTCAGTATATTGGGCAGACTAGATGGGCCAAATGGTTCTTATCTGCCGACACATTCTAGGTTTCTATGTTTCTGATTCCCGATCTCCAGACTTGGTGTGATCACCTCATAATACTGAAACCATCCCCGATCTCCAGACTTGGTGTGATCACCTCATAATACTGAAACCATCCCCGATCTCCAGACTTGGTGTGATCAGCTCATAATACTGAAACCATCCCTGATCTCCAGACAGGTGTGATCAACTTGTAGTACTGAAACCATCCCTGATCTTCAGATCTCGCATGATTAACTCACAATACTGAAACAATCTCTGATCTCCAGACGTGGTTTAATCAGCTTGTAATATTGACACCATCCCCGATCTCCAGACCTGATGTGATTGGGTCATAATAGTGGACCATCTATGATCTGTAGACCTAGTGTGATCAGCTCATAATACTAAACTGCTCTGATCTCCAGAACTGGTGTAGTCAGCTTATAATACTGAACTGTCGCCAATTTCTAGATGCATGAAGAGATGGTTTGTACTGGGAGTGAGCAAACGTGTGCAGCCATAAAGAATGGGTTGATGGTGGCCTCAACTCCAGAAAGAGGAAATGAACATTCACATAGTGGCTGAATCTACACAGTAAGAACATGGCACGTCCTCCATCCACCCAATTAGTGCATTATGGGAGCTCAGCACATGAGAAAGGCCTACAGGGAGATCAGAAGAATGTCATATCAGGACTGCAGCTCTGGCTGCAACTGGAGTATAGGACATATGGTCCCAGCACAAGCTCCTCAACCCCAAGCTGCTGTGTGGTTTCTGGAGGAAGCAAACACAATTATTGTGTCAGCCTGGCCCCATGGACGCAGTGATGGGGAAGTGAACTTGTATTTCATCTCAGGAAGAGGACTTTGGAGAAGTTGCAGTGAAATGATGAGAGATCAAGGCTAAAGAGCAAGGGAACAAGTGGAATCAAACACTAGCCATGTTGTATACCAGGAGCCTTGACAAAACATACCAGACCTTTAATGCTGATCTACAGTGAGAACCAGGCCATCAAGTACATGCCCTGAGAGCCTGGCATCACAAGAGCGACTTCCAGGTAAACCACCCAGAATAGAGCTGTAAAGAGGTTTTGCAGAATTAACCTCACAGGCAAGGGTAAAATAAAAGCTTGTCCACCAAGATGGGAGATCAAGTCAATCAGGGGGCGATGTGTTGATCTTAATATTATGTGATCTTAATATGTGCAAACCCAAACAAGGGCGGTGTGAGGGCTCATAATTCATAGCAGAAGCCACATGTCCAAGTCATTGATCTGCTCAGCACATTGTGGAATCAAGAGGGTCTTGGTATTGGTTATGATGAAACTGTAAAACCACTTACCAACTTCATGGCATCTCTGTCAAGTCGGTGCCACAACAGGGAGCCACCAAGCAGCCTAACAGCACTCGAGGCTCTGGAAAAGCCCGCAGGCACTGCGTCATGTGTGCAGATCACAAATACGTTTCCATGTGGTCTCATTAACCCAACCAAAATATTACAGAAAAGGCCACGTTTCCCGAACAACTGGACCTGAACTCACTGCATTATGGAGATCTAGGCCGGGCGATGAGGAGAAACAAAGCTGTTATATATGTTTTTCTCCACTGTATTCACTGAGGAAAATAAACTGTCAGATGAAATGCAGAATGTAAGAGTAAATTCCCCATTAAAAGTGTCCTGTCTGACCCAGGAAGAATTACAGCGGCGTCTTAAAAAGATGAAAATAGACAAATTGCCGGGACCAGATGGCATACACCGCCGTATCCTAAGATTAAGTAATGTCATAGCCAGACCCTTATTTCTGATATTTGCGGACTCTACACTGACAGGGAATGTTCCACAGGATTGGCGCATAGCAAATGTGGTGCCAATATTCAAAAAAAGGGTCCAAAAACAGAGCCCAGAAACTATAGGCCGGTAAGTTTAACATCTGTCGTGGGTAAACTGTGTGAAGGTTTTCTGAGAGATGCTATCTTAGAGGACCTCAATGAAAATAAGCAAACACCGCCATATCAGCATGGCTTCATGAGGGATCGGTCATGTCAGACTAATTTAATCAGTTTCTATGAGGAGGTAAGTTCTAGACTTGACAACGGCGAATCAATGGATGTCGTATATCTGGACTTCTCCAAAGCATTTGACACTGTACCACATAAAAGGTTAGTATGTAAAATGAGAATGCTCGGACTGGGAGAAAACGTCTGTATGTGGGTAAGTAACTGGCTGAGGGATAGAAAACAGAGGGTGGTTATTAGTGTCACTAGTGGGGTACCTCAGGGGGCAGTATTGGATGTGTCACTGTCACTAGTGGGGTACCACAGGGGTCAGTATTTGGCCCTATTCTCTTCATGTAAGTCACCAGTACATACCACATGTCATCAATACATACTACACGTCACCAGTACATACTAAATGGTAAAACACTCGGTAACACTGACATGGAAAAGGATCTAGGAATTTTAATAAACAGCAAACTAAACTGCAAAAACCAGTGTCAGGCAGCTGCTGCCAAGGCCAACAAGATAATGGGTTGCATCAGAAGGGGCAGAGATGCCTGTGATAAGAACATAGTCCTACCACTGTACACATCACTAGTCAGACCACACATGGAGGACTGTGTACAGTTCTGGGCTCCTGTGAACAACCCTAATTTTGATAATCTTTCAGGGTACTGTAGTTGCTCCATTACAGTTATTACTTTAGTTGCACTCCAGGTCCAGAGGAGGGCAACTAAAGTAATAACTGTAATGGAGCAACTACAGTACCCTGAAAGATTATCAAAATTAGGGTTATTCACGTTAGAAAAAAAGACGACTGAGGGGAGATCTAATTACTATGTATAAATATATCAGGGGTCAGTACAGAGATCTCTCCCATCATCTATTTATCCCCAGGACTGTGACTGTGACGAGGGGACATCCTCTGCGTCTGGAGGAAAGAAGGTTTGTACACAAACATAGAAGAGGATTCTTTACTGTAAGAGCGGCGAGACTGTGGACTCTATACTGTAAGAGCGGCGAGACTGTGGACTCTATACTGTAAGAGCGGCGAGACTGTGGACTCTTTACTGTAAGAGCGGCGAGACTGTGGACTCTTTACTGTAAGAGCGGCGAGACTGTGGACTCTTTACTGTAAGAGCGGCGAGACTGTGGACTCTTTACTGTAAGAGCGGCGAGACTGTGGACTCTTTACTGTAAGAGCGGCGAGACTGTGGACTCTTTACTGTAAGAGCGGCGAGACTGTGGACTCTTTACTGTAAGAGCGGCGAGACTGTGGACTCTTTACTGTAAGAGCGGCGAGACTGTGGACTCTTTACTGTAAGAGCGGCGAGACTGTGGACTCTTTACTGTAAGAGCGGCGAGACTGTGGACTCTTTACTGTAAGAGCGGCGAGACTGTGGACTCTATACTGTAAGAGCGGTGAGACTATAGACTGTTTACTGTAAGAGCAGTGAGACTATGGACTCTTTACTGTAAGAGCAGTGAGACTATAGACTCTTTACTGTAAGAGCAGTGAGACTATGGACTCTATACTGTAAGAGCAGTGAGAATATGGACTCTATACTGTAAGAGCAGTGAGACTATGGACTCTTTACTGTAAGTGCAGTGAGACTATGGACTCTTTACTGTAAGAGCAGTGAGACTATGGACTCTTTACTGTAAGAGCAGTGAGACTATGGACTCTATACTGTAAGAGCAGTGAGACTATGGACTCTTTACTGTAAGAGCAGTGAGACTATGGACTCTATACTGTAAGAGCAGTGAGACTATGGACTCTTTACTGTAAGAGCAGTGAGACTATGGACTCTATACTGTAAGAGCAGTGAGACTATGGACTCTTTACTGTAAGAGCAGTGAGACTATGGACTCTTTACGGTAAGAGCAGTGAGACTATGGATTCTTTACTGTAAGAGCAGTGAGACTATGGACTCTTTACTGTAAGAGCAGTGAGACTATGGACTCTTTACTGTAAGAGCAGTGAGACTATGGACTCTATACTGTAAGAGCAGTGAGACTATGGACTCTTTACTGTAAGAGCAGTGAGACTATGGACTCTTTACGGTAAGAGCAGTGAGACTATGGATTCTTTACTGTAAGAGCAGTGAGACTATGGACTCTATACTGTAAGAGCAGTGAGACTATGGACTCTTTACGGTAAGAGCGGTGAGACTATGGACTCTATACTGTAAGAGCGGTGAGACTATGGATTCTATACTGTAAGAGCAGTGAGACTATGGACTCTTTACTGTAAGAGCGGTGAGACTATGGACTCTTTACTGTAAGAGCAGTGAGACTATGGACTCTTTACTGTAAGAGCAGTGAGACTATGGACTCTTTACTGTAAGAGCAGTGAGACTATGGACTCTTTACTGTAAGAGCAGTGAGACTATGGGCTCTTTACTGTAAGAGCAGTGAGACTATGGACTCTTTACTGTAAGAGCAGTGAGACTATGGACTCTTTACGGTAAGAGCAGTGAGACTATGGACTCTCTGCCTGAGGAGGTGGTGATGGTGAGTACAATAAAGGAATTCAGGAGGGGCCTGGATGTATTTCTGGAGTGTAATAATATTACAGGCTATAGCTACTAGAGAGGGGTCGTTGATCCAGGGAGTTATTCTGATTGGAGTCGGGAAGGAATTTTTTTCTCCTAAAGTGAGGAAAATTGGCTTCTACCTCACAGTTTTTTTTTGCCTTCCTCTGGATCAACTTGCAGGATTAGGGTACTTTCACGCTACTGTTTTTGTTTCCCGGTATTGAGTTCTGTCACAAGAGCTCAATACTGGAAAAAAACTGATCAGTTTTATCCTAATGCATTCTGAATGGATGCATCAGTTCGGTCCCTCTTACGTTTTTTGGACGAAGAAAATACCACAGCATGCTGCAGTTTTATCTCCGGCCAAAAATACTGAACACTTGCCAGATCCGGCATTAATTTACATTGAAGTGTATTAGTGCCAGATCCGACATTAAATGTTCCAGCAAAACGGATCCGCATGCGCAGACCTTTAAAAATGCAAAAAAATAATTAATATCTGATCCGTTTTTCCGGATGACACCGGAGAGACGGATCCGGTATTGCAATGCATTTGTCAGACGGATCCGAATCCAGATCCATCTGACAAATGCCATCAGTTTGCGTCCGGATTGCCTTCGCTGGAACTGCCTGCCGGAATCCTCTGCCACAAGTGTGAAAGTACCCTAATAGGCTGACCTGTTGGACGGAGGACTCAGCCGTATAAACTGTGTTACTATGTTACTAGGGCCTGACCCCCATTCTACTGTGCTGGATTGCACTGAACAGAATCCCTGTTGAATCTCCATGGCTTTTCTGGAGCAGGTAGGAACAATCAGCAGCACGCTGAGAATCTGAGACACAATATTTACACTGTGACTGGCTAGGTTTGTTGGGGTTTCAATGCAGAATTTACAAGTCAAATTTTGATGACTGAAACGAAGATGCAATGTGTGAACTCATCCTTAGAAGATGCCCAGACATCCTGATGAAATTGTGAAAGGGGAATCACTGTTAGTTTTGTGCCATCTTTGACTGCGGCCAGTGCGGTGGCCAGAGGACGGAATCTTCTTCATCCATTGTTAGTCAATGTGGGAACATAATAGGGGATCAGACCAGCAGATGTGGGGGACACGTCACACATCGTACTAGTCTATTCCCCCACCACAAGATCTCCCGCTATCACACTGACATGCATGTGTTCTAGGATTGCCTGTGAGAAACACAACACCAGCCAACTAGATGAAACCCACAGACCCATCGACACGTTGCGGAGATTGTCCATGTATAAGTTGGCTTGTGGTCTGAATTATGTTGATTCTTTCAAGCAATGCATTGGGTGAAAATATGCAATCAACACTTGAAGATTTTTCTGTGGATTGATTGCGGAATCAGAGCAAAATTCTCACAAAAAGTGCATTCCCATGTTTAAGGAGCCGAGTGCGTTACTGATCACTGCTCTACAGATCGAGCTATGATTCCTGGGCCGTGACACCTCTTTAGTTATGTCACCTCTACGCAGTGCCGCTGTCACACTGACATATAGCTCCTCGGAGAAACCATTCGCTCATCCTTATTTAACTGTCATCAAAGATGACAACCCCGCCTGGAGCAGCCATGGACTGTAGCCATCAGGGGAGTGTCCACCTATGAAGGACAAATGTTACTGCACCTCTTTTCTGAATCTACTCCTGGGTTTGGCTTTAAAAACTGCATCAGAAAACCTGAAGGTGTAAATGGGGCATTATCTCAATGTCAGTAACTGCAGGTGTTTCCATTAGAACGTATCTTTGTGGAAGCTTCACTCCTGGTGTTGGTTTCATAATCACCAGGCTAAAGACCTCCTTGACAAACCCCTTACAGAGAAGTACTCTTGTTATCTCTGACACTAGGAATAATAAATCTCCGGGATCAGATGGCCTATCCAGCGAATTGTGTAAGAAATTCTTTGGGTCTAAACCACCTGATCTTAAAACCCTATTTGACCAGGATTTTGATTCCTGCCTTGAGAACTGAAGCCATTTTTGTTGCTGTTGGGCAAGGACCATACTATCTGCTCCTCAGATTCACCAATATTGCGCCTTCAAATGGATGTTAAAATTCTGAACAAATTTGCTCTGACGTGGGTTCATTCTTGGGAAGTCTCACAACCCTCATCTGAGATATCTTGTGTTTGCCATTCACACAAGCCATAATAATGGAGAAGGGAGGGTTATCTTAGCCTTGGATGCCTGACGCTTTTGTAGCCCTTTTGGTATACTGCGATGTGTAGAATGAGGTTTGTTAACTTTCATGAAATGGGTACAACTATTGTATGCTAACGCTGCCACTAGGTTAGGATTAACAGGTATGTTTCCGATAGTTTCAGGTTGGGTAGAGGAACTTGACAGGGGTGTCCTCTGCCCCCCATGCTCTATGCTATTGCTGTGGATCCATTGGCTGCCCATATTTCGTACTCCAGTCACTGCATGATTTATATCTGGCACATTGCAGGATCATATTTCTGTCTATGCAGATGTGGGGGTCATGATGTCCTAGCGTTATTAATGACTATGGACTGTAATCTGGCCTAAAAAACTGGGATAAGTGCTGTGTACTACCCAAATTTCCTTGCTCTTCTTGCAATAGGTCACCCAGTTTACCGCTTTGGGCATTCAGATCTTTACAGGAGTTCCACAGTTTTCCACTCATCCTCCAGGCTGGCAGAAAATTGAAGAGATTACCTTTTTCGATAATGACCTGAATTATCCTTATCCCCAAAATTCTATATGTTCTTCTTCATTCCCCCATGTATGAGCTCCAGGACTATTCATAAGCTGGGTTTGGTTCTGTGTGTAACAGTGGCTGCTGTACGCCGCTGTTCCCCCGCTTATCGCCGCGGTCCCGGGTGCCGCGCTCAGCGGTGACCTGTGGCCAGTGCTTCCCATTTCACCACTGCGGCCCCGGGCTCTGTTCTGTAGGTGTTGTTGCTTTTGAGGATTCCGCTCCACAGCTTCCACTCAGCCCTGGACACAGCATGAGGTCGGCAGGTTTCGGATTACACTGCTCTAGGGGCGGAGTGCATCATGGGCTGTGTGGGTTAGGTCAGGTGACCTCGCTGACAAATCCTAGCCCTCCTGCACATATATAAGTGGCTCAGCCCCCTTCTCAGATGCCTCAGTGTCAAGGTCCTTGAGTTTCCTAGTTTCTGATACTCTCGTGTGCTCCTGATCTATACTTCGTTCCTGGACTCTGCTTATCCTCTGATCCCTGCCTGCTTGCTTTCTCTCTCCTGTTGCCGACCTGGATTACCTGACCTGTACCTGTGCCGCCTGCCCTGACCTATTGCCTATCTGACCACGTCTCTGCCTTATCCTTCGGTCCTGCACCATTGCTCCTGGTAACATCTCTGCCCGCCTGACTACGCTTATACTTCTGGTACCTACTCAGGTACCTCCTGGTCCACCCGGACCAGCTGCCACTGACTCGGGGATTGCTCTAGAGTAGCCCGTGGCAACTACCCTAACGGGTCAAGTCTATCCTCACCATCTGAGGCTCTAGTGAAAACCAGGTAGTTGCTTAAACATGCCCCTCCAGAGTATAGCCAGTCAGGGGCACAGTGGGTTCACACCTGCTGATCCGTGACACGGTGCTCCTGGTTAGGCTGGAAAGGCAGGTTCTTCCACACCCTAGGGTTCTGGAAAGTTCTATGTTGTCCAATCTTAAACTATATCACAGGGCTTCCCAATTATGACACCCTTGTAGACGCGATTGTCAGACCCTATGACCCAAATGTTTCACCTCCATGTTATTCCAGGGGATCAGCCTTGCTCTCCGGATCCTGCAGAATTCCCCTCTGCCCAGGTAGGCCCTGCTGATGTGGAGTGCTGCCCGTAACCCATGTCAGACACCCACTTATGATAACCTTGCACGTCTGTGTCATAATGTTGGAATAAAACCCTCAGATGTGGCAGTCTTTGGGAACGAGCTGGCCTGGTTTATCTGTGGCAGGTTCTTTCCAATGGAAGCATTAAATCATTCCAAACCCTTGAAGGGGGTACACTGCTCAGGATAGGCCATCACTGTCTGGTCGGTGGGGATCTGACATCCTGCATCCCACCAATCAGCTGTTCTGTGTAGCTCCATCCATTGCGTACTGGTTACCATTCACTTCAATGAGAGCAGCGCTGCAGTAACCACCACACAATGGCCGCTGCTGTGTAGTATTAGTGTAGAAGTTACTGCAGAACAACTGATCGGCGGGTGTGTAGGGTAGATCATTGGGATAGGACATACATGTGTAGATCAACAGGGCATGCTCACATAGATTAGGACGGGACATACATGGGTAGATTGGGACATGTTATATACATGTATATCATCAAGACAGGACACGCACACACAGATCACCAGGACGGGTCATACGCACACACAGATCACCAGGACGGGTCATACACCCACACAGATCACCAGGACGGGTCATACACCCACACAGATCACCAGGACGGGTCATACACCCACACAGATCACCAGGACGGGTCATACACACACACAGATCACCAGGACGGGTCATACACCCACACAGATCACCAGGACGGGTCATACACCCACACAGATCACCAGGACGGGTCATACACCCACACAGATCACCAGGACGGGTCATACACCCATACAGGTCAATAGTTATATTTCACTGTTGGTCTAAGTTTACAGCTTGGAAAGGTTTAGTGAATCTGCTCCATAATGTGTCAGGAGGACAGGAGCTTCCAGCCACATGACATCCTACTATCATTCTAGAACACCCCAAGGGCAGAAGCTGTCAATGTCTGATTCACCAGGCACATGTAAGGAGACTTCAGGGTGATGTTCCTACAGAGGATCCTATAATTCCTGACTCACCTCCTGGCTCTCACACCCTCATAACTTACAGATGAGCCACCATCATCGCCTCTCTGCCCAAATTACCCATCCAACCTGCAGCCTACACCCTTAGTCAGCTATCATCACCACAGTAGTATTTCCCATTCTTCTCCAGGGATTAGCTGAATGCGAGCTCTTCATCCCAGTCCTCTCTCACCATGGATGAGTCCTCGTCTGTATACTCCTCCACTACATCAGGTTATAGTAACATTGCTACCGAGACCACTGTCTGACCACCGACAACAGCTGCTACCATAGAAGTGTGTGCAGTCCTCATCTGTAACCTGTATCTGAGCATAGACCTCTGGAGCCTACCAGGACTACCACCTGTAGGGACACTAGTATGTGCTAGAAGTATCACTAAGGACAGCAAATGTCTGCTCTCTACAGTACATTGTGTAGAGCTGTAGCCATGCTAAACATGTCCTGTAAAGGTATAGTCCAGATAACGCTATTGGCCTAAGTTACTGGATAAGATATGCAATGTACGGGTAGATGTCTACTGAAGGCAAAAGTACCTGAATGACAGTATGAGTGAGAGGAGAGCACCTGAATGACAGTATGAGTGAGAGGAGGGCACCTGAATGACAGTATGAGTGAGAGGAGAACACCTGAATGACAGTATGAGTGAGAGGAGGACACCTGAATGACAGTATGAGTGAGAGGAGGACACCTGAATGACAGTATGAGTGAGAGGAGGACACCTGTATGACAGTATGAGTGAGAGGAGAACACCTGTATGACAGTATGAGTGAGAGGAGAACACCTGTATGACAGTATGAGTGAGAGGAGGACACCTGAATGACAGTATGAGTGAGAGGAGAGCACCTGTATGACAGTATGAGTGAGAGGAGAGCACCTGAATGACAGTATGAGTGAGAGGAGGACACCTGTATGACAGTATGAGTGAGAGGAGAGCACCTGTATGACAGTATGAGTGAGAGGAGAACACCTGTATGACAGTATGAGTGAGAGGAGAACACCTGTATGACAGTATGAGTGAGAGGAGGACACCTGAATGACAGTATGAGTGAGAGGAGAGCACCTGTATGACAGTATGAGTGAGAGGAGGACACCTGAATGACAGTATGAGTGAGAGGAGAGCACCTGTATGACAGTATGAGTGAGAGGAGAGCACCTGAATGACAGTATGAGTGAGAGGAGAGCACCTGAATGACAGTATGAGTGAGAGGAGAGCACCTGTATGACAGTATGAGTGAGAGGAGAGCACCTGTATGACAGTATGAGTGAGAGGAGAGCACCTGAATGACAGTATGAGTGAGAGGAGAGCACCTGAATGACAGTATGAGTGAGAGGAGAGCACCTGTATGACAGTATGAGTGAGAGGAGGACACCTGTATGACAGTATGAGTGAGAGGAGAGCACCTGAATGACAGTATGAGTGAGAGGAGGACACCTGAATGACAGTATGAGTGAGAGGAGGACACCTGTATGACAGTATGAGTGAGAGGAGAACACCTGTATGACAGTATGAGTGAGAGGAGAACACCTGTATGACAGTATGAGTGAGAGGAGGACACCTGAATGACAGTATGAGTGAGAGGAGAGCACCTGTATGACAGTATGAGTGAGAGGAGAGCACCTGAATGACAGTATGAGTGAGAGGAGAGCACCTGAATGACAGTATGAGTGAGAGGAGGACACCTGAATGACAGTATGAGTGAGAGGAGAGCACCTGTATGACAGTATGAGTGAGAGGAGAGCACCTGAATGACAGTATGAGTGAGAGGAGAGCACCTGAATGACAGTATGAGTGAGAGGAGGACACCTGTATGACAGTATGAGTGAGAGGAGGGCACCTGAATGACAGTATGAGTGAGAGGAGGACACCTGAATGACAGTATGAGTGAGAGGAGAACACCTGTATGACAGTATGAGTGAGAGGAGGACACCTGAATGACAGTATGAGTGAGAGGAGGACACCTGAATGACAGTATGAGTGAGAGGAGGGCACCTGAATGACAGTATGAGTGAGAGGAGGACACCTGTATGACAGTATGAGTGAGAGGAGAACACCTGTATGACAGTATGAGTGAGAGGAGAACACCTGTATGACAGTATGAGTGAGAGGAGGACACCTGAATGACAGTATGAGTGAGAGGAGAGCACCTGTATGACAGTATGAGTGAGAGGAGAGCACCTGAATGACAGTATGAGTGAGAGGAGGACACCTGTATGACAGTATGAGTGAGAGGAGAGCACCTGTATGACAGTATGAGTGAGAGGAGAACACCTGTATGACAGTATGAGTGAGAGGAGAACACCTGTATGACAGTATGAGTGAGAGGAGGACACCTGAATGACAGTATGAGTGAGAGGAGAGCACCTGTATGACAGTATGAGTGAGAGGAGGACACCTGAATGACAGTATGAGTGAGAGGAGAGCACCTGTATGACAGTATGAGTGAGAGGAGAGCACCTGAATGACAGTATGAGTGAGAGGAGAGCACCTGAATGACAGTATGAGTGAGAGGAGAACACCTGTATGACAGTATGAGTGAGAGGAGGACACCTGAATGACAGTATGAGTGAGAGGAGGACACCTGTATGACAGTATGAGTGAGAGGAGAACACCTGTATGACAGTATGAGTGAGAGGAGAACACCTGTATGACAGTATGAGTGAGAGGAGGACACCTGTATGACAGTATGAGTGAGAGGAGGACACCTGTATGACAGTATGAGTGAGAGGAGAGCACCTGAATGACAGTATGAGTGAGAGGAGGACACCTGAATGACAGTATGAGTGAGAGGAGGACACCTGTATGACAGTATGAGTGAGAGGAGAACACCTGTATGACAGTATGAGTGAGAGGAGAACACCTGTATGACAGTATGAGTGAGAGGAGGACACCTGAATGACAGTATGAGTGAGAGGAGAGCACCTGTATGACAGTATGAGTGAGAGGAGAGCACCTGAATGACAGTATGAGTGAGAGGAGAGCACCTGAATGACAGTATGAGTGAGAGGAGGACACCTGAATGACAGTATGAGTGAGAGGAGAGCACCTGTATGACAGTATGAGTGAGAGGAGAGCACCTGAATGACAGTATGAGTGAGAGGAGAGCACCTGAATGACAGTATGAGTGAGAGGAGGACACCTGTATGACAGTATGAGTGAGAGGAGGGCACCTGAATGACAGTATGAGTGAGAGGAGGACACCTGTATGACAGTATGAGTGAGAGGAGGACACCTGAATGACAGTATGAGTGAGAGGAGGACACCTGAATGACAGTATGAGTGAGAGGAGGGCACCTGAATGACAGTATGAGTGAGAGGAGAGCACCTACATAGAAACCTAGAATGTGTCGGCAGATAAGAACCATGTGGCCCATCTAGTCTGCCCAATATACTGAGTACTATGGATAGCCCCGGCCCTATCTTATATGAAGGATGGCCTTATGCCTATCCCATGCATGCTTAAACTCCTCCACTGTATTTGCAGCTACCACTTCTGCAGGAAGGCTATTCCATGCATCCACTACTCTCTCAGTAAAGTAATACTTCCTGATATTACTTTTAAACCTTTGCCCCTCTAATTTAAAACTGTGTCCTCTTGTAGCAGTTTTTCTTCTTGTAAATCTTCTCTCCTCTTTTACCTTGTTGATTCCCTTTATGTATTTAGCAGTTTCTCTCATCTCCCCTCTGTCTCTTCTTTCTTCCAAGCTCTACATGTTAAGGTCCTTTCATCTTTCCTGGTAAGTTTTATCCTGCAATCCATGTACCAGTTTAGTAGCTCTTCTCCAAACTCTCTCCAAAGTATCAGTATCCTTCTGGAGATACAGTGGGGGAAATAATTATTTGACCCCTCACTGATTTTGTAAGTTTGTCCAATGACAAAGAAATGAAAAGTCTCAGAACAGTATCATTTCAATGGTAGGTTTATTGTAACAGTGGCAGATAGCACATCAAAAGGAAAATCGAAAAAATAACTTTAAATAAAAGATAGCAACTGATTTGCATTTCATTGAGTGAAATAAGTATTTGAACCCTCTAACAAAAAAAGACTTAATACTTGGTGGAAAAACCCTTGTTTGCAAGCACAGAGGTCAAACGTTTCTTGTAATTGATGACCAAGTTTGCGCACATTTTAGGAGGAATGTTGGTCCACTCCTCTTTGCAGATCATCTCTAAATCCCTAAGGTTTCGAGGCTGTCTCTGTGCAACTCTGAGCTTGAGCTCCCTCCATAGGTTTTCGATTGGATTAAGGTCCGGAGACTGACTAGGCCACTCCATGACCTTAATGTGCTTCTTCTTGAGCCACTCCTTTGTTGCCTTTGCTGTATGTTTTGGGTCATTGTCGTGCTGGAACACCCATCCACGACCCATTTTCAGTTTCCTGGCAGAGGGAAGGAGGTTGTCGCTCAGGATTTCACGATACATGGCTCCGTCCATTTTCCCGTTTATGCGAATAAGTTGTCCTGTGCCCTTAGCAGAAAAACACCCCCAAAGCAAAATGTTTCCACCCCCATGCTTGACGGTGGGGACGGTGTTTTGGGGGTCATAGGCAGCATTTTTCTTCCTCCAAACACAGCGAGTTGAGTTAATGCCAAAGAGCTCTATTTTGGTCTCATCAGACCACAGCACCTTCTCCCAGTCACTCTCTGAATCATTCAGGTGTTCATTGGCAAACTTCAGACGGGCCTGCACATGTGCCTTCCTGAGCAGGGGGACCTTGCGAGCCCTGCAGGATTTTAATCCATTGCGGTGTAATGTGTTTCCAATGGTTTTCTTGGTGACTGTGGTCCCTGCTAATTTGAGGTCATTAACTAACTCCTCCCGTGTAGTTCTAGGATGCTTTTTCACCTTTCTCAGAACCATTGACACCCCACGAGGTGAGATCTTGCGTGGAGCCCCAGAGCGAGGTCGATTGATGGTCATTTTGTGCTCCTTCCATTTTCGAACAATCGCACCAACAGTTGTCACCTTCTCTCCCAGCTTCTTGCTAATGGTTTTGTAGCCCATTCCAGCCTTGTGCAGGTCTACAATTTTGTCTCTGACATCCTTGGACAGCTCTTTGGTCTTTCCCATGTTGGAGAGTTTGGAGTCTGCTTGATTGATTGATTCTGTGGACAGGTGTCTTTTATACAGGTGACTAGTTAAGACAGGTGTCCTTAATGAGGGTGACTAATTGAGTAGAAGTGTCTAACCACTCTGTGGGAGCCAGAACTCTTAATGGTTGGTAGGGGTTCAAATACTTATTTCACTCAATGAAATGCAAATCAGTTGCTATCTTTTATTTAAAGTTATTTTTTCGATTTTCCTTTTGATGTGCTATCTGCCACTGTTACAATAAACCTACCATTGAAATGATACTGTTCTGAGACTTTTCATTTCTTTGTCATTGGACAAACTTACAAAATCAGTGAGGGGTCAAATAATTATTTCCCCCACTGTATGGTCTCCAGTACTGCGCACAATACTCCAGATGAGGTCTCACTAGTGCTCTGTAGAGCGGCATGAGCGCCTCCCTCTGTCTACTGGTAATGCCTCTCCCTATACACCCCAGCATTCTGCTAGCATCTCCTGCTGCTCTATGACATGGTCTGCCTACCTTTAAGTCTTCTGAAATAATGACCCCTAAATCCCTTTCCTCAGATACTGAGGTTAGGACTGTATCACTGATTGTATATTCTGCTCTTGGGTTTTTACATTTTAGTTGCCAGATTTTTGACCATTCCTCAAGTCCTTTTCCATTTGGTGTATTCCTCCAGGAACATCAACCCTGTTACAAATCTTTGTGTCATCAGCAGAAAGACCCACCTTACCACCGAGGCCTTCTGCAATGTCGCTGATAAAGATATTAAACAATATGGGTCCCAGAACAGATCCCTGAGGTTCCCCACTGGTAACAAGACCATGGTCTGAATATACTCCATTGACTACAACCCTCTATTGTCTGTCCCTCAGCCACTGCCTAATCCATTCCACAATATGGGAGTCCAAGCACAAAGACTGCACTTTATTGATAAGCCTTCTATGTGGGACAGTATCAAAAGCCTTACTAAAGTCCAGATAAGCGATGTCTACTGCACCTCCGCCATCTATTATTTTATGACAGTATTATTTTATGACAGTATGACAGTATGAGACAGAGGAGAGGGACCCATATCATACTCCTGTGTAGCTGGAGTCCATGAAAACAACTGCCTGTTCAATTGTGAGGATCAAGGAGGGTCAATTGAAGGGTAAGGGTCAGCCTGAGATGTCCAAGTAAAGATAAGGGTGAGTGTCAAGGAGGGGGTAGGTTAGGATGGGTGAGGGTCAATCTGACAGTCAGGCTTGGATGATATTGCCCCCTCTAGAAGAAACGATTCAGAAGACGAGTACCTCCACATTGGATCCCTGGAATCTGCTAATGGTTCATTTGGCCGGTTTACACTGAGAATAGTCCTCAGTGGAGGGACTATACTGGTCACTGGAGAGGAGAAGGGCACAGAAGAGTAGAGTCTGAGGAAGTTATAAAGATGGTAAAAGCAGAGCATTGCCAATGTCAGGTCCACAACAAGATCAGTCTGTGTTCACAGAAAAGATCTGCATGGAGTTTGCATGTTCTCCCCATGTTTGTGTGGGTTTCCTCCAGGTTCTCCGGTTTCCTCCTACACGCCAAAAACGTACAGTCACAGTAACGTGGAGTACAGATTATAAGTACCTATGAGGACTGATGTAACACTCTCCCTACATTGCTGTGGAATATGACGGCGCCATATCAATGAATAAACTCATAGGCTTAAAGACTTCCTCACCTTACTGATGAAGATGCCTCCAACACCAGACACCTAGAGCATTCACAGAGAAACTAGAAGATTACCATGGTTGAATGGTGGTGGCTAGCATCTGAAATCTGCATCACAGTCGCAGGTCATGGTGAAAGAATCGCATCTAGAGCTCCATTTGTACACAATAACCTTTCTACGTCATCTTCTGTCAGATAATGTGTGACATCATGAGGTGAAGGCAAAGTTCTGGCTCCATGACGTCACGTATGAGAATCATGGTCACTGGAATGTGAGGACCGGTCTATGTGTGATATACTGGTGACACACATTCACAAGAGATGAAGAGGAACCATATGGTGTGAGGATGACAAGTCCTACATACAAGTGAACCTGTATATATTCATAGTGGACAACCTGAATTATTCTTTCCTCTGGAAAACCTCTCCAAACACCATGCACAGTAAAAAACTTATAAGGACAAACTGGAGAACCAAATGATGGCCACGCTGATATATACAAATTACCACCACAGTGACCTCCTCAGATACCCGCCCGGCCTCATCACAATCACATATACTGGAGAACCATGATAAAATAAAAGGTAAGTGATAGACATCTATAGGTGACCATACGGGTATGTACCATCACAGTGACCTCCTCAGATACCACCGGCCTCATCACATATACCTGAGAACCATGATGAAAGGTAAGTGATAGACGTCTACTGGTGACCATACTGGTATGTACCATCACAGTGACCTCCTCACATATACTGGAGATACATGAAAGGTAAGTGATAGATGTCTATTGGTGACCATACGGGTATGTACCATCACAGTGACCTCCTCAGATACCACCAGCCTCATCACATCACATCACATATACTGGAGAACCATTATGAAAGATAAGTGATAGACGTCTACTGGTGACCATACCGGTATGTACCATCACAGTGACCTCCTCAAATATACTGGAGAAACATGATAAAACGTAAGTGATAGATGTCTATAGGTGACCATACTGGTATGTACCATCACATTGACCTCCTCAGATACCTGCGGCATCATCACATATACTGGAGAACCATTATGAAAGATAAGTGATAGACATCTACTGGTGACCATACCGGTATGTACCATCACAGTGACCTCCTCAGATACCACCGGCCTCATCACATATACTGGAGAACCATGATGAAAGGTAAGTGATAGACATCTATAGGTGACCATACGGGTATGTACCATCACAGTGACCTCCTCAAATATACTGGAGAAACATGATAAAACGTAAGTGATAGATGTCTACAGGTGACCATACTGGTATGTACCATCACATTGACCTCCTCAGATACCTGCGGCATCATCACATATACTGGAGAACCATGATGAATGGTAAGTGATAGACGTCTACTGGTGACCATACCGGTATGTACCATCACAGTGACCTCCTCACATATACTGGAGATACATGAAAGGTAAGTGATAGACATCTATAGGTGACCATACGGGTATGTACCATCACAGTGACCTCCTCAGATACCTGCGGCATCATCACATATACTGGAGAACCATGATGAATGGTAAGTGATAGACGTCTACTGGTGACCATACGGGTATGTACCATCACATTGACCTCCTCAGATACCTGCGGCATCATCACATATACTGGAGAACCATGATGAAAGGTAAGTGATAGAGCACTGCAGAGCAGCACTCACCTGGGGTAGGCACTGCAGAGCAGCACTCACCTGGGGTAGGCACTGCAGAGCAGCACTCACCTGGGGTAGGCACTGCAGAGCAGCACTCACCTGGGGTAGGCACTGCAGAGCAGCACTCACCTGGGGTAGACACCGCAGAGCAGCACTCACCTGGGGGAGACACCGCAGAGCAGCACTCACCTGGGGTAGACACCGCAGAGCAGCACTCACCTGGGGTAGACACTGCAGGGCAGCACTCACCTTTACAACCCTGTACTGCTTGATGTGCAGCTGTCCCTCCTTCAGAGGCTTGTCCGCAGCCGCCGCCATCCTGCCCCGAGATCACTGAGCCCCGACTCTGAGGGACATGTCCACCCGACAATATGGATCCACAGAGCAGACACTTCATGAAACTTTCCTCAGCTCCGTCCCTCCCCCGCCCTCAGCTTCTGCTTTTCTATAACTTCCTCCTCTGTCAGCTTCCTGTATCACACATCAGCCGTATACACCTCCCCCTCACTATATACAGTAATATATACCGCCCTGTATCACACATCAGCCGTATACACCTCCCCCTCACTATATACAGTAATATATACCGCCCTGTATCACACATCAGCCGTATACACCTCCCCCTCACTATATACAGTAATATATACCGCCCTGTATCACACATCAGTCGTATACACCTCCCCCTCACTATATACAGTAATATATACCGCCCTGTATCACACATCAGCCGTATACACCTCCCCCTCACTATATACAGTTATATATAACGTCCTGTATCACACATCAGCCGTATACACCTCCCTCTCACTATATACAGTAATATATACCGCCCTGTATCACACATCAGCCGTATACACCTCCCCCTCACTATATACAGTAATATATACCGCCCTGTATCACACATCAGCCGTATACACCTCCCCCTCACTATATACAGTAATATATACCGCCCTGTATCACACATCAGCCGTATACACCTCCCCCTCACTATATACAGTAATATACACCGCCCTGTATCACACATCAGCCGTATACACCTCCCCCTCACTATATACAGTTATATATACCGCCCTGTATCACACATCAGCCGTATACACCTCCCTCTCACTATATACAGTAATATATACCGCCCTGTATCACACATCAGCCGTATACACCTCCCCCTCACTATATACAGTAATATATACCGCCCTGTATCACACATCAGCCGTATACACCTCCCTCTCACTATATACAGTAATATATACCGTCCTGTATCACACATCAGCCGTATACACCTCCCCCTCACTATATACAGTAATATACACCGCCCTGTATCACACAGCCGTATACACCTCCCCCTCACTATATACAGTGATATACACCGCCCTGTATCACACATCAGCCGTATACACCTCCCCCTCACTATATACAGTAATATATACCGCCCTGTATCACACATCAGCCGTATACACCTCCCCCTCACTATATACAGTAATATACACCGCCCTGTATCACACATCAGCCGTATACACCTCCCCCTCACTATATACAGTAATATATACCGCCCTGTATCACACATCAGCCGTATACACCTCCCCCTCACTATATACAGTAATATATACCGCCCTGTATCACACATCAGTCGTATACACCTCCCCCTCACTATATACAGTAATATATACCGCCCTGTATCACACATCAGCCGTATACACCTCCCCCTCACTATATACAGTGATATATACCGCCCTGTATCACACATCAGCCATATACACCTCCCCCTCACTATATACAGTAATATATACCGCCCTGTATCACACATCAGCCGTATACACCTCCCCCTCACTATATACAGTAATATACACCGCCCTGTATCACACAGCCGTATACACCTCCCCCTCACTATATACAGTAATATATACCGCCCTGTATCACACATCAGCCGTATACACCTCCCCCTCACTATATACAGTAATATATACCGCCCTGTATCACACATCAGCCGTATACACCTCCCCCTCACTATATACAGTAATATACACCGCCCTGTATCACACAGCCGTATACACCTCCCCCTCACTATATACAGTAATATATACCGCCCTGTATCACACATCAGTCATATACACCTTCCCCTCACTATATACAGTAATATATACCGTCCTGTATCACACATCAGCCGTATACACCTCCCCCTCACTATATACAGTAATATATACCGCCCTGTATCACACATCAGCCGTATACACCTCCCCCTCACTATTGTGGGGGTTTTCTCCGGTAGACAGGGGTGCGGGTGCAGTATAGAGGCTAATGGAGTCCAGGTAACGAAGCAAACGAGCGTTTATTTCACTCTTGCTCAAACAGACAAGCAGAACATGCACTTGGTGTTCGTTCACACACAGAATAACAGCGAGCTTCACCTGGCTCCTTTACTGGAATGAGTCCTGGCCGATCGCACAGCCACATAACGTTTCCCCCCAGGATGCTGGGCGCTCTGTACGCCTGTGTCGGGGTCCTCAGCTCCACACTCTGCAGAAACCACCCAGACTCACAGTGATTTTCCTTCCTTCTCCTCTCAGCTGAGGTTGCTGCCTGGGAATTTAAATCCCAGCTCCAAAACCTGGTTCTGGAACGTGGGGAGTAGGCACCCGCCCAACTCTTTACCTACTCCCAGTAAAAGCCGGCCCGGATTGGCTTTGCAGCCACACTAAGTATTAAAGGTGTCAGCAGCTTCTGCCGTTAACACACAAAATCCGTCTCTTACCTCACCGAGGCCAGGAACCTCGGTGACACGTATCTGCCATCCATTACGGTACCCTGCACCTTACCACATACCCCCCCCCCCCCCCCCTTGTTCAACCCTTAGGGGGTGGACACACCTCAGTAATCGTCCAGCTTTGTGCTCCACTATAAGTTTGTAATTCTGTAGAGACAGAAACCACCTGGTGACTCGGGATTCCCTTCTTTGGCCTGGCACATCCACTTGAGAGGGGAGTGGTCACCAGGCGGAAGCTTCTGCCCATCAGATAGTAACGGAGAGCCTCGAGTGCCCATTTGATGGCGAGGCACTCTCTCTCCACTATACTATACCTGGTCTCGGCTGGGGTGAGTTTACGGCTGAGAAAGACAACGGGATGCTCTTCCCCGTTGACTTCCTGAGACAGTACAGCCCCAAGGCCAACCTCAGAGGTGTCGGTCTGAACTATGAAGTCCTTCTTGAAATCGGGGTTATCAAAACCACACACAGGGCCGAATTCAAGGAGGAGAAAGCCTTTACCGCTTGTTCATTCCAGCGGACCGTCCCTGACTTACGCCCCTTTAATAACCCTGTCAGTGGCGCAGCTATTGTGGCAAAGTGGGGCACAAACCTCATGTAATATCCCACAATTCCCAGGAATGATTTTACCTGCCGAGTAGTTACGGGTCGGGGCCAATTTCTGATTGCCTCAATTTTGTGTACCTGAGGTTTTATAACTCCGCGACCAATTACATATCCCAGATACTTGGCCTCCTCTAACCCTACTGCGCATTTTTTCGGATTCGCGGCTAAGCCTGCCTTCCTAAGGGAGTCCACTACAGCCTGACTCTCCCAAATGACTCTCCCAGTCGGTACTGTGGACGAGGATATCGTCCAAGTAGGCTGAGGTGTATTGATGATGGGGTCGCAGCACAATATCCATTAACCTGCACCTCTTCCGAAATGGCTTGTCGGCGGGCCTCAGGTACCCGATATGGTCTCAACCGGACACTGACCCGAGGTTCCATGACAATGTCATGGCGGACGACAGAGGTGCCTCCCGGAAGGTCCGAGAACACATCCGTATTCCTGCTAATGAACTCCTTGACCTCTTGAGCCTGTTTAGAGGACAGATTGTTAGCAACCTTTATCGTGGCAACAGCTTCCCCCGAGTTAGAACGGGGAACTGGACACTCTAACCCTAAAATCCCCGGCCGAGAACGGCTGTCCGGACTGGTCTCCCTATCTAGCCAGGGCTTTCATAAGTTCACATGTTACACCTGCTCCGGTTTCCTCCGTCCGGGCTGGTGTACCTTGTAGGTCACCGTTCCCATTTTCTCAAGTATTTCGTATGGACCCTGCCACCTAGCCAAGAATTTACTGTCGACTGTCGGGACCAGTACCATAACCCGGTCGCCAGGGTTAAAGTTCCGCACCCGGGGTCTGGCAATTATAAACCCCCCCTTGGGCTCGCTGGGCGGCTTCCATATGTTCCCTTACCAGTGGCAGCACTGTCTCCATCCGTTCCTGCATCTGGGTGACATACTCAATCAGGCCCTTATGGGGAGTAGGTTGTTGTTCCCACGCCTCTTTGGCTATGTCCAGCAGACCTCGCGGATGCCGACCATACAACAGTTCGAAGGGCAAGAACCCCGTCGACGCCTGGGGCACCTCTCGCACCGCAAACATAAGATAGGGCAACAGAAGATCCCAATCCTTCCCATCTTTAGATACCACCCGTTTTAACATATATTTTAGGTTCTGGTTGAACCTTTCTACGAGGCCGTCCGTCTGCGGGTGGTACACGGACGTCCGCAACTGTTTTATGAGGAACAATTTACATAGCTCCCTCATGACCTTGGACATAAATGGGGTCCGCTGATCAGTCAATACCTCTTTAGGGAGCCCCACTCGGGAGAACATCTCCATTAACTTCTGGGCTATTAACTTAGCCGACGTATAACGAAGTGGCACCGCCTCGGGGTACCGTGTGGCATAATCTAAGATTACGAGGATGTGTTGGTGACCCCTAGAGGACTTCGGGGCGGAGCCTACGAGGTCCATCGTGATACGCTCAAACAGTACCTCGATGATCGGGAGGGGTATCAAGGGACTACGGAAATGGGGCTGGGGGCTAGTAATCTGGCAAGTTGGGCAAGACTCACAATATTGTGCCACATCTTTAAACACACTGGGCCAGTAAAACCGCTGTAGAACTCGGTCCTGTGTTTTCTGCTGACCCAGGTGACCCCCAAGAACATGTTGGTGGGCTAATTCTAATACGTGCTTACGGTAAGGCTTGGGCACCACCAACTGTTCAATTTGCTCCCCCTGTAACTGTGGGGAACACTACTGTGTGGGGGGCAGCGTGGGGGACACTACTGTGTGGGGGACACTACTGTGTGGGGGCAGTGTAGGGGAAATTACTGTGTGGGGGCACCGTGGGGGACACTACTGTGTGGGGGACACTACTGTGTGGGGGCAGTGTAGGGGAAATTACTGTGTGGGGGCACCGTGGGGGACACTAGTGTGTGTGGGGCAGCGTGGGGGACACTACTGTGTGGGAGACAGCGTGGGGGACAGTACTGTGTGGGGGCAGTGTAGGGGAAATTACTGTGTGGGGGCACCGTGGGGGACACTACTGTGTGGGGGGCAGCGTGAGGGACACTACTGTGTGGGGGGCAGCATGGGGGACAGTACTGTATGGGGGCAGTGTGGGGGGACACTACTGTGTGGGGGGCAGTGTAGGGGAAATTACTGTGTGGGGGCACCGTGGGGGACACTACTGTGTGGGGGGCAGCATGGGGGACAGTACTGTATGGGGGCAGTGTGGGGGACACTACTGTGTGGGGGGCAGCATGGGGGACAGTACTGTATGGGGGCAGTGTGGGGGACACTACTGTGTGGGGGGCAGTGTAGGGGAAATTACTGTGTGGGGGCACCGTGGGGGACACTACTGTGTGGGGGGCAGCATGGGGGACAGTACTGTATGGGGGCAGTGTGGGGGACACTACTGTGTGGGGGGCAGTGTAGGGGAAATTACTGTGTGGGGGCACCGTGAGGGACACTACTGTGTGGGGGAAATTACTGTGTGGGGGACACTACTGTGTGGGGGGCAGCATGGGGGACAGTACTGTATGGGGGCAGTGTGGGGGACACTACTGTGTGGGGGGCAGTGTAGGGGAAATTACTGTGTGGGGGCACCGTGGGGGACACTACTGTGTGGGGGAAATTACTGTGTGGGGGGCAGCGTGGGGGACACTACTGTGTGGGGGAAATTACTGTGTGGGGGGCAGCGTGGGGGACACTACTGTGTGGGGGACACTACTGTGTGGGGGGCAGCGTGGGGGACACTACTGTGTGGGGGAAATTACTGTGTGGGGGGCAGCGTGGGGGACACTACTGTGTGGGGGACACTAGTGTGTGTGGGGCAGCGTGGGGGACACTACTGTGTGGGAGACAGCGTGGGGGACAGTACTGTATGGGGGCAGTGTGGGGGAAATTACTGTGTGGGGGCAGCGTGGGGGACACTACTGTGTGGGGGACAGCGTGGGGGACACTACTGTATGGGGGCAGTGTGGGGGAAATTACTGTGTGGGGGGCAGTGTGGGGGGAAATTACTGTGTGGGGGGCAGTGTGGGGGAAATTACTGTGTGGGGGGCAGTGTGGGGGAAATTACTGTGTGGGGGGCAGTGTGGGGGAAATTACTGTGTGGGGGACACTACTAAGTATTTAGCTTTTAGGGTTTCCTTCTTTCTTTCTTTTTCTTTTATGTGCCAACTTTGGGGGACATGAGGGGGCCGGGGTGCACAGAGGACGTGTGGGGGCAAACTTTTATTTTATTTTATAATGTGGCAACTTTGGGGGACATGAGGGGTGCACACAGGAGGACGTGGGGGGAATATGGTGGGATACTGTGTGGCACAGTGGGGGGGGGGGCAATTTATTATGGGAGGGATGGCAATGTGGGGGACACTACTGTGTGGGGGGACTACGGTGTCGGGGGCAGTGACACCCCCCCTGTGGTCAGGAGGCTGAAAACTGTCCGTGTCCTGAAGGATTAATCAGGATGGAGTCGCTGTGCCCCCCCCCCCCCCGATTAACCCTTCAGGACACGGACAGTTCTCAGCCCCCTGACCACGAAGGGAGGGGGGGTGTCACAGCGACTCCACCCTGATTAACCCTTCAGGACACGGACAGTTCTCAGCTTCCTGACCACGGAGGGGGGGGGGGGAAGGGGTCACAGCGACTCCACCCTGATTAACCCTTCAGGACACGGACAGTTCTCAGCTTCCTGACCACGGAGGGGGGGGGAGGGGTCACAGCGACTCCACCCTGATTAACCCTTCAGGACACGGACAGTTCTCAGCTTCCTGACCACGGAGGGGGGGGGGGGGGGGTCACAGCGACTCCACCCTGATTAACCCTTCAGGACACGGACAGTTCTCAGCTTCCTGACCACGGAGGGGGGGGGGGGGGTGTCACAGCGACTCCACCCTGATTAACCCTTCAGGACACGGACAGTTCTCAGCTTCCTGACCACGGAGGGGGGGGGGGGGGGGTCACAGCGACTCCACCCTGATTAACCCTTCAGGACACGGACAGTTCTCAGCTTCCTGACCACATGGGGGGGGGGGGGTGTCACAGCGACTCCACCCTGATTAACCCTTCAGGACACGGACAGTTCTCAGCTTCCTGACCACATGGGGGGAGGGGGGGGGTCACAGCGACTCCACCCTGATTAATCCTTCAGGACACGGACAGTTCTCAGCTTCCTGACCACGGAGGGGGGGTCAAAGCGACTCCACCCTGATTAACCCTTCAGGACACGGACAGTTCTCAGCCTCCTGACCACATGGGGGGGGGGGGGGTGTCACAGCGACTCCACCCTGATTAATCTATCAGGACACGGACAGTTCTCAGCTTCCTGACCACGGAGGGGGGGTCAAAGCGACTCCACCCTGATTAACCCTTCAGGACACGGACAGTTCTCAGCCTCCTGACCACATGGGGGGGGGGGGGGGGTGTCACAGCGACTCCACCCTGATTAACCCTTCAGGACACGGACAGTTCTCAGCTTCCTGACCACGGAGGGGGGTCACAGCGACTCCACCCTGATTAACCCTTCAGGACACGGACAGTTCTCAGCTTCCTGACCACGGAGGGGGTGTCACAGCGACTCCACCCTGATTAATCCTTCAGAACACGGACAGTTCTCAGCTTCCTGACCACGGAGGGGGGGTCAAAGCGACTCCACCCTGATTAACCCTTCAGGACACGGACAGTTCTCAGCCTCCTGACCACATGGGGGGGGGGGGGGGGTCACAGCGACTCCACCCTGATTAATCCTTCAGGACACGGACAGTTCTCAGCTTCCTGACCACAGAGGGGGGGGGGGGGTCACAGCGACTCCACCCTGATTAATCCTTCAGGACACGGACAGTTCTCAGCTTCCTGACCACAGAGGGGGGGGGGGGGGTCACAGCGACTCCACCCTGATTAATCTTTCAGGACACGGACAGTTCTCAGCTTCCTGACCACGGAGGGGGGGTCAAACCGACTCCACCCTGATTAACCCTTTAGGACACGGACAGTTCTCAGCTTCCTGACCACATGGGGGGGGGTCACAGCGACTCCACCCTGATTAACCCTTTAGGACACGGACAGTTCTCAGCTTCCTGACCACAGAGGGGGGGGGGGGTCACAGCGACTCCACCCTTATTAATCTTTCAGGACACGGACAGTTCTCAGCTTCCTGACCACGGAGGGGGGGGTCAAAGCGACTCCACCCTGATTAACCCTTTAGGACACGGACAGTTCTCAGCCTCCTGACCACGGAGGGGGATCACAGCGACTCCACTCTGATTAACCCTTCAGGACACAGACAGTTCTCAGCTTCCTGACCACGGAGGGGGGGGGGGGGAAGGGGTCACAGCGACTCCACCCTGATTAACCCTTCAGGACACGGACAGTTCTCAGCTTCCTGACCACGGAGGGGGGTCAAAGCGACTCCACCCTGATTAACCCTTCAGGACACGGACAGTTCTCAGCTTCCTGACCACATGGGGGGGGGGGGGGGGTCACAGCGACTCCACCCTGATTGTGAGATGTTCTTTGCTGGAGTCCACATGAAGGGCCGTGATCTCAGCTATTTCCTGGGTCCCTCTAAACACATTTGTAGGATGTGACCCCTCTTCAGAGAAAGACGCGCCTATTTGCTGGCACCAGACTTTTAACCTGTAGCCGGCCCCTCCCTTCCCGGCCTCAGGGAGGGGTCCACTCCCCCTCTTCTGGGCTGGCCGCAAATGACCCACAAAACCCTTTGGGGTTCATAGCTCCAGACCAGAGGGTCATAGGGAGATGGTTCTGGGACCAATGGACCTGCCTGTGTTCCGGCTACAAGTAGAGCCCAAATCTGGTACCGTTATGTGGTTTCTATGGGGAGATACGGATATCTCCCTACCCTGACCTCGTCCCATTAACCAAAGACCATGGGAACGTACCTCGTGGCCACCGGGACACAAATATGTATCCGGTTTGCGCCTGCGATGGCCAGGCGGTTCATAATTCCTTATGAAAGGAATTATGTGCTATGCCCACTGCGTTCCATCTGAGACACTGCGCCCCTTAGGGCTCTTTTACACGAGTAGATCTAATGCGTGGAATCCGCTTCGTGAAAGAGTGCCAAGCCGCGCTCTGGACAGCAGAGACATGGAGCAGTAACATGATTGATAATGCTCCGCGCCTCTCTGTGATCTTTTTACTACAAAATCACAGTGACAACTTTATCTCACTATGATTTTGTAGTAAAAAGATCACAGAGAGGCGTGGAGCATTATCAATCATGTTACTGCTCCATGTCTCTGCTGTCTGGAGCGCCGCTTGGCACTCTTTCACGCAGTGGATTCCACGCAGGGATCCGCTTGTGTGAAAGAGCCCTTAGTGTGAGGCGGGTTCTTCTGGGCACTGAAATACCACAAATGTGGAGGTAACTGCTGTTCGGGCACCCTGCCGGGTTCAGAAGGGAAGGAGCGCCATTCAGCTTTTGATGAGCAGATTCTGATGGATTAGATTACGGTCGCCACGTTGCTATCGATCAGCCTCTGGGACCAGTGCAGACACTTTCTGACAACCATACATTTATTTTTCTCTGAACGGAGCTGTGTCAGGACTTATTTTTATGGGATGCTTTGCCATCACCAGTGGATTTGATCGCTTATTATTTTGCTTGTTGAGAAGCAGGATAAAGAAATGGCAGTCATTCCGCCATTTTTTTGGGGGATTTTAGTATTGCTGACTGCCGGTCAGTATGATTTTATATAGGTTTTACCTTTTACACCAAGCACTTTTGTAAAGAAAAAGCATGTTTTTGTGTTGCCATTTTCTGAAAGTCATATTTTTTTCTGGCGACTGTCTTGTGAGGGGACTTGTTTTTAGCGGGATGAGGGGACATTTTTATTGGTACTATTTTGGGGCACAAACTACTTTTTGATCGCGCACTATTATGCTTTTTGTGAGGCAAGGTGACAAAAAATGGCTATTTTTGCACAGTTTTATTTGTAATAACTGCGTTTGTGAGGGTTGAGAATCCATTTTTGGATGAACATGTCCTTCATCCTTGTGTTTAGGTGGAAAATTACTGACCCAGCTGTGAAGGATGAGGGGGGGTTCTGTTAATAAGCAAATGCTCCTAGCTGCAAGGCCAAGGTAGTGGCCCCATCGCTTTCTTATCAGAGTCTGACATACAAGAGTTATACTCCTTGTTAGTTTGGAATGCGCTGCTAACGAGCACTAACTCTGAGATAAGATTCAGCAGAATCTTTTTAATTAGAATTTTATTAGTATGATGTGGAAGTATTACCTTTTATGAATAACCAATCAAATAATTAGTCGCTTTCCACCCCCTTTGGTGGTGTGCCAGATTTATCTGTCATCTATACTGTTATAAAATGTATGCTTTTTATGGAATAAAGTAGAGCAGTTGATTCAGCAGCGTGTCTGTGTCAGCTCTCTGAGCGCTCATAAATAAAACTTCAATTTGGAATCCCGACAATCATAGAAGTGAGGGTTTTGCCCCAACAAACTTGGCGCTTCAACGAGGGGCTCGACTAATGGACACTTCATTCATCTCCCGACAACTTGGATAATCCAGACCAGGACTAGCAGATATAAAAGACAGCGCTGCAAGGTAAGAGACTTTATCTTACATTATATTTGTGCCTCCCTGACCGGTTGTCTGGCTCGAGGGATTGTTGAAGGAACGTACGTATAAAGTCCTTTTACAGTCGAGTTCATATTGATAAAGAACCTTAAAAGTTGAAAATACCTATGATTGTTGGGTTTAGTTTCGGATCATGAGTAACTTTTATTGGGATGTTTTTGGTCTGGCTTTAGAAGTCATGGTATACGTTTTGTTTGTTCTTTACTGTGTTTGGAAAATTGCAGAACATTATAGCAAGGAAAATCAAAGTCCTTGGACTCCGATGTCCGGTTTGTAGACTTGATTTGTATAATAAATCTCAGTAACAGAGTACACTAGGTGAATATAGTGAGGAAGCTCCTTGGAGACTCAGGGGGAATAGACATCTGAATTTTGTTACTTTCTATAGTTGTTCTGGTACAGTTGAAGAGAAATGGGGAATAATTTCAGTATACCTGAAGGTTACAAGACAGCCAAAACCTTGGTGAAGGAAAGAGGAGGTAAGGAGGGTCTGAAGAATGTGGACAGAGTGTTGGAGAAGGCAGGGATGAAGTATGGGAATCTTAACCTAGAGGTCTGGGAAAGATTCAGTAGGACACATTGTGGATGGATAAAGGATCATGGCTGTGAAGAAGTGGCTGATATATGGATAAAAGTAGCTTGTGAGGTTGAAACTGAGGGATGGAGAGGAGAAGTTGTGCGAGGTAGATTGTTGTATACTCAGCAACAAAAATGTGTGAAAACTGGGAGATACAACACCTCCATACTCCCTGGCCAGTGCCTGGCGAGTTTGTATGAGTTTTCAAGTGATGGGCAAAGGGAAAAGAAGATGAGAGCTCCAGGAGTCTAAAAGACATAGTTCAGGGACGTCAAGAGACAGTAGAGACTTATGCAGCTGGACTGCGGACCATTTGGACTGACATGGGTTGGGATCAGACTGGACCAATGGGTGAGAAATTGTTGACATCCGCATTTAGAGAAGGCTTGAGACCTGCTCTGCCAGCCAAGTTAAAAGCCTGTAAACCTGAATGGCGAGTCACTGCACTGCCACAATTTATTGCTGCTGCAAAAGGGTTAGAACTGGACCTGAAAAAGAATTCAGGGGCTGCAGCCAAATATGTCGCAGAACCCGTAGGAACTCTGTTTGCTGAGATAGAGAACATATGGAAAGAGAAAGCGGAGTATGAGGGGAGAGTGCGGGGGGCTGCAGCTGCGAGGGGAGTAACGTCACGACAATGGAATGTGCGATAGCGAGTACTAGGTCTACAATAATAAGAGAAAATAACAAGACAATGAGACTTGCTGTGAGGCGACTATATCTCTTTTACTTTTCCTACATCAGAACGGGTGTAAAGCCTCAAAGCAGAAGCTGGTATTGTATTTCTAGGACACTGCCTCTCCCATGGAGCTCGCCACCTAACCCTAGAAAGAAAGGATACAAGTGCCCAAAGGAGCACAAAGCCTGCGGGTGTTTTTGGGGCAGGTGTCATACTGTCGCCCCTGGATTAGACATGCCTCCATGTTAATGCAGCCTTTGTATGATTGTCTGTCATCTGACCCATTTCACCTGACAGAAGAGGCAGTGAATCATTTCCATACTAAATATAGAGAGAAAGACACAGTCGGCACTGCACCATGCGGTTCCTGGTGATATATGACTGGATTCACACTTGTCACGGCACGCTACGGTGGTGCTCTGCTTACGAAGTGCTGATAACAATCCCAATGTTGAAGAGATGAAGGAAAAGCGGCAATCACCGTTAGTTGTGTTGATAGTAGCTTTATTACGGTAAAAACATGCTGGATGCGGGCAACAGCCGTATGGCACTAACCAGTGCTTTGTCAAGCCTCCTGTGGTTGAGGGGCGTAGTAAATACCGCACTCACTCCTCCACGTGACCAGTCAACAGGTGAGACAATTACATGTCAATGTATCAAATACACAGGGCATTCATGGATTAAAAACAACATAATTACCGTAAAGACAGCCAGGTCATTTTCATCATTCAGACCTGAAGATCCCATTCGTTCTCATTATCCATTCAGCTTCTTTTTGTAATAATTTACACTTTCTATCTCCTCCTCTCAATGGTAGTTTAACTACTTCTATGCCAGCACACAAAACCGCAAAGAAGTGGATACAAAAGGAAACAAGTAGCCTGGAGACGTTCGCTGTGTGTGCGGAACATACCCAAGAGCTACCAGTGGGACATAATGTGGTCAACCGGACTGAAATCCATCTAAACACAGACGGTCTCCCACTTCTATCCAAGGGCCTGAACTTTGGTTTGGTCAATGAGTTTAATGATACACACTTTGAAATAGATTTATTTAAGGCAGTGAGGAAACTGAATTCTGAGTATTTCCAAGACAAAAATCTAAGTGTAGAAGAAGCAAACGAGGCAGAAACCCCCATTACTATAGGTCTCCTAGGATTTAATTTTGGTGAATATCTAGATAACACTGACAGACAGATGATACAAACCCTTTTAGAATTGCAAGGTTGTGTAGCAGAGACACAATCAGAACATAGTGAGACACAAGGGGATTTAGAACCACCTTTACTCCACCCTGGCCGGCCGGCTCCAGCCTGGACCTCCCCTCAGAGACAGGTTATGAAAGAAATGAAAGCCCTGAACTGTCCTAAGGAGGGTTCTAATCTGAAGGAGGGAGAGCGTGATGCTCTAGACTGGATTTCTAAAAATAGTCAGGTCCATAAATATTGGGACATGGACACAATTCTAGCATTTTTGGCTCTATACACCACCACAATGGATGTGAAATGAAACGGACAAGATGTGCTTTAACTGCAGACTGTCAGCTGTAATCTGAGGGTATTTACATCCAGATCAGGTGAACGGTGCAGGAATTACAACAGTTTCCATATGTGCCTCCCACTTGTTAAGGGGCCTGTTGACTGGTCACGTGGAGGAGTGAGTGCGGTATTTACTACGCCCCTCAACCACAGGACAAAGCACTGGTTAGTGCCATACAGCTGTTACCCTGAATATCTGTGCAGTGACCCGCATCCAGCATGTTTTTACAGTAATAAAGCTACTATCAACACAACTAATGGTGAGTGCCACTTTTCCTTCATCTCTTCAACATTGTGAATAATTTCCATACATTGAAGCTGTGCATAACCTCGGCCCCGGGTATTCCAAAATACGATTAGGAATTTAACCTGTTCTGATCAGAAATGCAGGGTCACAGCACGGCTGTACTGACTCAGAAACATGGTGACCGCCAGCGGACAGTGGTGTACTTTTCAGCCAGATTAGATCCTGTTGCCAGAGGCGCCCCCTCCTGTGTCAGGGCGGTAGCGGCAGTGCAGGCAATGATAGAAAAAGCCTCTGACATTGTGTTAGACTACCCGGTGACTGTACAAACACCTCATGACATACAGGGCATATTAACACAGGTCCAACCTCAGCATATTTCTACGGCCAGGCAACTCTTACTCCAGTGTGCACTCCTCATGCCGCTAACATTTCCTTCACAAGGTGTACTACTCTGAATCCTGCTACTTTGTTACCAATCACAGATTCAGAATGGGAAAAGGGTGCATAGAAGGTACAGGCAGCCTCCTAAATGACATGATGGAACATGACCTCCATGACTGTGTACAATTAATGCAACAAGAAACGTCAGGAGTTAATCATGTCCATGAAAACCCCCTGATAACCCTGATGTTGAGTATTTTATAGATGGAAGCAGGTTGATGGGAGGACGGCCGGTTCCACACTGGATATGCAGTGGTCACACAGCATGAGGTAGGGATAGCTGAACCACGGCCACCTCACATGTCAGAGCAAGAGGCGCAGCTAAAGGCACTCACTGAGGTGTGGAAATTGGCCAAGGGGAAGAAGGTGAACATCTACACGGACTCCAGGTATGCTTTTGGTATTGCACATGACTATGGACCAATATGGCGTCTAGAGACTTTCTAACATCCGCAGGCCGGCCAATTACAGATAAAGACTCTGTACTTGAACTTATGTACTCTGTTATTAACAGAGGAGGTCGGTATCATTAAGGTAAAGGCTCATACAAGATGTACCACGGTGGAAGCAGAAGGCAATGATCGAGCAGACAAGGCAGCCAAACAAGCTGCACTCCAGCCACTAAATGCTGACACCACCCCAGTGAGAGCCTCGAGACCTGAGGACATTTCTGTAAGTGCATTTCAAATAATGCTCGAACAAGCCCATTCTGAGGAAGAACTTTGGGCAAAACAAGGGCCAAACCTGAGGAACATGGAATTTGGAGAAACAAGGACAAAATTTGTTTACCGCGCCCTCTATACCCAGCTACGGCTTAGGAGGCCCAAGGGCCCACTCACCTATCAAAAGGTGCCATGGTAAGTGTGGTTAATGCAGGGTGGATTGCTCCAGGATTTGTACAAGGATGTATGGTCTGTGCACTGAACAATCCCGGTGAAGTGGTGAAGACTCCAAGCAAGCCCCCCCCCCCCCAGGCCACTTTACCCGTTCCAGAGACTGCAGATAGACTATATACAACTGCCTCAGGTAGAATAGGGATTTGTCCTTGTGGGTGTTGATCTCTTTTTAGGGTGGCCGGAAGACTTCCCAGTAGCAAAGGCAAAGAACACAGCAAAGAAGCTGCTCAGTGAGCTGGTGTACAGGTATGGTGTCCCTGAAGTAATGAGGGAAGTGACGCAGGCTTTAGGGGTCACCCAGGCTTTCCATACAGCATACCACCCCCAAAGGAGCGGCCGTGTCGAGCGTCTAAATGGCACGCTCAAATAAAAAATCCAGAAAGCCATGCAGGAAACTCAGCGGCCTTGGCCAGAGGGTTTGCCCTTAGCCTTATACTCAGTCAGGACCTTTCCAAACAGAAAGACAGGATTATTCCCATTTGAGATCCTGTTTGGAAGCGCCCCCAGATTAGGATTGTATTCTCCACAACAGCCTAACAAGCTACATGCGGCCCTCACAGAGAGGCCTGAGCACAGCCATAAACGGGTGTTTGCTTCCCTTCCAGATCCAGTAGAAGGAACTTGTCTTGTTGGCAGTTTGTCTCACACAGAAGACCATGGCCTGATGATGAGAAGTATGACCCCACTGCGGTCCCTCTCCCCATAGCAGGGCGGGTGGAGGCTCCTGATGGCAAGACAAACAATATGCAAGTAGTGCTGATTATAATAGTAGTATATGCTGGGGTTAAAGGGATTCTGTCATCAGATTGAACCCCTCTAACCTCACCATATGCCCATGTCCAGACTAATAAGAAGAATCCCAAGCTGGCCTTATTAAACCTCACTGTGGCTCTATTTGCCCAAAAAACTGGTTTTTATAACCTATCAATCACTTACTTAAAGTGCCCAAGGGGAGGTCCGTTAATACAGGGTGCCCGGCCGCATCCCTCGCCGCCTTCTACAGCTCAGCGCCGCCTCCGCAATCCTCCCCATCCCTCTACAAGATCCCGCGCCTGAGCACTAGGATTGCGGAGGCGGTGCTGAGCTGTAGAAGGCGGCGCTGGGCACCGGACGGCGAGGGGTGCGGCCGGGCACCCTGTATTAACGGACCTCCCCTTGGGCACCTTAAGTAAGTGATTGACAGGTTATAAAAACCAGTTTTTTGGGCAAATAGAGCCACGGTGAGGTTTAATAAGGCCAGCTTAGGATTCTTCTTATTAGTCTGGACACGAGCATATGGTGAGGTTAGAGGGGTTCAATCTGATGACAGAATCCCTTTAAGCCCATGTTTATGTGCGCCAACAGGTTCTGTACCAAAAGAAGAAACTACCAGGATTATTGAGCGGGAATCTGGCCTCCGGCCGGCAGATGGACCTGTCCCACCTGGAGAACCTCTGGGTCAAAATGGGGCAATTGTGAGGGATGAGAATCCATTTTTGGATGAACATGTCCTCCATCCTTGTGTTTAGGTGGAAGATTACTGACCCAGCTGTGAAGGATAAGGGGGGGGGGGGGGGTGTTCTGTTAATAAGCAAATGCCCCCCGCTGCAAGGCCAAGGCAGTGGCCCCTCGCTCCCTCCTCACAGTCTGACAGTTACACTCCTTGTTAGTTGGGATGCGCTGCTAACGAGCACTAACTCCGAGACAAGATTCTGCAGAGTATTTTTCATTAGATGTGGCAGTATTACCTGTTATCAATAACCAATCAAATCATTCGTTTTGCTTCCCGCCCCTTTGGTGGTGGCCGGATTAGTCTGTTATAAAACGTCCAGCAGTGTGTTTAAAAAACTCTTTTTTTTTCCACTTTTTATGTTCGCCCCACTATGGGACGTCAACTCCTCTGGGTCTGCGCTGTATTGTCTGTCAGTGTTCTACACTGACAGTTGCCGGGTGCTGGGTCTCCTGTGTGAGGCTGCAGCGGGGGTGATGGGGTCAGAGAGGCCCCTCCTGTGCACAGGTAAGCACTGACGGCGGCGTCTGAAGGGTTAATCTGCTATACAGCAGGGGCCCGGCTGTCAGTCCTAGTACTGTCCCAGCACCCGCCCGATCAGAACACGTACATGTATGTGAGAATGCATGAAGGGGTTAAGGGTCATTAGATGAGCGGCACAAAGTGAATGTAGGATGTAGACAGTTAACCCTTTGTGAGAGAACGGCTCAATATTTTTAATAAAGATCAATTGAAAAAAAAATGATTTATAGCCCAAAATCAGCTAAATACAATCCTAAATAAACTTGCCCCCGAAGGTGAACATCGCCTGTAAGTGACCCCCAGAGCAGGTGGTAAACACTCATTTCTCTCACCACGATGGGCTGGAATTGGAGAGACGCCATGATCATAGCGCGGAAGGATAACCCCCATTCTGTAAGGGAGTGATGATGGGGCTGCGCTGTTACACTGCAGCGGGCGGGTCCACAGCAGACGACGTCACAGTAACGACAGCTTCAGCTCTTCATACACATTTATTCATATTACAGGGCAGACAAGTTCCAGGCTCTGGAAGCCTGAGGTCCAGGGGATCTCCGTCCTCAGGGGCATCCTCCTCCCAGAACTCCTGCAGGTGTTGGTGGCTTCTGAGATGTAAGGAAAGGTCGTCACCGCGCACCGAGCAGCCACTCGCCCCAACCCATGGCCACCACGTCTTCAGAGACTCAAGGTGGCCACAGAGCAGAAGAGGGCTTGGATGACCAAGGAACCAATCTGATAGAAAAGAAGAGTCCGTTCACCCTGGAGCAGTCCTGCGCTGGCAGCAGGGGACACGCTCGTCTCAGGACTGGTGCGCCCCCGGCCGCAGGGGACACGCTCGTCTCAGGACTGGTGCGCCCCCGGCCGCAGGGGACACGCTCGTCTCAGGACTGGTGCGCCCCCGGCCGCAGGGGACACGCTCGTCTCAGGACTGGTGCGCCCCCGGCCGCAGGATTCTCCCGTCTCGGTCCAGGCAGAAGTTGTAGGACTTTGGATTGTTCAGGGCGGCCTCAATTCTCTCCACCAGGTTTTCAGGAGTGATGAATGTCTTGGAGAGTTCCTGCAGAAGAAGATACCGGCAGTTACACGCCTGCTGCACCTCACCTTAAAGGGGAGCTCCACCTCAACACTACAATGGTGGAGCGCCATATGAATCAGGCTCCGCCCCCCAGGTGACAGGATCTTCATGGTCACAATAGACACACAGGACAAGATGCAGAAGAAATGCCCCATTATAAATCCAGAAGGCCCCGGACGAGCGCTGTGCCCAGCAGTAGACACTGTAGCTCTCGCTCCATGTCTTGTAGGCGGATATGCTGCTGTTCACACCAGGTCGCCTCAGTGACTTATATACCGCGCCCACTTTTCCATACATCTATAGGGGGCTTCATAAATACGGTGCCCGGCCCACATACTGATAAATCTGCTCACTAAGGCCTAAACGTAAAGCACCTTGTGTGGAATCAACCAAGGCATCTGCCCCCTCCATACTGCACCTCCAGCCTCTGGATCTCCAGCTCCCGCTCCTGCAGCTCCTCCAGCTCCGCCTCGTCTCTCAGCTTGGCAGCTTCTTTCCTCAGCGTCTGGAAGGCGTGCTCCTCCACCTTCAAACGTTCCAACCTGTGGAAAGAGCTGGTCAGGAGCACTGTGCTGGGAAGACACTAACCACACACCTTGTGGCCCCCAAGCCTCACCTCCGGCGCAGGGCCTTGTTGTTCTCCTCCTTGTTCCACGCCATCAGGGCTGCATGCTCCATGGCCTCCTGGTGAAGACGATGCTCAGCAAAAGAGCCCACCTGCTGCTCAAAGCGCGACCGTAACATCTCCTCCTTAAAATCTGCCCTACAAAAGGATGAGCGAAGTCAATGGTGAAGCCCGACTGCCATGGACATGTAGTAAGGAGGAGAGTCATCAAAATCTGTGCAAAGCGGAGCAGCCACCCACAGCAACCAGTCATGTTCCAGATCTCCAGAGGCCTGCTCTTACCATTAATTCAGATGATTCTCCTCCATCGTAAGGACACAGGGTCTACAAAAACACAAGAGAAACCCCAGGGAGGTGCCCACCAGGGCTCAGCTCTACAAAAACACAAGAGAAACCCCAGGGAGGTGCCCACCAGGGCTCAGCTCTACAAAAACACAAGAGAAACCCCAGGGAGGTGCCCACCAGGGCTCAGCTCTACAAAAACACAAGAGAAACCCCAGGGAGGTGCCCACCAGGGCTCAGCTCTACAAAAACACAAGAGAAACCCCAGGGAGGTGCCCACCAGGGCTCAGCTCTACAAAAACACAATAGGAAACCCAGGGAGGTGCCCACCAGGGCTCAGCTCTACAAAAACACAATAGGAAACCCAGGGAGGTGCCCACCAGGGATCAGGTCTAAAAAAAAAAAAAAAAAAACACAAGAGAAACCCTAGAGAGCCGCTCACCAGATCTAAAGAAACACAAGAGGAGCAACAGGGAGGTGCCCACCAGGGCTTAGATGTACATGAAACAAAAGGGACCCCAGGGAGGCATCTGCTGGGCCCAGGTCTACAAAAACACAAAAGAAACCCCAGGGAGGTGCCCACCAGGGCTCAGCTCTACAAAAACACAATAGGAAACCCAGGGAGGTGGCCATCAGGGATCAGGTCTAAAGAAACACAAGAGGAGCAACAGGGAGGTGCCCACCAGGGCTTAGATGTACAGGAAACAAAAGGGACCCCAGGGAGGCATCTGCTGGGCCCAGGTCTACAGAAACACAAGAGGAACCCAAAAGAGCCGCTCACCAGGTTTCGGGTCTACAAAAACACAAGAGGAACCCAAAAGAGCCGCTCACCAGGGTAAGGTCTACAAAAACACAAGAGGAACCCTAGAAAGCCGCTCACTAGGGCTCAGATCTGCACCTCTGATTCTATGGGGCTCCTGAAGACTTATCGGGTTCTCATTTAATCAGTCTACGGGGCCCAAATCGAGTGAAGAGGCAAAGTGATGATGTCACTGGGAACAGAGCCCAGGAGCATACGCACGGTGGCTCAGTGGTTAGCACTGGTGGCTGCAGCGCTGGGGTCCAAGGTTCGAATCCAACCAAGGACAACATCTGCCTGGAGTTTGTATGTTCTCCCCGTGTCTGTGGGGCTTCTTTCTGGTCCCCCCCAACACTCTAAATACATCCTGATAGGGACCTTAGATCAAAACCAGAGAGTAAGAGCCGGCGTCCCACAGCCGTACAGAGGAGAGGAGCGGCGCTGCCCGAGGTCGGTACAATACTTCTATTACTGCCACAGAGAGGACACAGAAGGGACTCTATGTGAGTATAAAACAGACAGGATTCAAAAGCCCCCGAACCTGGGGTCATAGGTCACGGCGTCCGGTAGTCAAGGCAATGTATATACAAAAGAAAGCAGTGATACGGGCAAGTAGGAATACATGAGGTTACAGACTGGGAGTAACAATACAAGTACTGTTACCTCCAGTCTGTACCCTCATGTATTCCTACTTGTACTGTTACTCCCAGTCTGTATCCTCATGTATTCCTACTTGTACTGTCACCTCCAGTCTGTATCCTCATGTATTCCTACTTGTACTGTCACCTCCAGTCTGTATCCTCATGTATTCCTACTTGTACTGTTACCTCCAGTCTGTATCCTCATGTATTCCTACTTGTACTGTCACCTCCAGTCTGTACCCTCATGTATTCCTACTTGTACTGTCACCTCCAGTCTGTACCCTCATGTATTCCTACTTGTACCGTCACCTCCAGTCTGTATCCTCATGTATTCCTACTTGTACTGTCACCTCCAGTCTGTATCCTCATGTATTCCTACTTGTACTGTCACCTCCAGTCTGTATCCTCATGTATTCCTACTTGTACTGTTACCTCCAGTCTGTACCCTCATGTATTCCTACTTGTACTGTCACCTCCAGTCTGTATCCTCATGTATTCCTACTTGTACTGTCACCTCCAGTCTGTATCCTCATGTATTCCTACTTGTACTGTCACCTCCAGTCTGTATCCTCATGTATTCCTACTTGTACTGTCACCTCCAGTCTGTATCCTCATGTATTCCTACTTGTACTGTCACCTCCAGTCTGTATCCTCATGTATTCCTACTTGTACTGTCACCTCCAGTCTGTATCCTCATGTATTCCTACTTGTACTGTCACCTCCAGTCTGTATCCTCATGTATTCCTACTTGTACTGTTACCTCCAGTCTGTATCCTCATGTATTCCTACTTGTACTGTTACCTCCAGTCTGTATCCTCATGTATTCCTACTTGTACTGTCACCTCCAGTCTGTATCCTCATGTATTCCTACTTGTACTGTCACCTCCAGTCTGTATCCTCATGTATTCCTACTTGTACTGTCACCTCCAGTCTGTATCCTCATGTATTCCTACTTGTACTGTCACCTCCAGTCTGTATCCTCATGTATTCCTACTTGTACTGTCACCTCCAGTCTGTATCCTCATGTATTCCTACTTGTACTGTCACCTCCAGTCTGTATCCTCATGTATTCCTACTTGTACTGTTACTCCCAGTCTGTATCCTCATGTATTCCTACTTGTACCGTCACCTCCAGTCTGTATCCTCATGTATTCCTACTTGTACCGTCACCTCCAGTCTGTACCCTCATGTATTCCTACTTGTACCGTCACCTCCAGTCTGTACCCTCATGTATTCCTACTTGTACTGTCACCTCCAGTCTGTAACCTCATGTATTCCTACTTGTACTGTTACCTCCAGTCTGTATCCTCATGTATTCCTACTTGTACTGTTACTCCCAGTCTGTATCCTCATGTATTCCTACTTGTACTGTTACTCCCAGTCTGTATCCTCATGTATTCCTACTTGTACTGTTACTCCCAGTCTGTATCCTCATGTATTCCTACTTGTACTGTCACCTCCAGTCTGTATCCTCATGTATTCCTACTTGTACTGTCACCTCCAGTCTGTATCCTCATGTATTCCTACTTGTACTGTCACCTCCAGTCTGTATCCTCATGTATTCCTACTTGTACTGTCACCTCCAGTCTGTATCCTCATGTATTCCTACTTGTACTGTTACCTCCAGTCTGTATCCTCATGTATTCCTACTTGTACTGTCACCTCCAGTCTGTATCCTCATGTATTCCTACTTGTACTGTTACCTCCAGTCTGTATCCTCATGTATTCCTACTTGTACCGTCACCTCCAGTCTGTATCCTCATGTATTCCTACTTGTACTGTTACCTCCAGTCTGTACCCTCATGTATTCCTACTTGTACTGTTACCTCCAGTCTGTATCCTCATGTATTCCTACTTGTACTGTCACCTCCAGTCTGTACCCTCATGTATTCCTACTTGTACTGTTACCTCCAGTCTGTATCCTCATGTATTCCTACTTGCCCGTATCACTGCTTTCTTTTGTATATACGTTGCCTTGACTACCGGACGCCGTGACCTATGACCCCAGATTCGGGGGCTTTTGAATCCTGTCTGTTTTATACTCAGTCCCTCCTCTGTCCTCTATGTGGCAGTAATAGAAGTATTGTACCGACCTCGGGGAGCGCCGCTCCTGACCTTAGAGTGTCAGCTCCTGGGGACATAACTCTGCGCCCCCCTCACGTACCTCATGGCGCCCAGGATGGCGGAGTACTGCCGGTAGCGGTGCTGCACGCTCAGGAGCTCCTCCACACACACCGCCGGGGGGAACTTGATTCGCGAAGCTTTAGATTTTGCCGGTGGATCAAAGCGAGACTTCCGGCCCCGGGAGCTTGTTATGCAGGGGCCGCAGGAGACACGCAGGAGGAGCGGGGCCCGAGGAAGGTGAAGCATGGCGACCAGGCGTATGGCCGAGGAGCTCGTCTGTCCGGGAAACAGCCGACAACCTGGAGGATAATGACAGGTGACAACTGGAGACACAACCATCCACAGGACAATACACTGCGCAGACCGCACAGACCCCGACACCCCCCCCCCCCCCCCGTGTGCGACCGCGCAGGCCCCGACACCCCCGTGTGTGCGACCGCGCAGGCCCCGACACCCCCGTGTGTGCGACCGCGCAGACCCCGACACCCCCGTGTGTGCGACCGCGCAGACCCCGACACCCCCGTGTGCCCGCGCAGACCCCGACACCCCCGTGTGCCCGCACTGACCCCGACACCCCCGTGTGCCCGCACTGACCCCGACACCCCCGTGTGTGCCCGTACTGACCCCGACACCCCCGTGTGTGCCCGCACAGACCCCGACACCCCCGTGTGTGCCCGCACAGACCCCGACACCCCCGTGTGTGCCCGCACAGACCCCGACACCCCCGTGTGTGCCCGCACAGACCCCGACACCCCCGTGTGTGCCCGCACAGACCCCGACACCCCCGTGTGTGCCCGTACTGACCCCGACACCCCCGTGTGTGCCCGTACTGACCCCGACACCCCCGTGTGTGCCCGTACTGACCCCGACACCCCCGTGTGTGCCCGTACTGACCCGACACCCCCGTGTGTGCCCGTACTGACCCCGACACCCCCGTGTGCCCGCACTGACCCCGACACCCCCGTGTGCCCGCACAGACCCCGACACCCGTGTGTGCGACCGCGCAGACCCCGACACCCCCGTGTGTGCGACCGCGCAGACCCCGACACCCCCGTGTGCCCGCACAGACCCCGACACCCCCGTGTGCCCGCAGAGTCCCTGGCACATACCCCGGGGGCGCACACCTCCCCCTCCCCCCTCGGACATCACATGACTCCTCCGGTACCGGGGTCTCCCTCCCCCGCTGTGTCACCTGACGCCGATCTGCCGTCGGCGGTGAAGAGCAGCATTCCGTCATACTCACTCAGCGGACACAGTGATGACGTCACCCGGAGCTCACGCTCTCTCATGTGTTACTCGGGCGCCGCCATGTTGCTGACCTCCACGGCTGGCGGCGCGCCTATGACGTCTGCCTGTCACGTGAGAATCGGAGTCACGTGGTACCAGTCAGGAAGTCCGGCATGTGTATTGCTAAGTGACGTCAGGGGGCGGGGTGAACAGTTCCGGGGGCTACTCCTGATTGGTTGGCTTTGTTTGGGGCGCAGTCTGTGTTGAATCATGAAGGGGGAGGAGTCTTCCATACTGAATCATGGAGGGGGAGGAGTCTGCTGTACCGAATCATGGAGGGGGAGGAGTCTGCTGTACCGAATCATGGGGAGGGGAGGAGTCTGCTGTACTGAATCATGGAGGGGGAGGAGTCTGCTGTACTGAATCATGGAGGAGGAGTCTGCTGTACCGAATCATGGGGAGGGGAGGAGTCTGCTGTACTGAATCATGGAGGGGGAGGAGTCTGCTGTACCGAATCATGGGGAGGGGAGGAGTCTGCTGTACTGAATCATGGAGGAGGAGGAGTCTGCTGCACTGAATCATGGAGGAGGAGTCTGCTGTACTAAATCATGGAGGAGGAGGAGTCTGCTGCACTGAATCATGGAGGAGGAGTCTGCTGTACTAAATAATGGAGGGGGAGGAGTCTGCTCTACCGAATCATGGAGGGGGAGGAGGAGTCTGCTGTACTGAATCATGGAGGAGGAGGAGTCTGCTGTACTGAATCATGGAGGGGGAGGAGTCTGCTGTACTGAATCATGGAGGGGGAGGAGTCTGCTGTACTGAATCATGGAGGAGGAGGAGTCTGCTGTACTGAATCATGGAGGAGGAGGAGTCTGCTGTACTGAATCATGGAGGGGGAGGAGTCTGCTTTACTGAATCATGGAGGGGGAGGAGTCTGCTGTACTAAATCATGGAGGGGGAGGAGTCTGCTGTACTGAATCATGGAGGGGGAGGAGGAGTCTGCTGTACTGAATCATGGAGGGGGAGGAGTCTGCTGTACTGAATCATGGAGGAGGAGGAGTCTGCTGTACTGAATCATGGAGGAGGAGGAGTCTGCTGTACTGAATCATGGAGGAGGAGTCTGCAGTACTGAATCATGGGGAGGGGAGGAGTCTGCTGTACTAAATCATGGAGGGGGAGGAGTCTGCTGTACTAAATCATGGAGGGGGAGGAGTCTGCTGTACTGAGTCATGGAGGGGGAGGAGTCTGCTGTACTGAATCATGGAGGAGGAGTCTGCTGTACTAAATCATGGAGGGGGAGGAGTCTGCTTTACTGAATCATGGAGGGGGAGGAGTCTGCTGTACTAAATCATGGAGGGGGAGGAGTCTGCTGTACTGAATCATGGAGGGGGAGGAGGAGTCTGCTGTACTGAATCATGGAGGGGGAGGAGTCTGCTGTACTGAATCATGGAGGAGGAGTCTGCTGTACTGAATCATGGGGAGGGGAGGAGTCTGCTGTACTAAATCATGGAGGGGGAGGAGTCTGCTGTACTGAATCATGGAGGGGGAGGAGGAGTCTGCTGTACTGAATCATGAAGGGGAGGAGTCTTCTGTACTGAATCATGGAGGGGGAGGAGTCTGCTGTACCGAATCATGGGGAGGGGAGGAGTCTGCTGTACTGAATCATGGAGGGGGAGGAGTCTGCTGTACTGAATCATGGAGGGGGAGGAGTCTGCTTTACTGAATCATGGAGGGGGAGGAGTCTACTGTACTGAATCATGGAGGGGGAGGAGTCTGCTGTACTGAATCATGGAGGGGGAGGAGGAGTCTGCTGTACTGAATCATGGAGGAGGAGGAGTCTGCTGTACTGAATCATGGAGGGGGAGGAGTCTGCTGTACCGAATCATGGAGGGGGAGGAGTCTGCTTTACTGAATCATGGAGGGGGAGGAGTCTGTTGTACTGAATCATGGAGGGGGAGGAGGAGTCTGCTGTACCGAATCATGGAGGGGGAGGAGTCTGCTTTACTGAATCATGGAGGGGGAGGAGTCTGTTGTACTGAATCATGGAGGGGGAGGAGGAGTCTGCTGTACTGAATCATGGAGGGGGAGGAGGAGTCTGCTGTACTGAGTCATGGAGGGGGAGGAGTCTGCTGTACTGAATCATGGAGGGGGAGGAGGAGTCTGCTGTACTGAATCATGGAGGGGGAGGAGGAGTCTGCTGTACTGAATCATGGAGGAGGAGGAGTCTGCTTTACTGAATCATGGAGGGGGAGGAGTCTACTGTACTGAATCATGGAGGGGGAGGAGTCTGCTGTACTGAATCATGGAGGGGGAGGAGGAGTCTGCTGTACTGAATCATGGAGGAGGAGGAGTCTGCTGTACTGAATCATGGAGGGGGAGGAGTCTGCTGTACCGAATCATGGAGGGGGAGGAGTCTGCTTTACTGAATCATGGAGGGGAGGAGTCTGTTGTACTGAATCATGGAGGGGGAGGAGGAGTCTGCTGTACTGAGTCATGGAGGGGGAGGAGTCTGCTGTACTGAATCATGGAGGGGGAGGAGGAGTCTGCTGTACTGAATCATGGAGGGGGAGGAGGAGTCTGCTGTACTGAATCATGGAGGAGGAGGAGTCTGCTGTACTGAATCATGGAGGGGGAGGAGTCTGCTGTACCGAATCATGGGGAGGGGAGGAGTCTGCTGTACTGAATCATGGAGGGGGAGGAGTCTGCTGTACTGAATCATGGAGGGGGAGGAGTCTGCTGTACTGAATCATGGAGGGGGAGGAGTCTGCTGTACTGAATCATGGAGGGGGAGGAGTCTGCTTTACTGAATCATGGAGGGGGAGGAGTCTGCTGTACTGAATCATGGAGGGGGAGGAGGAGTCTGCTGTACTGAATCATGAAGGGGGAGGAGTCTTCTGTACTGAATCATGGAGGGGGAGGAGTCTGCTGTACCGAATCATGGGGAGGGGAGGAGTCTGCTGTACTAAATCATGGAGGGGGAGGAGTCTGCTGTACTGAATCATGGAGGGGGAGGAGGAGTCTGCTGTACTGAATCATGGAGGGGGAGGAGTCTGCTGTACCGAATCATGGAGGGGGAGGAGTCTGCTGTACTGAATCATGGAGGAGGAGGAGGAGTCTGCTGTACTGAATCATGGAGGAGGAGGAGGAGTCTGCTGTACTGAATCATGGAGGGGGAGGGGTCTGCTGTACTGAGTCATGGAGGGGGAGGAGTCTGCTGTACTGAATCATGGAGGGGGAGGAGTCTGCTGTACTGAATCATGGAGGAGGAGGGGTCTGCTGTACTGAATCGTGGAGGGGGAGGAGTCTGCTGTACTGAGTCATGGAGGGGGAGGAGTCTGCTGTATGAATCATGGAGGAGGAGGGGTCTGCTGTACTGAATCGTGGAGGGGGAGGAGTCTGCTGTACTGAATCGTGGAGGGGGAGGAGTCTGCTGTACTGAATCATGGAGGGGGAGGAGTCTGCTGTACCGAATCATGGAGGGGGAGAAGTCTGCTGTACCGTATCATGGAGGGGGAGGGGTCTGCTGTACCGTATCATGGAGGGGGAGGGGTCTGCTCCAGGGGTTTCCCACATACGGTTGAGGTCGACCTTCTGCTGTGATGCCGTCTCCTACGGTTGTGGTCGACCTTCTGCTGTGATGCCGTCTCCTACGGTTGAGGTCGACCTTCTGCTGTGATGCCGTCTCCTACGGTTGAGGTCGACCTTCTGCTGTGATGCCGTCTCCTACGGTTGTGGTCGACCTGCTGTGATGCCGTCTCCTACGGTTGAGGTCGACCTTCTGCTGTGATGCCGTCTCCTACGGTTGTGGTCGACCTGCTGTGATGCCGTCTCCTACGGTTGAGGGCGACCTTCTGCTGTGATGCCGTCTACTACGGTTGTGGTCGACCTTCTGCTGTGATGCCGTCTCCTACGGTTGTGGTCGACCTTCTGCTGTGATGCCGTCTCCTACTGTGATGCCTTCTCCTACGGTTGAGGTTGACCTGCTGTGATGCCGTCTCCTACGGTTAGGGTCGACCTTCTGCTGTGATGCCGTCTCCTACGGTTGTGGTCGACCTTCTGCTGTGATGCTGTCTCCTACGTTTGTGGTCGACCTTCTGCTGTGATGCCTTCTCCTACGGTTGAGGTCGACCTTCTGCTGTGATGCCGTCTCCTACGTTTGTGGTCGACCTTCTGCTGTGATGTCTTCTCCTACGGTTGAGGTTGACCTGCTGTGATGCCGTCTCCTACGGTTAGGGTCGACCTTCTGCTGTGATGCCGTCTCCTACGGTTGTGGTCGACCTTCTGCTGTGATGCTGTCTCCTACGTTTGTGGTCGACCTTCTGCTGTGATGCCTTCTCCTACGGTTGAGGTCGACCTTCTGCTGTGATGCCGTCTCCTACGTTTGTGGTCGACCTTCTGCTGTGATGCCTTCTCCTACGGTTGAGGTTGACCTGCTGTGATGCCGTCTCCTACGGTTAGGGTCGACCTTCTGCTGTGATGCCGTCTCCTACGGTTGTGGTCGACCTTCTGCTGTGATGCTGTCTCCTACGTTTGTGGTCGACCTTCTGCTGTGATGCCTTCTCCTACGGTTGAGGTCGACCTTCTGCTGTGATGCCGTCTCCTACGGTTGAGGTCGACCTTCTGCTGTGATGCCGTCTCCTACGGTTGAGGTCGACCTTCTGCTGTGATGCCGTCTCCTACGGTTGAGGTCGACCTTCTGCTGTGATGCCGTCTCCTACGGTTGTGGTCGACCTTCTGCTGTGATGCCTTCTCCTACGGTTGTGGTCGACCTTCTGCTGTGATGCCGTCTCCTACGGTTGTGGTCGACCTTCTGCTGTGATGCCTTCTCCTACGGTTGAGGTCGACCTTCTGCTGTGATGCGGTCTCCTAACTGTTGTGAAGCTGAGGGAGCCGCTCCAGGTCCCGACACAAGATGTGTTCCTCGTAATGCCCTCCTTATTGTAATAAGCAGAGCAGGTAGACATACACAGACACAATACAGGGGTCCTGGTGGAGACAAGGTCTGAGTTACTATGTTTGGTTTCAGATAAGAAAAGGAATGGTCAGCATGGGGGGAGTTGTACTCCTGTCTTCCAAGGATAACTCCCCCTCTTGTGTAAGTGCACGTTATACATAGCTATAAAATCAATATGTATACAAAATAGACACGTTTTGCTTTCCCTCACACAGTACACACTGCAGGAGCTGAAGGACCAGTGATGACCTCACAGTCACCTGATCAGTGCTAGAGGCAGTGGTGGAGAAGGACCAGTGATGACCTCACAGTCACCTAATCAGTGCTAGAGGCAGTGGCGGAGAAGGACCTGTGTGGACCTCGCAGTCACCTGATCAGTTCTAGAGGCAGTGGTAGAGAAGGACCTGTGATGACCTCGCAGTCACCTGATCAGTTCTAGAGGCAGTGGTGGAGAAGGACCTGTGATGACCTCGCAGTCACCTGATCAGTTCTCGAAGCAGTGGTGGAGAAGGACCTGTAATGACCTCGCAGTCACCTGATCAGTTCTAGAGGCAGTAGTGGAGAAGGACCTGTAATGACCTCGCAGTCACCTGATCAGTGCTAGAGGCAGTGGTGGAGAAGGACCTGTAATAACCTCGCAGTCACCTGATCAGTGCTAGAGGCAGTGGTGAAGGACCAGTGATGACCTCGGGGTCACCCGATCAGTGCTAGAGGCAGTGGTGGAGAAGGACCAGTAATGACCTCACAGTCACCTGATCAGTTCTAGAGGCAGTGGTAGAGAAGGGCCTGTGATGATGTCACCATCATGTGACCAGTGCAGGAGAGGAGTGGGGAGAAGTTCTGGGGAAGAAGCTGTGGTGAGGTCTGTACATGAGGAGAGGGAAGTGAAGGGGCGACAGCCAGACGCAGTCTCACCTGAACACGCAAAAACGTGTCTCTCATTTTCCCAGGTGGTCTCCGGACCTCTGGCCACCCTCCCTCATCCTTTGCTGGCCACGAGAGGCAGGGTGTCGCCAGTGCCATCTTAAGAGCATTATAGGCCCCCGGGCAATACAGTGCACTGGGGCCCTGTCTACACAATCACGCACTAGAATAAAAATGCAAATTATCAATAAGGCGATATTTATTGGGCATTTCCTCTTGTGGATTTTCCCCAGCAGTAGGATCAGGTAATGATACCATTGGTATTTCTGCTGGAATTGGAGTGCATGTAGATGTGGATGCTACATCTGGAGGAGCAGAACTACTGGCTGACGTTGCACCTGGATTGAGCCAAGATGTTAGTTTTGGAAGTTTGCACATTTTCTCTTTCTCCTCTGCAGCCTTTTTCCTCTTCTGTGCTCCACTCAAAACATTACGTTTCATTTCTGCACTAAAGGTTATTTTCACCAACACGTAATAAACTTTATTTTTCCTCACCTTTTTTACACTTCCTCGAACGAGTGGCAACTCTAAGATTGCTATATAAGGGGGACACATAAGATATTACAGTCAAAACTTGAGGGGCACTAATAACTTAAAGTGGATGTAAACCCAAACATTTTTTTTTTTTGTGATGTCACAATGTAGAGTACCCAGGCAGTACACACGCCACTCCAACATTAATACCCACCAGCACCAGCAGTACCCACACCAGCATTACCCACCAGCACCAGAGTGTGTGTACATTTATATATATATCTATATTTATTTCGTTTTTTTAGTTGTATGATTAAAGTGGATGTAAACCCCCAAGTATGCAGTATAGCACCCTATAGTATACAGCACCACACAGTATGCAGTATAGCACCCTATAGTATACAGCACCACACAGTATGCAGTATAGCACCCTATAGTATACAGCACCACACAGTATGCAGTATAGCACCCTATAGTATACAGCACCACACAGTATGCAGTATAGCACCCTATAGTATACAGCACCACACAGTATGCAGTATAGCACCCTATAGTATACAGCACCACACAGTATGCAGTATAGCACCCTATAGTATACAGCACCACACAGTATGCAGTATAGCACCCTATAGTATACAGTACCCCACAGTATGCAGTATAGCACCCTATAGTATACAGCACCACACAGTATGCAGTATAGCACCCTATAGTATACAGCACCACACAGTATGCAGTATAGCACCCTATAGTATACAGCACCACACAGTATGCAGTATAGCACCCTATAGTATACAGCACCACACAGTATGCAGTATAGCACCCTATAGTATACAGCACCACACAGTATGCAGTATAGCACCCTATAGTATACAGCACCCCACAGTATGCAGTATAGCACCCTATAGTATACAGCACCACACAGTATGCAGTATAGCACCCTATAGTATACAGCACCACACAGTATGCAGTATAGCACCCTATAGTATACAGCACCACACAGTATGCAGTATAGCACCCTATAGTATACAGCACCACACAGTATGCAGTATAGCACCCTATAGTATACAGCACCACACAGTATGCAGTATAGCACCCTATAGTATACAGCACCACACAGTATGCAGTATAGCACCCTATAGTATACAGCACCACACAGTATGCAGTATAGCACCCTATAGTATACAGCACCACACAGTATGCAGTATAGCACCCTATAGTATACAGCACCCCACAGTATGCAGTATAGCACCCTATAGTATACAGCACCACACAGTATGCAGTATAGCACCCTATAGTATACAGCACCACACAGTATGCAGTATAGCACCCTATAGTATACAGCACCCCACAGTATGCAGTATAGCACCCTATAGTATACAGCACCACACAGTATGCAGTATAGCACCCTATAGTATACAGCACCACACAGTATGCAGTATAGCACCCTATAGTATACAGCACCCCACAGTATGCAGTTTAGCACCCTATAGTATACAGCACCACACAGTATGCAGTATAGCACCCTATAGTATACAGCACCACACAGTATGCAGTATAGCACCCTATAGTATACAGCACCCCACAGTATGCAGTTTAGCACCCTATAGTATACAGCACCACACAGTATGCAGTTTAGCACCCTATAGTATACAGCACCACACAGTATGCAGTTTAGCACCCTATAGTATACAGCACCCCACAGTATGCAGTATAGCACCCTATAGTATACAGCACCACACAGTATGCAGTTTAGCACCCCACACTATACAGTACCCCACAGTATATAGTAGAGCAGTATAGACCCCCACTATACAGCACCTCACTGTATACAGCACCCCAAACTATACACGATACAGCCCCCCACACTATACAGTACAGCACTCTACACTATACCGCACCCACAGTATACAGCCCCCCACACTATACAGTACAGCACTCTACACTATACCGCACCCACAGTATACAGCCCCCCACACTATACAGTACAGCAGTATAGCACTCCCCCCACTATACAGCCCCCCCCCACACTATACAGTACAGCAGTATAGCACTCCCCCCACTATACAGCCCCCCCCCACACTATACAGGCCCCCCACACTATACAGCCCACCACACAGTATACAGGCCACCCCCCCCTCCCACACACAATATATAGCCCACCACACAATATACAGCCCACCACACAGTATGCAGTTTAGCACCCCACACTATACAGTACCCCACAGTATATAGTAGAGCAGTATAGACCCCCACACTATACAGCACCTCACTGTATACAGCACCCCAAACTATACACGATACAGCCCCCCACACTATACAGTACAGCACTCTACACTATACCGCACCCACAGTATACAGCCCCCCACACTATACAGTACAGCACTCTACACTATACCGCACCCACAGTATACAGGCCCCCCACACTATACAGGCCCCCCACACTATATAGTACAGCACTCTACACTATACCGCACCCACAGTATACAGGCCCCCCACACTATACAGGCCCCCCACACTATATAGTACAGCACTCTACACTATACCGCACCCACAGTATACAGGCCCCCCACACGATACAGCCCCCCACACTATACAGTACAGCACTCTACACTATACCGCACCCACAGTATACAGCCCCCCACACTATACAGTACAGCAGTATAGCACTCCCCCCACTATACAGCCCCCCCCCCCACACTATACAGGCCCCCCACACTATACAGCCCACCACACAGTATACAGGCCACCCCCCCCCCCACACACAGTATACAGCCCACCACACAATATACAGCCCATTACACAATATATAGCCCACCACACAATATACAGCCCCCACACAGTATACAGCCCCCCACACTATACAGTACAGCAGTATAGCACTCCCCCCACTATACAGCCCCCCCCCCCACACTATACAGGCCCCCCACACTATACAGGCCCCCCCACACTATACAGCCCACCACACAGTATACAGGCCACCCCCCCACCCCCACAGTATACAGCCCACCACACAATATATAGCCCACCACACAATATACAGCCCACCACACAGTATACAGGCCCCCACACAGTATACAGGCCCCCACACAGTATACAGCCCACCACACAATATATAGCCCACCACACAGTATACAGGCCCCCACACAGTATACAGCCCACCACACAGTATACAGCCCACCACACAGTATACAGCCCACCACACAATATACAGGCCCCCACACAGTATACAGCCCCCCACACAGTATACAGCCCACCACACAGTATACAGCCCACCACACAATATATAGCCCACCACACAGTATACAGGCCCCCACACAGTATACAGCCCCCCACACAGTACACAGCACCCCACTATACAGTAGTTGACAGTATATTAAAATAATAACCCCATGTCACCTTTTTCTGATGTAATCTTTACACAGAAAAGCTCCACAGTTAACTTCTGCAACACTCCTGATAGGACCTGTGATGACTTCATAGCCATGTGACCAGTAATTGCTAGGTTACTGGTCACATGGTAATGATGTCATTAAGGTCCTAGATCAAAACTCATTAAGGTCCTAGAATTAAGATCATTAACACAGTACGATCATGATGCCTGTGTAGCCGACAGCCTGACACCCGGGGCAGTAGCTAGCAGGGCTCAAGAGGCAGCTGCCTTGGGCCCCCCCAGGAGCAACTGGGCCCAGGGCAGCTGCCCCTTTTGCCCCTTGGTAAAGACGGCCCTGGCGGCAACGCTGCTAAATGACGGTTGGGAAGTTGGCTGGTGGGTTCACTGGGCAGGCGGGCCCCCAGGCAAGTGGGGCCCCCGGGCAACTGCCCAGCGTGCCCATTCGAAAAGACGGCCCTGGGTGTCGCCCCCGGAGGTCGAAGGTAGTAAAGGTTCGCGCTTTGCGCATGCGCGTCACTCTGTGAGATCCACTCCAGATCGTGGTGCTGCTGGGAGACGGGACGCCGGAATTCCTAGCATCAGCTGTTGCCAGGGAACTTCTGTTGTCATGTCTCCTGACTTGGCCATGTGGTGGGAGGTTCCTTCCTCTGTATTCTAAGCCCTCACCTGTGCATCCCTGGTCTGAGGGTGGAGATTAGGTGTGACCTCAGTGGTGTCAGGTGATCTGTGGAGGGAAATTTAAACCTGGTCTTCTCAGTGCTGATTATTCAGTCGCTTCCCTGGTTCTGGATCTGAAGCTTTCTGGTGAGTGGCTCCTCTGGTGGTTGACTCTGGTTTTGGTTGTCTTCTGGTTCCTGTGTCCTGGCTTACGTTTACTGACCAATCTTGTGTTTCCCTATTAACCATTGCATGGTGTCACGGTACTTACTTTGGGGTTTTTGGCTAACTGTGGCCGGGGTGCCCAGCCGCCCGGCTACTGACACCTGGGAAGGGCTTTGCTGGAGGTGGGTGAAGAGTACCCCGGCCCTCAAGGGTGTTCAGAGTGTGACGGCTTGTGCAGAGTGTGTCTGGAACGCCGCGTTTGCTGGCCGTCAGTTTCGCGTTATCATTTCATTAGCATTACAAGGGGTAGATTAAAGGGGTTATCTCATCTCAGACAATGGGGGCATCTCACTAGGATATGCCCCTATTGTCTGATAGGTGTAGATCCCACCACAGGGAACGAAGCGGGTCCCAGTGGAGGATGGAGGACTCTGGACCGGCCACAACCAAGGACTCTCCTCATAGAAGTGAATGAGATCCCACCGCGCACGACCGGCCGCCCCTCCCATTCCCTTCTATGGGCCAGCGCTCAGCTATTATCCCTGGCCCCATAGAAATGAATGGAGGGCGGCTGTGCAGTGCACCTGCCCCCACTTCCCAGTGCTGGGACCTGAACCTGTCAGACAATGGGGGCATATCCTAATAAGACAACCCCCTCAAGTGTGAGAGTAATGCTGGGAGTCGTAGTTCTCCCCTCTTATACTGCTCCCTAACTGAAGGGAGAGGTTATTTACGTGGGATTAGATGCTGGAGACGATGTGTACACACATACCGCCTGTCATCACACCCTGTGTACACACATACCGCCTGTCATCACACCCTGTGTACACACATACCACCACCACCTCCTCCTCCTGTCATCACACCCTGTGTACACACATACCGCCTGTCATCACACCCTGTGTACACACATACCGCCTGTCATCACACCCTGTGTACACACATACCGCCTGTCATCACACCCTGTGTACACACATACCACCGCCTCCTCCCCTCATCACACCCTGTGTACACACATACCACCGCCACCCCTCATCACACCCTGTGTACACACATACCACCGCCTCCCCTCATCACACCCTGTGTACACACATACCACCGCCTCCCCTCATCACACCCTGTGTACACACATACCACCGCCTCCCCTCATCACACCCTGTGTACACACATACCACCGCCTCCCCTCATCACACCCTGTGTACACACATACCACCGCCTCCCCTCATCACACCCTGTGTACACACATACCACCGCCTGTCATCACACCCTGTGTACACACATACCACCGCCTGTCATCACACCCTGTGTACACACATACCACCGCCTGTCATCACACCCTGTGTACACACATACCGCCTGTCATCACACCCTGTGTACACACATACCGCCTGTCATCACACCCTGTGTACACACATACCGCCTGTCATCACACCCTGTGTACACACATACCGCCTGTCATCACACCCTGTGTACACACATACCGCCTGTCATCACACCCTGTGTACACACATACCACCGCCTCCTCCACCCCTCATCACACCCTGTGTACACAGATACGGCCCCGGTATCTGGAGCCGTTTTGTGTTCTTTCTATGTAGAGGTCTGGACTGCTGCTGGTTTTGATTATTTATGCACTTACCAGATAGTTATTACATACACATTAGATCGGGTGTGAGGGGTCGCCTTTTCTGCTGCCTACTAGGGCTGTACGATATAGGAATTTTGTGAGATTGCGATTAGGGCCCTAAAAATTGCGATAACGATATGTGATGCGATATTTTAAGGGATTTGTGCTAGAGGTCTATGTGCTTGGATTTTCCCGTATGAGCCGCTGACGCCGCCACAGGAGCCCCTGCCGTGACCCGTCAGTCAGGTACCGTATTTTCTGCTTTATAAGACAAACCTAATTATAAGACTCACCTAGGTTTTTGAGGAGGAAAATAAGATAAAAAAGATTTTGAACCAGAAGGTGTGCTTTTGGTGGATTTTGAACTAATGGTGGTCTGGGTATGACATTGTTATGGGGGATCTCTGGATGGCACTGTTATGGGGATCTCTGGATGGCACTGTTATGAGGGATCTGTGGATGGCACTGTTATGGGGATCTGTGGATGGCACTGTTATGGGGATCTCTGGATGGCACTGTTATGGGGGATCTGTGGATGGCACTGTTATGGGGGATCTGTGGATGGCACTGTTATGGGGGATCTCTGGATGGCACTGTTATGGGGATCTCTGGATGGCACTGTTATGGGGGATCTGTGGATGGCACTGTTATGGGGATCTGTGGATGGCACTGTTATGGGGATCTGTGGATGGCACTGTTATGGGGGGGGGATCTGTGGATGGCACTGTTATGGGGGGGGTCTGTGGATGGCACTGTTATGGGGGGGGATCTGTGGATGGCACTGTTATGGGGGGGGATCTGTGGATGGCACTGTTATGGGGGGGGATCTGTGGATGGCACTGTTATGGGGGGGGATCTGTGGATGGCACTGTTATGGGGGGGGATCTGTGGATGGCACTGTTATGGGGGGGGATCTGTGGATGGCACTGTTATGGGGGGGGATCTGTGGATGGCACTGTTATGGGGGGGGATCTGTGGATGGCACTGTTATGGGGGGGGATCTGTGGATGGCACACTGTTATGGGGGGGGATCTGTGGATGGCACACTGTTATGGGGGGGGATCTGTGGATGGCACACTGTTATGGGGGGGGATCTGTGGATGGCACACTGTTATGGGGGGGGATCTGTGGATGGCACACTGTTATGGGGGGGGATCTGTGGATGGCACACTGTTATGGGGGGGGATCTGTGGATGGCACACTGTTATGGGGGGGGATCTGTGGATGGCACACTGTTATGGGGGGGGATCTGTGGATGGCACACTGTTATGGGGGGGGATCTGTGGATGGCACACTGTTATGGGGGGGGATCTGTGGATGGCACACTGTTATGGGGGGGATCTGTGGATGGCACACTGTTATGGGGGGGATCTGTGGATGATGCACTGTTATGGGGGGGATGTGTGCTAGGACACATAGGGCAATGAGGGGGGCCAGCATAAGATGCTATATCTGTCACATCATTACTTTGTTAATGTCCCCTCATGTGTCCTAGACCGCGCACATAGCGGTCTTTGTATGTAAAGTCTTTCTTTACTGCTGAAACAACCGCTCTCCTATTGATAAAATCGCCAGCCTCTGTGCTCACTATGAATGCTCTGCAGCGAGCGGGCGGCCGGTGCATGACCTCAGTCAGTCAGGCTCCTCCCACTTTATTAATGAAGCAGGAGCGTGACTGACTGAGGTCATGCGCCGGCCACCCGCTCTCTGCAGAGCATTCATAGTGAGCACAGAGGCTGGCGATTTTATCAATAGGAGAGCGGTTGTTTCAGAGGTAAAGAAAGACTTTGCATACAAAGACCGTTATGTGCGCGGGGCCCGCCGCGACTTGCCTCCAGCCCCTCCCCGTAACTGATGTATCGCCAGCCGCGCTGTGCAGCATAGCGGCCGGCGATACATCAGTGTCAGCCACGTAAAAAGTCAACCATCGCTTTATGAGACGCACTGCCATTTTCCTCCCACTTTTGGGAGAAAAAAGTGTGTCTTTATAAAGTGAAAAATAATGGCAGCATTTTTAGGTCGGCCAAATCGCCATATCGCAATCGGCGATTATCGCGATACAATTTCTTTAGCGATATATCGTGCAGGCCCACTGACCTTATGTCCGTTGTACAATAAGTATCCCTGCTCAAGCTCCTTCTCCAGAGACTTACCCCCGATACATACACCAGTCATTTCTGATTGTATGATCTGCCTTTATTTCCCTTCACACCTAAAGTAGTGTAGGCTGAGCCTGACCCCAACCACAGCACAGCTCCCAACAGAGTTGCTGAGCCCGCCAGCCATAGCTGTCCCCTCAGGACGCCACCAGACCTTTTTTTTTTGTCCTTCATGACAAAGATGTCCTCCACTGATGGCTGAGGTCCACCACTTGTCATCACTTATGAGTCCCGTCCGCTCCTTACTCAAGCTGGTGATGCCTGTCCGCCTCCCGCCTTTCTTCCCACCTTACTAAGGTGACACAATTGGTCGCCTGCCTTCCATGGTACGGGCACTCCGGCCCCCAGTATGGCTTTTTGGGTGGAATCTCCATTGCTAATTTTGGAAGGCCACTCCTTAGTTTTCAGTTGCCTCTGTTATTGGTTTGGGTCGTAATTTATTAGTTATTCACATTATTACACAGTTGAGCCTACGAGGCTTCTATGCTATGGCTATGGTCTGAGGCTGAGGTTGGGTGGACTGTGGTATGGCTGCGCTCTGAGGCCCATGTCAGGAGGACTGTGGTATGGATGTACTGAGGCCCCTGTCAGGAGGACTGTGGTATGGATGTACTGAGGCCCAGGTCAGGAGGACTGTGGTATGGATGTACTGAGGCCCAGGTCAGGAGGACTGTGGTATGGATGTACTGAGGCCCAGGTCAGGAGGACTGTGGTATGGATGTACTGAGGCCCAGGTCAGGAGGACTGTGGTATGGATGTACTGAGACCCAGGTCAAGAGGACTGTGGTATGGATGTACTGAGGCCCATATAAGGAGGACTGTGGTATGGATGTACTGAGACCCAGGTCAGGAGGACTGTGGTATGGATGTACTGAGACCCCTGTCAGGAGGACTGTGGTATGGATATACTGAGGCCCCTGTCGGGAGGACTGTGGTATGGATGTACTGAGGCCCATATCAGGAGGACTGTGGTATGGCTGCGCTCTGAGGCTCCTGTCAGGAGGACTGTGGTATGGATGTACTGAGGCCCCTGTCAGGAGGACTGTGGTATGGATATACTGAGGCCCCTGTCGGGAGGACTGTGGTATGGATATACTGAGGCCCCTGTCAGGAGGACTGTGGTATGGATATACTGAGGCCCCTGTCAGGAGGACTGTGGTATGGATGTACTGAGGCCCATATCAGGAGGACTGTGGTATGGCTGCGCTCTGAGGCTCCTGTCAGGAGGACTGTGGTATGGATGTACTGAGGCCCATGTCAGGAGGACTGTGGTATGGATGTACTGAGCCCCAGGTTGGGGGGACTGTGGTATGGATGTACTGAGGCCCATGTCAGGAGGACTGTGGTATGGATGTACTGAGGCCCATGTCAGGAGGACTGTGGTATGGATGTACTGAGCCCCAGGTTGGGGGGACTGTGGTATGGATGTACTGAGGCCCATGTCAGGAGGACTGTGGTATGGATGTACTGAGGCCCAGGTTGGGGGGACTGTGGTATGGCCTTGGACTGAGGCCCAGGTCAGGAGGGCTGTGGTATGTCTTCATTCTGAGGCCCAGATCAGGAGGACTGTGGTATTGGTGGATTTTTAGGACCGGGTCAGGAGGACTGTGGTATGGATGTACTGAGGTCCAGGTTGGGGGGGACTGTGGTATGGCCTTGGACTGAGTCCCAGGTCGGGAGGGCTGTGGTATGTCTTCATTCTCACACCCAGATCAGGAGGACTGTGGTACTGTTGAAGTCTGAGTCCCTAATCTGGAGGACTGTGGTATCGGTAGATTTTCAGGACCGGGTCAGGAGGACTGTGGTATGGCCTTGGTCTGAGGCCCAGGTTGGAAGGAAAGTGGTATAGCGTCGTTCTGATACCCCAGTCAAGAGGACTGTGGTATGGCTGCACTATGAGGCCCAGGTTGGGAGTACAGTGGTATGGCTTCACTCTGGGGCCCAGGTTAAAATGACTGTGGTATGACCTTTGTTACGGTATAACCCGGTATAGTGAGGGTTAATACCGCTCGGGCGATTCACCTGGCGAAGAGAGCAGCAACCCACGAACACTCAAATCCACCGAATCGGAACTATGCGAGATCCACCTTTCCGGGAACAGGCAAAAGAATATTCCAAAGTAGATATCCCCCCCCCCCCCCCCCCAAGTACGAGACGCGGCTCCGTATTGATGGTTAAACAGGAATCAACAGGTTTATTGAGGGCTACCTGCCCGGTATTTTTGCAGGTCTCCCACCTGGTGGACACTCCCCTAGGGGACCAGAAGAAAGACTGGGACACAGGAGATACAATAGCCAATCACAGTGGCACAGCCATAAACAAACAGACGAATGGAGGGAGAATACAAGCAATCCATAGACAGACGGTTCTGTCACAGCCTTGGTCTGAGGACTAATGTTGGGAGCACTGTCGTATGGCCTAGATCGAGAGCACTGTGGTATGGCTGCACTCTGGGGCCCAGGTAAAAGGACTGTGGTATGGCCTTGGTCTGAGGCCCAATGTTGGGAGCACCGTCGTATGGCCTAGATCGAGAGCACTGTGGTATGGCTGCACTCTGGGGCCCAGGTAAAAGGACTGTGGTATGGCCTTGGTCTGAGGCCCAATGTTGGGAGCACCGTCGTATGGCCTAGATCGAGAGCACTGTGGTATGGCTGCACTCTGGGGCCCAGGTAAAAGGACTGTGGTATGGCCTTGGTCTGAGGCCTAATGTTGGGAGCACCGTCGTATGGCCTAGATGATCGAGAGCACTGTGGTATGGCCTTGGTCTGAGGCCCAATGTTGGGAGCACCGTCGTATGGCCTAGATCGAGAGCACTGTGGTATGGCTGCACTCTGGGGCCCAGGTAAAAGGACTGTGGTATGGCCTTGGTCTGAGGCCTAATGTTGGGAGCACCGTCGTATGGCCTAGATGATCGAGAGCACTGTGGTATGGCCTTGGTCTGAGGCCCAATGTTGGGAGCACCGTCGTATGGCCTAGATGATCGAGAGCACTGTGGTATGGCCTTGGTCTGAGGCCCAATGTTGGGAGCATCGTCGTTTGGCCTAGATCGAGAGCACTGTGGTATGGCTGCATTCTGGGGCCCAGGTAAAAGGACTGTGGTATGGCCTTGGTCTGAGGCCCAATGTTGGGAGCACTGTCGTATGGCCTAGATCGAGAGCACTGTGGTATGGCTGCACGCTGAGGCCCAGGACGAGAGGTGGGAATGTGGAAGGAACAGATTAGGAAGGAAGGAACAGATTATTGGACAATCTTGTGTATCTTCATGTGTAGCAGGACGTGTTGTAGTCTGTGGATGAGGCGCTGATAGATTGGTTTTGTTTTTACGCCATACACTATAGGATTTATTGCTGGCGGTAAGAGGAAGTGCAGATACGCCAAGGGGACCTGTATGAAATTGGTCTTGTGGTCCCCAAATCTGTGAATCATGGAGAGGCCAATCATGGGGCTGTAGAAGAGAAGCACCACAATGATATGGCACGTACACCTGTGGAAGGCTTTACAACGCTCCGAAGCGGAGCTCAGGCGACACACGGCTCGCAGTATGAGGATGTAGGACAGGGTGATGAGGAGAGCATCCAGGCCCATCGTGGATAAGACTGCAAATATGCTGTATATGTTATAAGCTGATAGCTGCGAGCAGAGGAGCCTCATGACATCTGGGTGCAGGCAGAAGGCATGGGACAGTGTGCCGCCCATACACAGACTGGAGCTTTGCAGCATCAAGACGATGGGCAAAATTACAGTCACACCCCGTAAAACCACGAGGAGCCCCAACTTGCTGATAAGTGATCTGCTGAGAAGAGATGAGTATCGCAGAGGATTGCAGATGGCCACAAATCTGTCGTAGGCCATGGTTAGAAGGACAGAAGATTCCATGACTGACAAGGAATGAATGAGGAACATCTGGAGCAGGCACAAAGGCACTGGAAGCCTGAGGGACTGGAGAAAAAACACCCCTAATACTGTGGGGATTGTCACCAGGGACAGACCCAGGTCAGTGAGTGCCAGCATGGAAACCAGGTCATACATGGGCGTCTGCAGAGACTCATCCGTCTTAGTGATGAAGAACAAGATGCCATTTCCAATCAAAGAAATTATGTAGACGAAGCAGAACGGGATGAATATCCAGGAGTAAATGTGTTCCAGGCCAGGGATTCCTACCAAGACCAGGGTCAGGACATTTCTGCTGTCTGTAGTGTTCACCGAGGAGATCATTCTGCTCCTAGACACAGAAAAAGAAGACTGGCCATACATCTCCATGTCACTAGTGGATCTACCTATTGTATAAGAAGGTTTATACATCTCCATGTCACTAGTGGATCTACCTATTGTATAAGAAGGTTTATACATCTCCATGTCACTAGTGGATCTACCTATTGTATAAGAAGGTTCATACATCTCCATGTCACTAGTGGATCTACCTATTGTATAAGAAGGTTTATACATCTCCATGTCACTAGTGGATCTACCTATTGTATAAGAAGGTTTATACATCTCCATGTCACTAGTGGATCTACCTATTGTATAAGAAGGTTCATACATCTCCATGTCACTAGTGGATCTACCTATTGTATAAGAAGGTTCATACATCTCCATGTCACTAGTGGATCTACCCACCCAATGTATAAGAAGGTTCATACATCTCCATGTCACTAGTGGATCTACCTATTGTATAAGAAGGTTCATACATCTCCATGTCACTAGTGGATCTACCCACCCAATGTATAAGAAGGTTCATACATCTCCATGTCACTAGTGGATCTACCTATTGTATAAGAAGGTTCATACATCTCCATGTCACTAGTGGATCTACCCACCCAATGTATAAGAAGGTTCATACATCTCCATGTCACTAGTTGATCTACCCACCCAATGTATAAGAAGGTTCATACATCTCCATGTCACTAGTGGATCTACCCACCCAATGTATAAGAAGGTTCATACATCTCCATGTCACTAGTGGATCTACCTATTGTATATGAAGGTTCATACATCTCCATGTCACTAGTGGATCTACCCACCCAATGTATAAGAAGGTTCATACATCTCCATGTCACTAGTATCCAACAACTGCCAGGAACCTAAATTAACAGGCAACCTGTGGCCAGCAGGCTGCCTGTATTTATAGTGGGGAGTGAGGGTCATGTGACGTGGCCAGCATCACATGACCAACAGACCGACCAGTCGAGCACCGAGTGATCAGCTCGGCGCTCAAGGCAGACCTAGGAGCAGGGAGCCTCCCAGCTAGCAGAGCCGCCCTGGGAACGAGGTCAAACACAGATCCTCGCTCCCGAAGCTAAGCAGCAGGTCTGCGGCTGATGGGAGACCGAGTGTGCCTTCCGCACCCCGTTACATGGATCTACCCACCCAATGTATAAGAAGGTTCATACATCTCCATGTCACTAGGGGATCTACCCACCCAATGTATAAGAAGGTTCATACATCTCCATGTCACTAGTGGATCTACCTATTGTATAAGAAGGTTCATACATCTCCATGTCACTAGTGGATCTACCTATTGTATATGAAGGTTCATACATCTCCATGTAACTAGTGGATCTACCTATTGTATATGAAGGTTCATACATCTCCATGTCACTAGTGGATCTACCCACCCAATGTATAAGAAGGTTCATACATCTCCATGTCACTAGTGGATCTACCCACCCAATGTATAAGAAGGTTCATACATCTCCATGTCACTAGTGGATCTACCTATTGTATATGAAGGTTCATACATCTCCATGTCACTAGTGGATCTACCTATTGTATATGAAGGTTCATACATCTCCATGTCACTAGTGGATCTACCCACCCAATGTATAAGAAGGTTCATACATCTCCATGTCACTAGTGGATCTACCCACCCAATGAATAAGAAGGTTCATACATCTCCATGTCACTAGTGGATCTACCCACCCAATGTATAAGAAGGTTCATACATCTCCATGTCACTAGTGGATCTACCCACCAAATGCATAAGAAGGTTCATACATCTCCATGTCACTAGTGGATCTACCCACCCAATGTATAAGAAGGTTCATACATCTCCATGCACTAGTGGATCTACCCACCCAATGTATAAGAAGGTTCATACATCTCCATGTCAATAGTGGATCTACCCACCCAATGTATAAGAAGGTTCATACATCTCCATGTCACTAGTGGATCTACCCACCCAATGTATAAGAAGGTTCATACATCTCCATGTCACTAGTGGATCTACCCACCAAATGCATAAGAAGGTTCATACATCTCCATGTCACTAGTGGATCTACCCACCCAATGTATAAGAAGGTTCATACATCTCCATGCACTAGTGGATCTACCCACCCAATGTATAAGAAGGTTCATACATCTCCATGTCAATAGTGGATCTACCCACCCAATGTATAAGAAGGTTCATACATCTCCATGTCACTAGTGGATCTACCTATTGTATAAGAAGGTTCATACATCTCCATGTCACTAGTGGATCTACCTATTGTATAAGAAGGTTCATACATCTCCATGTCACTAGTGGATCTACCTATTGTATAAGAAGGTTCATACATCTCCATGTCACTAGTGGATCTACCCACCCAATGTATAAGAAGGTTCATACATCTCCATGTCACTAGTGGATCTACCCACCCAATGTATAAGAAGGTTCATACATCTCCATGTCACTAGTTGATCTACCCACCCAATGTATAAGAAGGTTCATACATCTCCATGTCACTAGTTGATCTACCCACCCAATGTATAAGAAGGTTCATACATCTCCATGTCACTAGTTGATCTACCCACCCAATGTATAAGAACATGCCGGTGATGCTAGGTAGGCAGGTCACCGTTACAGCCTGCTATTGGTTGCTCCCCCTGTTGCTGGATGTTTTGATCCATGTGGCGGGGAGATGCAGTGGCGGTCGTGCAGCAATCTGGAGGGACATGGGTGCCAGGGTTTGGGTATCATCTATAGGAGGGGCCCGGACACTGGGGGAGGGGATTTCTACTATTGGATAACCCCTTTAACTCTAGTTGTGACCCTAACATTCGTTAAAACTAACAATCTCCCTAATTGCCACCATAACACTAATCATCTGTAACTGTAAGGCCTCTTGCACATGACCCTGTGCCCTCCGAGACATACAGTCCGTGAGCGGGCCATATGTCCCGGAGCGGCCTTGATCGTGTGCACAGAATCATAGATTACAATGATGCTGTGCACGTCGGGCCGCCTGCGGGACTATTGTCCTGTACTCATATGATCTTATAAGTGCGGGACAATAGTCCCACGGGCGGCCCGACGTGCACAGCATCATTGTAATCTATGATTCTGTGCACACGATCAAGGCCGCTCCGGGACATATGGAACGCTCACGGACTGTATGTCTCGGAGGGCAGACGGTCGTGTGCAAGAGGCCTAACCCTGACATTCCCACACTGCCTGTAGCTCTCACCTTCCTTCACCCTAAGTCTTGTCCTCTTCTTCCCTACCACTGATATTCTCCATCTCCATAAGCCTCCCTAACGTAGGTCGTCCTATTACAATGATTATCTCCTGAATTCTCCAATAATTGTACAAACGTAAGAATTTCTGGTTGCATATAACGCGTGCAGCGACCAGGTGACCGGGGACCGGACAAGTCTGCCTGATTATCATTAGTCGCTGCCTCATCCTCTTGTCTAATCATAAGTCTGCCAGCTCAACCGTAACCCTAACCATCTCTGACCGTAACCCTAACCATCTCTGACCGTAACCCTAACCATCTCTGACCGTAACCCTAACCATCTCTGACCGTAACCCTAACCATCTCTGACCGTAACCCTAACCATCTCTGACCGTAACCCTAACCATCTCTGACCGTAACCCTAACCATCTCTGACCGTAACCCTAACCATCTCTGACCGTAACCCTAACCATCTCTGACCGTAACCCTAACCATCTCTGACCGTAACCCTAACCATCTCTGACCGTAACCCTAACCATCTCTGACCGTAACCCTAACCATCTCTGACCGTAACCCTAACCATCTCTGACCGTAACCCTAACCATCTCTGACCGTAACCCTAACCATCTCTGACCGTAACCCTAACCATCTCTGACCGTAACCCTAACCATCTCTGACCGTAACCCTAACCATCTCTGACCGTAACCCTAACCATCTCTGACCGTAACCCTAACCATCTCTGACCGTAACCCTAACCATCTCTGACCGTAACCCTAACCATCTCTGACCGTAACCCTAACCTGCCCTAGCCATCTCTGACCGTAACCCTAACCATCTCTGACCGTAACCCTAGCCATCTCTGACCGTAACCCTAATCTGCCCTAACCATCTCTGACCGTAACCCTAGCCATCTCTGACCGTAACCCTAATCTGCCCTAACCATCTCTGACCGTAACCCTAGCCATCTCTGACCGTAACCCTAATCTGCCCTAACCATCTCTGACCGTAACCCTAGCCATCTCTGACCGTAACCCTAACCTTCTCTGACCATCATCTTAACCTTCTCTAACTGTAAACATAACGTTAACCTTACTTAATCCTGACTGCAAGAGGTTATTCACAGGATGCTCTGTTTTGCGGTGCAGACATTGTGGATCCCATAATACGGTTGTGGTCAGTGGGCATCTTGCACTTTGCCCCATTGTAACAATACCTATTGTCATGAACCAGTGGGTGTGATCCCACCGTGCCACGTGTCCTACCTCCTCTAAGGGCGTTGTCTAAGTGAACCCCTGGATCTTCACAGTGCCCCTAATGGTCGGGATAGACTTTCCTGAGGGGAACACTAGGTCGCTACCTCTTAAAGAGGATAAGCACACAAGGCAGCTGGTCCAGGCGGACCAGGAGGTACCTGAGAAAGGTATCAGAAGTACAGGCTGAGTTATTACCAGTGGCAACAGTGCAGGACTGGAGGATCAGGCAGAGGTGTAGTCAGACAGGCAAAAGGTCAGGGCAGGCGGCACAGGTAGAGGTCAGGCAATTGTGCCTGTGCCGGGAGCCGGTCTGAAATGAAATGCAGTCACCGGGAGCAGGCAGTTCCGAGAACAGCCGCCGGGGGCCTTCATCGGGCTGTTCTCGGAACTGCCTGCTCCTGGTGACTGCATTTCATTTCAGACCGGCTCCCGGCCCAGGCACAGGTAAGGGCTTACCTGTGCATCGCTGGGCGGGTGAGTCTACCTTACTAAAGATGGCGAACACTGCGAACTGACCATCACTGCAACTCAATGATCAGCGAGGATCCAACTGCTAGGATCCTGCAGATTACAAGAAAGAGGTGCCAGAGTCCCCGGACTGAACGGAGTGGTGGTCATGCTCGCATGCTGCCGCTCTGTTCAAGAAAAGTCTCCTCCAGCTCATTCTTCTGATCCTGTGGAGAGTGGAGGAGATCTTATGAGGACACAAACAATTGATTCCTCACCTTAATGCTAAGACTTTTTTTTTATTCTAACCAGAACCCTAATATCGGCTTTCTCTAGAACTGTCCCCCTAACCTTCTCTAGCTGTAACATATCACTAACCTTCCCTAAGCCGAACCATCTCTAACTCAGGGGCGGACATACCGCCTGTGCAGAGCAGGAGGGGCCCCTTCTTACCGGAAGCAGGGGGAGATGAGCGCCTCCATTGTGGAAGCGCTCATCTCCATAGTCATCTGTATCGCTGTCCTCAGGACGGTGATACAGATGGATGCTGTGGCGGGGCAGGCGAGAGGCGTCTCCCTTCCCCAGTCCTCTCATAGGCTACAGGCACTAGGCTTGCAACCTGTCAGAGGGCGGCGCAATGACGTCATCGCGCCGCCTGAACCATACACCGCGGGACACAGGCCGGAAGAGGCCGGCATCGCATCACTGAAAGCGGCAAGGAGGTAAGTATGTGAGTTTATTTATTTTTTATTTACACTTTTCTAGGGGCCCTATCTGGCACTCATGGGGCATCTACTGGGGGCCCTATCTCATGTACTGGCACACATGGGGGCACTATGGAGGGGAGGAGCACTATGGGGACCTTATCTTATATACTGGCACACATGGGGGCACTATGGAGAAGGGGGGAGAGGAGCACTATGGGGGCATCTACTGGGGGCCCTATCTTATATACTGGCACACATGGGGACACTATGGAGAAGGGGGGAGAGGAGCACTATGGGGGCATCTACTGGGGGCCCTATCTTATATACTGGCACACATGGGGGCACTATGGAGAAGGGGGAGAGGAGCACTATGGGGGCATCTACTGGGGGCCCTATCTTATATACTGGCACACATGGGGACACTATGGAGAAGGGGGGAGAGGAGCACTATGGGGGCATCTACTGGGGGCCCTATCTTATATACTGGCACACATGGGGGCACTATGGAGAAGGGGGAGAGGAGCACTATGGGGGCATCTACTGGGGGCCCTATCTTATATACTGGCACACATGGGGACACTATGGAGAAGGGGGGAGAGGAGCACTATGGGGGCATCTACTGGGGGCCCTATCTTATATACTGGCACACATGGGGGCACTATGGAGAAGGGGGAGAGGAGCACTATGGGGGCCTTTTTTGGGGGCCCTATCTTATTTATTGGCAGACATGGGGGGTACTATAGAGCGGGAGTAGCCGTATGGGGGCCCTATCTTATATGCTACCACACATGGGGGCACTATGGAGATGGAGGAGCACTATGGGGACCTTATCTTATATGCTAGCACACATGGGGGGCACTATGGAGGGGGAGGAGCACTATTGGGGGCCCTATCTTATGTACTGGTACACATGGGGGGCACGGTGGAGATGGAGGAGCACTATGGGGACCTTATCTTATATACTAGCACACATGGGGGCACTATGGAGAAGGGGGGCGAGGAGCACTATGGGGGCATCTACTGGGGGCCCTATCTTATGTACTGGCACACATGGGGGGCACTGTGGAGATGGAGGAGCACTATGGGGACCTTATCTTATATACTGGCACACATGGGGGGCACTATAGAGAAGGAGGGAGAGGAGCACTATGGGGGCATATTCTGGGGCCCTATCTTATATATTGGCAGACATGGGGGCACTATGGAGGGGAGTAGCACTATGGGGGCCCTATCTTATATACTGGCACACATGGGGGGCACTATGGAGAAGCGGGGAGAGGAGCACTATGGGGGCATCTTCTGGGGCCCTATCTTATACATTGGCAGACATGGGGGGCACTATGGAGGGGGAGTAGCACGATGGGGGCCCTATCTTATATGCTAGCACACATGGGCACTATGGAGAAGGGGGTAGCACTATGGGGGCATCTACTGGTGACCCTATCTTATATACTGGCATACATTATGGGGGCATTTTATACTGGCACATTGTCAGGCACCATGGGGACAAGGGGAGGCGCATGATATAGGAGTATTTTATACTGGCACAAATTATAGGGCACTATGGGGACCTTGGCTCATCTGGGGGCACTAAAAGGGTTTTTTGGGCACACAATAGGGGGCATTGGCACACATTATGAGGGTACTATGGGGACATTGACTTTACAGGGGGCACTAAGAGGAGGTATTTTTATACTGCCACACAACAGGGCACTTTTATGTACGGGCGCACATTATAAGGGGGCATTTTTCTACTGTTACACATTATAAAGATAATTATTACTACCGGGGCATTATGGTGGGCTTCATTACCGTTAAGGGACTGTGGGGAACATGAATACTAGTATGAGCACTATGGGAGCATTATTACTTCTGGGCCACAGTGGGGACATTATTACTGTAGGGGCACTATTACTACTACGTGTTGTCTGCTAGATAATTATTACTATTGGTGGGATTTTGGGGAGCAGTATTACTGTGGGGGGCACCCTGGCACAGTATCAGCTTAGCACAATTATTTTTGGGGAACATTATTTTTACACTATTAGTGCCAGAAACACTGTCTACTGGGCGCAGTTATTTTTTAGGACACTGTGTGCCAATAGTTATTGAAGGGGAACTATCTGTGTGTAACTAGTACAGGGGGCACAGCGGGCACAGAATAGGGGGTGCAGGATGGGGTGTTCAGAAGGTGGGAGGATGATGGAAAAGTAGGAAACTAAGATGTCTGTTAAACCCTGCAGAGAGAAGAGATGGCTGAAAGACATCGTCATGGTGGTCTGGGCTGAAAGGAGAAGATGAGGACAGAGAACATCTACATCGGGAGACGTCCCTGGATGTGAGAGATATGAGGATCTGTGTTAGGCTGCCCTCACATCTGAGGTAGTGATTCCAGCAGAGATCGGCCGGAATGCTCCAGCACTGCTGACTGCAGACAGAACGTCCGCCGGCCACAGTAACTGTAATGGGGTCTGGTAGAGACCGGCCGGAATGCTCCAGCACTGCTGACTGCAGACAGTACGTCCGCCGGCCACAGTAACTGTAATGGGGTCTGGTAGAGACCGGCCGGAATGCTCCAGCACTGCTGACTGCAGACAGAATGTCCGCCGGCCACAGTAACTGTAATGGGGTCTGGCAGAGACCGGCCGGAATGCTCCAGCACTGCTGACTGCAGACAGTACGTCCGCCGGCCACAGTAACTGTAATGGGGTCTGGTAGAGACCGGCCGGAATGCTCCAGCACTGCTGACTGCAGACAGAATGTCCGCCGGCCACAGTAACTGTAATGGAGTCTGGCAGAGACCGGCCGGAATGCTCCAGCACTGCTGACTGCAGACAGAACGTCCGCCGGCCACAGTAACTGTAATGGGGTCTGGCAGAGATCGGCCGGAATGCTCCAGCACTGCTGACTGCAGACAGTACGTCCGCCGGCCACAGTAACTGTAATGGGGTCTGGTAGAGACCGGCCGGAATGCTCCAGCACTGCTGACTGCAGACAGAACGTCCGCCGGTCACAGTAACTGTAATGGGGTCTGGCAGAGACCGGCCGGAATGCTCCAGCACTGCTGACTGCAGACAGAACGTCCGCCGGCCACAGTAACTGTAATGGAGTCTGGCAGAGACCGGCCGGAATGCTCCAGCACTGCTGACTGCAGACAGAACGTCCGCCGGCCACAGTAACTGTAATGGGGTCTGGCAGAGACCGGCCGGAATGCTCCAGCACTGCTGACTGCAGACAGAACGTCCGCCGGCCACAGTAACTGTAATGGGGTCTGGCAGAGATCGGCCGGAATGCTCCAGCACTGCTGACTGCAGACAGTACGTCCGCCGGCCACAGTAACTGTAATGGGGTCTGGTAGAGACCGGCCGGAATGCTCCAGCACTGCTGACTGCAGACAGAATGTCCGCCGGCCACAGTAACTGTAATGGAGTCTGGCAGAGACCGGCCGGAATGCTCCAGCACTGCTGACTGCAGACAGAACGTCCGCCGGCCACAGTAACTGTAATGGGGTCTGGCAGAGATCGGCCGGAATGCTCCAGCACTGCTGACTGCAGACAGAACGGCCACAGTAACTGTAATGGGGTCTGGCAGAGATCGGCCGGAATGCTCCAGCACTGCTGACTGCAGACAGAACGTCCGCCGGCCACAGTAACTGTAATGGGGTCTGGCAGAGATCGGCCGGAATGCTCCAGCACTGCTGACTGCAGACAGTACGTCCGCCGGCCACAGTAACTGTAATGGGGTCTGGTAGAGACCGGCCGGAATGCTCCAGCACTGCTGACTGCAGACAGAACGTCCGCCGGTCACAGTAACTGTAATGGGGTCTGGCAGAGACCGGCCGGAATGCTCCAGCACTGCTGACTGCAGACAGAACGTCCGCCGGCCACAGTAACTGTAATGGGGTCTGGCAGAGACCGTCCGGAATGCTCCAGCACTGCTGACTGCAGACAGAACGTCCGCCGGCCACAGTAACTGTAATGGGGTCTGGCAGAGACCGGCCGGAATGCTCCAGCACTGCTGACTGCAGACCGAATGTCCGCCGGCCACAGTAACTGTAATGGGGTCTGGCAGAGACCGGCCGGAATGCTCCAGCACTGCTGACTGCAGACAGAACGTCCGCCGGCCACACGTGTGCACATTCTGACTTCTGTCCGGGTGACGCGTGTGCACATTCTGACTTCTGTCCGGGTGACGCGTGTGCACATTCTGACGTCTGTCCGGGCGACGCGTGTGCACATTCTGACGTCTGTCCGGGCGACGCGTGTGCACATTCTGATGTCTGTCCGGGGCGACGCGTGTGCACATTCTGATTGGTGATCTGTAGATCTAACTTAGTAGTAATCTGCTGCATTGTAGAGGAGGAAGATGGTCTAGGTCAGGGGTCAGCAACCTCCGGCACTCCAGGTGTTGTGAAACTACATCTCCCATCATGCACACTTGCTTGGCTGCTCTCTAAACTCCCACACAAGTGGAAGGAGCATGCTAGGAGTTGTAGTTTCACAACACATCAGCTGAAGGTTGCTGATCCTTGGTCTAGGTTATCACTTACTGGAGTGCTGGATGTCGCCCACTCACATGATGGTGCGATGAGTGACGGAGAGGATCCACGTCCAGGGACTTCTAATGGGATCATTACTTGGAGGCTTATTTATGAGTCTCGTCAGTCTCTGCTCACCTCAGCTCATTAGTGATTTCTCTAATTAGTTGCCATCTCCAGGGCGTGCAGAGGAACTTAAGTGGCAGCATCTCAGGAGGTTTCTCCTCTCAGAAGGCCTCAGCCTGTCTGTAATGCCACATGCTCTCCATGTTCTACACAATTACAAGGCATGGAAATAGAGCGTGTGTGGATGGCACTGAGGGGGAAAGACGAGAAGAACATGGATGATTTAATCGCCTTCGCTCCTGGAATCAGCGGTAGAACGCCTCGTTTTATGGCGCATTATACACCATATCGAGTATATAGATACTGGTCCAGACGATACCTCTGCCCAACCCTTCTTCTAGAAGTAATCAGGATAATAGAACCTATCCCTGGAAGCAGACCTCCCACTAATCTGGAGGACGTAGAATGGAGGCTGGAACGTGGTAGAGGTCTATTCTCCTCATTGGTTCCGTTTATTATCCCCGCTTTTACTTCTGTCCCTTTAGTTTTACCAGAAATGAAATGTCTGATCATGACTAGATGTCATCGCCATTCGGGAATGTCGTCCGAGCGTTTTAAAACAAATCTGACCATACTACCAGAAGGCTATCTGTACATGTCAACACGCAGTGTCTTCATGGGCTAGAAATCGGCCCCATACCCAGTGCAATCTCTAATAATAAGAGGCTCATTCCATCCATGAGCAGGAACGTTCATGACGGGCGGGTATTGGTTATATTTCGCTCGCCCCTTCTACAATTTACCTGCTGACTCCTATTCAGTCAACCCCATTACACCAATACACCCAACCATCCCATAAAGACTCGGACACCTGTTGGAATGTATTGGCCACAGAAGCCATTTATTAATATAAATACAAACATAACATAAACCGTAAAATTCCCAACAATGACTCATCCTAACGGGGGAGGTCCTTGAAGCCCCAAGACCCCTAGCTACCGAAAAGGGGTGAACCATTTTGCCTCCAGCCGTTACCCCCAGCTCGGAAGCACCACAGAATGGCCCCTCCTCAATCCACCACAACAGCTCGGCCACCATGCCTAACCACCACTGCCCCATTTCGCGCCATGAAGCGCCCTACCACCCGATTAACTTTAACCCGGGTCTTATTCACCACCTCCACCGACCTCGCCTCCCTCCAAACTCGCTTCGGTACTATGTCCGACCACACAGTCACCAACCCGGGAAACAATGACCACAACCGCAACATGTCCCATTTTATGTCTTTCACTATCTCCCTGATAGGCCTCACCGCCAAATCGTTTCCACGATTAACAACACGTCAGGCGCCCTATCCATCCGTACAAAACGATGCACTTCTGGCAACACCCCCCTCCAAATCATGGCCCTACGCCTTATCCATCTTACCAGTACCGACACCCTGTCAAAACCCAGCTGCCGACGGTCAGTCCGGCCGAACTGCTGCCCGGGCGGCCCCCCAAAAAACATACAAATGCCCCAAAATCCACACCAGGGCGGGTGCTGCACCTGAAACGAGAAAAAATAATGCAAGAACAACACTGCCAACATTAAGCAAAATATTATCCCCAATCACGTCCTCACCTCCCCCCTTTTCCGCCTACAAACGATTCAAACGAACATATGACCTAAAATGTGCAGATTCCCATCGTCCGATGCGTTTGATGACCTCATCCCCCATGCCCAGCCTTGCCGCTTCAGTCACTGCCCCAATCCTAAACGAGTGGCTGGAGTACCCCTCTCGTTCCAACCCCAACCGTTGCAAACATTTGAAAAACACTGCTGAAAACTGAAAACGTGACAAATAGGATCCATCTGCGTGAGTTAACAGTGGACCTAGCCCTACCTCCACCCGTGCCCCATACTCCCGAAGACAGCTGACCGGACACATATCACATTCCGCAACTGAAAACAACACCACCCTACGACCCCTTCCTTCCACATCGGTCTTTGATTGACGGATAACGAACTCCACCCTATCCGGAAACAAATCCACATCATCTCTCATCAGTCCATCTGGTCTACGCACCGACGGACAAACCAGTTCGCCCAAACGAAGCGCCCCAAAAAACGCCAACGAAAAAGCCAATCGAAATAAATGGACTTCCCCCTCCGAATTACACACTCCCCTCAACTGACCCCCCAATTCCAACACTAACGCATACGATACCGGCCTCCTGGTATCCTCCCCCGACCGCAATCTACTCCAACCTTTTAACGCCTGCACAACCAGAAAGGACTTACAGTGACCCAAAAACATCAACAATGCCACCTCCAAATCCTCCGCCTTCGCACCCAGATCAACACACCAAGCCTCCCAATGAAGCCATGCTCTCAAATACAAAGCCCATGTACCGGGCGCCAACGACGCTTGAATGAGCCCAGTCACGGTTCCTCCAACAGATCCCACAGGCAAGACGGACAAGGTAGGCCAGTAGCTTCCGCCTCCGGGACCAACTGACGAAAACGATCCCACTGTGAACGAGAGAGGGCGTCAGCAATACAGTTCTCCACCCCCGGGACATGCACCGCCACCACCCAAGCATTGAGCGACAAGCACTCCAACACCAAGCACTGAAGAAGCCATACCACTAAAGGCGAAGACGCCGACAAACCATTTATAGCCTGCACCACCCCCATGTTATCACAGTGAAAACGAATCTTCCTATTCCGAAAACGTTCCCCCCCCACAACAACACCGCTACCACAATTGGGAAGAGCTCCAGTAATGCCAAATTCCTAACCCAGCCACGCTCAAACCACCTCACCGGCCACCGCCCACCGCCCAGCACACTATTGACCACCGCAGAATGCCCCAAAGCCGGAACCGCCCGCCGCGTCCCTAAACAGCTCAAAATCAAACGAATCCATCACCTCCCCCATTAATAACGAGCGACCGTTATACTTCTCAAGAAATGACATCCACACCTTCAAGTCCGCCCGCAATTCCTTCCCCAGCCGAACGTAGTGACGAGGCAAAACCACCACCGCGGTTGCCCTTGCCAGCCGTCTGCAAAAAAACCCTTCCCATGGGCATAACCCGGCAAGCGAAGTTAAGTTTTCCCAGCAGTGATTGAAGCTTACGTAGTTGTAGCTTCTTCTTCCTTTGGGCATTCTCCAGATCCCCTTTTAAATCCTCTAATTTATCCACCGGCAATCTACACTCTATCCTTTCGGAATCAATCACAATCCCTAAGAAACTCAATGCCGTTACCGGACCCACCGTTTTTTCCGCCGCCAACGGAACCCCAAACCAATCAAAAAGCGAACGTAACGTTTCCAACAACAAGGAGCAAACCCGTGAACCCGGGGGGCCTATACTTAAAAAATCATCCAGGTAGTGAATCAGAGATGCACAACCCGACGAGTCTATCACAGCCCATTCCAGAAACGAACTGAACGTTTCGAAATTGGCACACGACAAAGAACATCCCATGGGCAAGCACCGATCCACGAAGAAACCCCCCTCCCAAAAACAGCCTAACAAATGGGGACAATCCGCGTGTGCACATTCTGATGTCTGTCTGGGCGACGCGTGTGCACATTCTGACGTCTGTCTGCACGACGCGTGTGCACATTCTGATGTCTGTCCGGCGACGTGTGTGCACATTCTGATGTCTGTCCGGGCGACGCGTGTGCACATTCTGATGTCTGTCTGGGCGACGCGTGTGCACATTCTGATTGGTGATCTGTAGATCTAACTTAGTAGTAATCTGCTGCATTGTAGAGGAGGAAGATGGTCTAGGTCAGGGGTCAGCAACCTCCGGCACTCCAGGTGTTGTGAAACTACATCTCCCATCATGCACACTTGCTTGGCTGCTCTCTAAACTCCCACACAAGTGGAAGGAGCATGCTAGGAGTTGTAGTTTACCAACACATCAGCTGAAGGTTGCTGATCCCTGGTCTAGGTTATCACTTACTGGAGTGCTGGATGTCGCCCACTCACATGATGGTGCGATGAGTGACGGAGAGGATCCACGGTCCAGGGACTTCTAATGGGATCATTACTTGGAGGCTTATTTATGAGTCTCGTCAGTCTCTGCTCACCTCAGCTCATTAGTGATTTCTCTAATTAGTTGCCATCTCCAGGGCGTGCAGAGGAACTTAAGTGGCAGAATCTCAGGAGGTTTCTCCTCTCAGAAGGCCTCAGCCTGTCTGTAATGCCACATGCTCTCCATGTTCTACACAATTACAAGGCATGGAAATAGAGCGTGTGTGGATGGCACTGAGGGGGAAAGACGAGAAGAACATGGATGATTTAATCGCCTTCGGCCCTGGAATCAGCGGTAGAACGCCTCGTTTTATGGCGCATTATACACCATATCGAGTATATAGATACTGGTCCAGACGATACCTCTGCCCAACCCTTCTTCTAGAAGTAATCAGGATAATAGAACCTATCCCTGGAAGCAGACCTCCCACTAATCTGGAGGACGTAGAATGGAGGCTGGAACGTGGTAGAGGTCTATTCTCCTCATTGGTTCCGTTTATTATCCCCGCTTTTACTTCTGTCCCTTTAGTTTTACCAGAAATGAAATGTCTGATCATGACTAGATGTCATCGCCATTCGGGAATGTCGTCCGAGCGTTTTAAAACAAATCTGACCATACTACCAGAAGGCTATCTGTACATGTCAACACGCAGTGTCTTCATGGGCTAGAAATCGGCCCCATACCCAGTGCAATCTCTAATAATAAGAGGCTCATTCCATCCATGAGCAGGAACGTTCACGGGGGGTATTGGTTATATTTCGCTCGCCCCTTCTACAATTTACCTGCTGACTCCTATTCAGTCAACCCCATTACACCAATACACCCAACCATCCCATAAAGACTCGGACACCTGTTGGAATGTATTGGACACAGAAGCCATTTATTAATATAAATACAAACATAACATAAACCGTAAAATTCCCAACAATGACTTGAAGCCCCAAAACCCCTAGCTACCGAAAAGGGGTGAACCATTTTGCCTCCAGCCGTTACCCCCAGCTCGGAAGCACCACAGAATGGCCCCTCCTCAATCCACCACAACAGCTCGGCCACCATGGGAGTCCAGCCCCAACCGTGGGGCCCTCCCAATGTCCTCCAGTTCCACCGTAACAAACTCCAAAGACCCCCCCACCAACGCACAGATTTGACCCCTCAACTCTGTGCATTCCTCCACATCCTCAGGGCCACCTCAATACCCTCCTGTAGCGCCAAGCTCCACATATCCACCCCTACCGCGTTCAGATGCACCCCATCTGCTCTCCAGAAAGCTACAACCGTTCTCTCCAATTCTATATGCCTGACCACCACTGCCCCATTCCGCGCCATGAAGCGCCCTACCACCTGATTAACTTTAACCCGGGTCTTATTCACCACTTCCACCGACCTCGCCCCCCTCCAAACTCGCCTCGGTACTATGTCCGACCACACAGTCACCAACCCGGGAAACAATGACCACAACCGCAACATGTCCCATTTTATGTCTTTCACTATCTCCCTGATAGGCCTCACCGCCAAATCGTTTCCACGATTAACAACACGTCAGGCGCCCTATCCATCCGTACAAAACGATGCACTTCTGGCAACACCCCCCCTCCAAATCATGGCCCTACGCCCTATCCATCTTACCAGTACCGACGCCCTGTCAAAACCCAGCTGCTGACCGTCCGGCCGAACTGCTGCCCGGACAGCCCCCCAAAAAACATACAAATGCCCCAAAATCCACACCAGGGCGGGTGCTGCACCTGAAACGAGAAAAAATTATGCAAGAACAAGACTGCCAACATTAAGTAAAATATTATCCCCAATCACGTCCCCACCTCCCCTCTTTTCCGCCTACAAACGATTCAAAAGAACATATGACCTAAAACGCGCAGATTCCCATCGTCCGATGCGTTTGATGACCTCATCCCCCATGCCCAGCCTTGCCGCTTCAGTCGCTGCCCCAATCCTAAACAAGTGGCTGGAGTACCCTTCTCGTTCTAACCCCAACCGTTGCAAACATTTGAAAAACACTGCTGAAAACTGAAAACGTGACAAATAGGATCCATCTGCGTGAGTTAACAGTGGACCTAGCCCTACCTCCACCCGTGACCCATACTCCCGAAGACAGCTGACCGGACACATATCACATTCCGCAACTGAAAACAACACCACCCTACGACCCCTCCCTTCCACATCGGTCTTTGATCGACGGATAACGAACTCCACCCTATCCGGAAACAAATCCACATCATCTCTCATCAGTCCATCTTGTCTACGCACCGACGGACAAACAAGTTCGCCCAAACGAAGCGCCCCAAAAAACGCCAACGAAAAAGCCAATCAAAATAAACTGACTTCCCCCTCCGAATTACACACTCCCCTCAACTGACCCCCCAATTCCAACAATAACGCAAACGATACCGGCCTCCTGGTATCCTCCCCCGACCGCAGTCTACTCCAACCTTTTAACGCCTGCACAACCAGAAAGGACTTGGTAAAATCGTACATCCGTCTCATTTTAAAACCGAAAGCCAGCCCGGCCATATAACTATTAATTTTACTAACCGACCAGCCCTCTTCCTTACAGTGACCCAAAAACATCAACAATGCCACTTCCAAATCCTCCGCCTTCGCACCCAGATCAACACACCAAGCCTCCCAATGAAGCCATGCTTTCAAATACAAAGCCCATGTACCGGGCGCCAACGACGCTTGAATGAGCCCAGTCACGGTTCCTCCAACAGATCCCACAGGCAAGCTGGACAAGGTAGGCTAGTAGCTTCCGCCTCCGGGACCAACTGACGAAAATGATCCCACTGTGAACGAGAGAGGGCGTCAGCAATACAGTTCTCCACCCCCGGGACATTCACCGCCACCACCCAAGCATTGAGCGAAAGCACTCCAACACCAAGCGCTGAAGAAGCCATACCACTAAAGGCGAAGACGCCGACAAACCATTTATAGCCTGCACCACCCCCATGTTATCACAGTGAAAACGAATCTTCCTATTCCGAAAACGTTCCCCCCACAACAACACCGCTACCACAATTGGGAAGAGCTCCAGTAACGCCAAATTCCTAACCCAGCCACGCTCAAACCACCTCACCGGCCACTGCCTAGCACACCATTGACCGCCGCAGAATGCCCCAAAGCCGGAACCGCCCGCCGCGTCCGTAAACAGCTCAAAATCAAACGAATCCATCACCTCCCTCATAAATAACAAACGACTGTTATACTTCTCAAGAAATGACATCCACACCTTCAAGTCCGCCCGCAATTCCTTTCCCAGCCGAACGTAGTGACGAGGCGAAACCACCACCGCGGTTGCCCTTGCCAGCCGTCTGCAAAAAAAACTTCCCATAGGCATAACCCGGCAAGCAAAGTTACGTTTTCCAAGCAGTGATTGAAGCTCACGTAGTTGTAGCTTCTTCTTCCTTTGGGCATTCTCCAGATCCCCTTTTAAATCCTCTAATTTATCCACCGGCAATCTACACTCCATCCTTTCGGAATCAATCACAATCCCTAAGAAACTCAATGTCGTTACCGGACCCACCGTTTTTTCCACCGCCAACGGAACCCCAAACCAATCAAAAAGCGAACGTAACGTTTCCAACAACAAGGAGCAAACCCGTGAACCCGGGGGGCCTATACTTAAAAAATCATCCAGGTAGTGAATCAGAGATGCACAACCCGACGAGTCTATCACAGCCCATTCCAGTAACGAACTGAACGTTTCGAAATAGGCACACGACAAAGAACATCCCATGGGCAAGCACCGGTCCACAAAGAAACCCCCCTCCCAAAAACAGCCTAACAAATGGGGACAATCCGGATGAACCGGCAGTAACCTAAACGCTGCTTCAATATCCGTCTTAGCTAGGAGCGCACCCACCCCAAAGCGCTTCACCCACGCAACCGCTGCATCAAATTACGTATATACCACCGAACAAAGTGCGGGGTCAATATACCATCATTGACCGAAGAACCCTTCGGAAAAGACAGGTGATTGTGGCGAAACCAACCTCGCCACTGGGTTTCGGAGGGGCCTGGATACCAGCCTCTTGCCTCAGGATTATGGCCCATACTAACTTTAAAGGAGCAGACAGACCGGCCGCACAGCTTAAATCTGTCTTTGCAATTGTATTTTGTTATGTGAGGGCACCCAGATAGCTAATTGTATTGTATTTGTATATACTGAGTGCCATTCACCTAATGATATGCACTCAGACTTGAGCTATCTGGGAATATGTTAAATGTCTGTGTTTGCTGTGGGGGTGTGACATTGTGTGTTTGGGTGGTGATTTCTGTCCGGTTGTCCCCACATGTGTATTGGCGATTTCCCTTTGTCTTGAGAGATAATTGAATTTCTCCTCGGGTGTCTCCAGGGCAGAGAGGAGGAAACCATGATGCATTGTGGGGATGTGTTGTGTCTGTCTATCCTGAGTGCTGCATATCTGTCCTGTGTCGCAGTCTTCCTTCTGGTCCACTAGGGGCGTGTCCACCAGATGGGGACCTGCATAAATACGGGCGGGTAGACCTCCATAAAGGAGTTCCTGTTTTATACCTTCATGAAGTCTTGGCTCATGTTTGGGGGATGGAATAACTACACTCTTGGGGATTGCTATATTACAATACTCCCCTGAGTATAAGCTCTTGTAAGAGCTTGCTCCTGGTTCTTGTCTCTGGATTTAGGAGAGGTTCACCCACTGGAGCCTGGAGCCTTGTCGTAGGTCCAGGGTGGGTAGGAGACGGTGGGACCTCCACCAAGCTTCGGCGGTTCGTGGGGTCTGCAGTGCTGACGGTGTCAAGTGGAGTGCTTGGAGTCCTCTGGAAGCACTAGGAGCATCTATCGACGGAGGTACCCGGTCGGGGTGCTAGGCATTCCGTTACATTGGTGGCAAGCAGTGGGATGGCGTCCTAGTGTGAGGAAAAGCAGCTCGGAGACACCGTTCGTGGATTCACTAAATTGAGGGCAACGCTAGTATCCGTACAGCGCCCCTGGCTACAGCAGGAGGGAATCGGTTAGTCTTCGGACAGCGTTCTATGACGAGGAGGAGGACGCAGCCGCAGACTACAGGGATGCAGACAGAAAGGAAGTCTGGTATGATGCCCTGGAAAATGCCCAGCGGCGGCGAGGTGAGAGTCTCCCCAGTGAGATGCAGCAGTTGCGGATGCGAGTGGCCCTGCGAATGCCCCTTCTGGGAGAGAAGCCCCTGGATGAGTGGGTGACAGAACTGGAGAGCCTGGTATGGAAGGAGCGTTGGCTAGACAACGCCTACCAGGCATTCTGGTGGGAGGTGATTCGGCACTCCCCCTGGATGGCTGAGCACGACAGACCCGAGGGTGGGGATTTTGATGGCCCTGGCCTGTTGTTTGAGGCCTTCACAGAACCGGAGTTTGGAGATGCTGGAGAGTCCCGGTTCTTGGATATCTTTGACCACAGGGAGGCTATGCATGATTGGGCTACAGCGAGAGAGGTGAGACAAGACCTGGCATCTCTAGTGTCAAAGGAGTGGGAGCTGGAGCAGGATTACCAATACCTCTTCAGCTCAATTCGGCCCCAATATACACTGCCAGAGAGCTGGGTGGCAGTCCCAGACCTACAACCCTACAGCTGGGAAGACCCGACTGAAGTATCCCCTGCTTCAATACCAGCTACAGAGGTAGGGGACCTCATAGACTGGTCCTGGGGGGAAACCCATATGGCAGGTGGAGATGGGACCGAGATCTCTCCACCGGCTATACAGGGATGCGGGGCAGTCGGCCCAGATCCCCAACGGCAGTCGGAGTTTCAGGGAGTAGGGACAGTTGGTCCTGCTCCCCAGCGGCAGTATGTTTTGCAGGGAGAGGAGAGCATCGTCTCCATTCCCCAGCGGCAGTGCACCTTGCAGGGAGAGGAGACAACAGGTCTCTCTCCCCAACCACAGGGGGACAGCACCCCTAACTCCAATGGTGCAGATGGGACCGCAGTCTCTGCACCAGACCTACCGGGATGCTGGCCGGCCGGTACAGAGTCCCCACCAACCCTGCAAGAATGCCAGGAGGAGGAGGTAAGCGATCCCTCCTCTCCACAGCTGATCCGCGACAAGGTCCTGGGGGTAGGATTCCCTCACCCCATCCCAGCGGAAGAGCTGGCATCTGAGCAGAACACAGTTGGCCTCTGCCCTCCCCTATCCTCTTCGCCAGAGCCGGACTTCCCACAGGCTACCCCATCGGAAGAGCTGGCATCTGGGCAGAGAGCAGTCGGCCTCTGCCCACCAAGTACCTACAGCTCCAAGCTAGAGAACCACAAGGAAGCAAGGAGTCACAGATGCCCACTCAACAGCTGGGGACATACAAAACAGAGCCAGGCCCCACAATTCAACAGGTCCAGTATTGGGTTGTGGGTGGACTGCCAGACTAACTCAGGTACCGACCGTGAGGTCAGGTATCTGGTTAGTCTTCCCTGGGAGGGGGAGATGTGTGTCAAAACCAACCTCGCCACTGGGTTTTGGAGAGGCCTGGCTACCAGCCTCTTGCCTCAGGATTATGGCCCATACTAACTTTAAAGGAGCAGACAGACCGGCCGCACAGCTTAAATCTGTCTTTGCAATTGTATTTTGTTATGTGAGGGCACCCAGATAGCTAATTTTATTGTATTTGTGTATTCTGAGTGCCATTCACCTAATGATATGCACTCAGACTTGAGCTATCTGGGAATATGTTAAATGTCTGTGTTTGCTGTGGGGGTGTGACATTGTGTGTTTGGGTGGTGATTTCTGTCCGGTTGTCCCCACATGTGTATTGGCGATTTCCCTTTGTCTTGAGAGATAATTGAATTGCTCCTCGGGTGTCTCCAGGGTAGAGAGGAGGAAACCATGATGCATTGTGGGGATGTGTTGTGTCTGTGTATCCTGAGTGCTACGTATCTGTCCTGTGTCGCAGTCTTCCTTCTGGTCCACTAGGGGCGTGTCCACCAGATGCGGACCTGCATAAATACGGGCGGGTAGCCCTCAATAAAGTGTTCCTATTTTTTATACCTTCATGAAGTTTTGGCTCATGTTTGGGGGATGGAATAACTACACTCTTGGGGATTGCTATATCACAATACTCCCCTGAGTATAAGCTCTTGTAAGAGCTGTTCCTGCTCTCTGGATTTAGGAGAGGTTCACCCACTGGAGCCTTGTCGTAGGTCCAGGGTGGGTAGGAGACGGCGAGACCTCCACCAACCTTCGGCGGTTCGTGGGGTCTGCAGTGCTGACGGTGTCAAGTGGAGTGCTTGGAGTCCTCTGGAAGCACTAGGAGCACCTATCGACGGAGGTACCCGGTCGGGGTGCTAGGCGTTCCGTTACAGTGATGAATAAGTCAAAACTTATTTACCTCCTTCTTGGGGACTACTCCCAGCGGTGACACTCGCAAATCCGCAAAAGGCGGCTCCTGAAACGGGCCCGCCATCCGTCCCAACAACACTTCCTTATTTAATTTATCTGTCACCACCTCCGGATGCTCCCTGGCAGAACGCAAATTATTTTTTAACACTGCGCCCCCCGGTACGAACGGAATTCTAAAACCTTCCGCAAACCCCGCCCCAAGCACTGCCACCGCGTCCCTGTCCGGATACCTAGCGAGAAAAGGCTCCATCCTTCCCAGTCTGACCGGCGTCACCCCCTTTGCTATTAGCGTCCCCTTTCTGCTTCCCGCCCCTAAAGCATCTTGCCACTCCATGGTTCCCCCCACAACCCGAACATTCGTATTTAAATTTACATTTAACCCCGAATCAATTTCCCTCATTAAAGGCAAAGCACAAGCCTTTTGCTGATGCCATTGCCATGCTAGAAGACCCCCCGCTCCCCCCTTCCCCCCGAAAGGGCTGCCCAGATCGAACCGGCGCCGTCACCTTCAGCCACAAGGCAATGTGCTTGTGGTCCCACCTCATTTCTGGACGCACCGCTTTCCGCTGCCGGAATTGTTCTTCGTAACACAACCAGGCAACCCCCCCGTAAACCCTATACGCTTCGCCTATAGCGTCAAGATAACAAAACAGCACCAAACAATTCTCCGGCGCCTTCTCCCCAATCACGTCCGCCAAAATCGCAAACGCCTGCAACCAGTTGGCAAACGTACGCGGTATCAACCTAAAACGGCGTTTCTCCTCCCCCTTTTTTTACCCTCGTCCTTCCTCGCCCTATCCAAATTAAACCTTTCAAGGGGGAGCAAAGAAAAAATCTCTACATACTCCCCCTCCAAATCCGCTCCCGAACCTCTGCCTTCAAAGGAGCCCCCAAAGGCCCCTCGAAACAAACAAATATACACCTCTCCCTTTGCCTTATCGTCCACCCGCACTGCTTCCTCCTCTACCTCAGCCCCCGCCTGCGTCTGCACTGACACCCCAACGCCCGGTAACGCCCGCCGAGGCTCCCCCAACCCAAAACCTCCCAACGGACCCTGTACACCCCATGCCTGTAAAGGGGATCCCCCTGCCACTCCCCAACTAGCCATCAAACCCGCCAAACACCCCAACAACTGCCCTAAACCCCTGCTTACATCCGCATGAGGCCCACTACCCCCCCAACCCCCATGCCCTGCACTACCTGAGCTGAATGTCCCCAAGTAATCTCACCTGGCTGCCTGGGTGCTGTGTCCCCATCAGCCGTGATTCCTGATTCCAGACGACCCATCCCTTGAGGGAGACCTTCGGATCCTGCAGCTACGCCATCATTATACCGTCCCCTGGAAACGCTGGGACCAGGGACGTCGCAGAGCCCTCATCTTCACTCTGCCTCCTGGCAGAGCTGGGACCAGAAGTATGGCAGCTCCCTCCAGGACGAGCAGGATCCATCCTGCTGCATCTTCTCCCTTCTCCCTGTCCCCTGGCCGGACTCATACCAGGGACGCTGGGGTTAACCCCAGAGGCACTGTGGGCGGAGCTACTCCGATCGGAGGGCCTGCTGCTCATCTCTCCCTCCAACACAGCAGCCTCGTACTGCAGCCTGTTCCTCCCACGCCGGGCGGTCACCCCCCTGCCAGGAGTTAGGGAGGCCCCCGCCGCACCAGGTCCCGAACCCCCGCCGCTGCCGCTAGATGAAGGAGATGGCCAGACTCGGCCACCCCTGGGGCTCCGCCTACAGGGTGGATTCCTTACACGTCAGGGGCTAGAAGCAGCTGGCACCGGAGGCGCCCGATGTGAAGGGTCCTGTGAAGGGCTCCGGACACCGCGCTGAGCCCAAGGGGGGGATGACGTGGAACTGTAGCGCGCTGGCGGACGTATTAAAGGTGGTTGAGGCAGGACAGGAGCCTCAGCCTCCCCCCTCAGCAGCATCCGAACCTGTTCTTGGGCCCATGCCGAGCCGTTAACCGCTGCCGCCGCCCACAACTCCTGGATCGCTGCTTCCAACTGCTCCATTGCCCGGACCGCAGACAGATATGGCCAGCAAGCTTCTTCAGGTTGTAAGAAACAGTCATGTAATGTCTCTAAGTTTCATTATCCTGGTAAACTGTGTTAAGATTTAATGTGAAATGCCTGCAGTATTTGTTTGGTCAGTAGATGGCAGCATAGGACCAATTTGCATTGGAGTTTACCATAGAGAAAGTGTATTACTGTGATACTAGTTCTTTAAGGCAGCAGCTAAGTGTTGAAGTGACACGCCCCTTATGATGAAAATAGGTTCAGGAGCAGCACAACGAGCGGCTTGTGTAGAGCAGTGATGGAGGTCATGCAATTCACAGTTACGTCTTCAACTAGTGAATTGCAGTTCCTTGATGTACGGGTTTATGTGATGGAGGGTCTTTTAGCTACGGACCTCTATCAGAAACCCACTGATAGAAATACCCTTCTTATGCATGATAGCTATCACCCACGTAAAATGCTTGATTCCATTCCTTGGAGTCAACTCTTAAGGGTTAGAAGAATAGTCTCTGATGAAGAGGTGTGCACACAGAGGGTGGATGCCATGTGTACACGTTTTGTTGAACGTGGCTACCCCAAGACCTTACTCGATAGAACTAAACACAAAGTCAAGTTGGTTGGCAGGGATTCTGCACTTCAGAAATCTACAAAAGCCAGATCCGTGGCTAGGGTTCCTTTTGTCTCCATCTTCGGCCGGGACAGTGGTGACATTGCCCACGTCCTTAGAAAGGAATGGCATATACTCCAAAGGGGGTTGCCGGAGATAGAAGAATTCAAGTCCCCGCCGATGATGGCATACAGGAGGAACCCTAGCCTACGAGATAGACTGGTTAAAACTGATGTAGGTGATCAGTCTAAGGCCTCTTTCACACTTGCGTTGTTGGGATCCGGCATGCACTTCCGTTGCCGGAGGTGCCCGCCGGATCCGGAAAAACGCAAGTGTACTGAAATCATTTGAAGACGGAGCCGTCTTCAAAATGCGTTCAGTGTTACTATGGCACCCAGGACGCTATTAAAGTCCTGGTTGCCATAGTAGGAGCGGGGAGCGGGGGAGCGGCTCCCGGGGCGCTCCAGAATGACGTCAGAGCGCCCCATGCGCATGGATGACGTGTCCATGCGATCACGTGATCCATGCGCTTGGGGCGCCCTGACGTCACTCTGAAGCACCCGGGGAGCCGCACGGACGGTAAGTATGCTGCTCCCCCGCTCCCCGCTACACTTTACCATGGCTGCCAGGACTTTAGCGTCCCGGCAGCCATGGTAACCACTCTGAAAAAGCTAAACGTCGGGTCCGGCAATGCGCCGAAACGACGTTTAGCTTAAGGCCGGATCCGGATCAATGCCTTTCAATGGGCATTAATCCCGGATCCGGCCTTGCGGCAAGTCTTCAGGATTTTTGGCCGGAGCAAAAAGCGCAGCATGCTGCGGTATTTTCTCCGGCCAAAAAACGTTCCGGTCCGGAACTGAAGACATCCTGATGCATCCTGAACGGATTTCTCTCCATTCAGAATGCATTAGGATAAAACTGATCAGGATTCTTCCGGCATAGAGCCCCGACGACGGAACTCTATGCTGGAAGAAAAGAACGCAAGTGTGAAAGAGCCCTTAGACTGTACAAAAACTGCTTGCTCCGCGCAAAAATGGTACTTACCCATGTTTATCTTGCTGCAATTGTGGTAACGTCCTTAAAGGAGACCACTTTTTTCACCCCTATAGTGGTAAAAAATATAAAATCAATGGCTATTACACTTGTAGATCACGTGACGTGATATATGCCATTCAGTGTCCCTGCAGTCTCACCTATGTAGGTGAGACTACTATGGAAGTCCGGGAACGTATTAATAAGCACAAAAGCACTATTCGCAAGAAGAACATGGATAAGCCAGTTGCAAAACATTTCGTCGAGGCAGGACACTCTGTGAACCAACTTCGCTTCAGGGTGATAGACAGCGTGGGTTTCTTACGGAGAGGGGGTGACAAGGATGCGATACTGAGAAAAAAGGAACTCAAATGGATCTATACGCTGAGGTCCTTACAACCATTTGGACTCGATCTTGAGTTCAATGTGGCAGGAATCAGCTAGACTCTCATCTGCTATATCACATTGTTTTTATGTTCCTTATAATAATTTAAATAGACCACATTGAGTAATTGCATGACAGTCGTTATACACCTATCTGGTCACTTGTTTTAACGAGTGGCTATTTAACATGATGATTTCTCACGGATGATGCTGTATCCATGTTCATTTTGATGTGATTTGATTGAGATCGCCAGTGTGGGGATCGCGCCTATGCATCGACATGGTGGTTTTTCTATTATAAGCAAAATCACGCTACACAATATATCTTGGTTATGTGGTTGTGTTTCTTTAAACACATGTCCTGCACGCCGTTTGCTTACGTCAGCGGTGCGGACGTATCCTATTGGCAACCACGCTGCCTCCTTTGTTATGCATTATTTTGTTACGTCACAAGTAGGTGCGGCGTCGTGACGCGAGTCGGCCGCCCTCTGATGACGCTTATGGACATGCGCAACTTTAACATTGGGACGCCAGCCACCATGCTGATGGTTACGTCATAGGTGGGTGCGGCGTCGCGATGTGTATGGGCCGCTCTCTGATGACACTTATGGGCATGCGCATCTTCTACACTGGGACGCCAGCCACCATGCGGATGTCTACACGCGATCACCTCACACAGGTGAATATGTTGTAACAACGGATACTTATTTGAATCAGCTGATTAGTGTGATTTAGCAGCATTGCGATTTGATGTTAGGTAGGTGTGTCACATAACATTTCTGTCGATTGGATTACCATGATTGTGGGAGGTACCAGCATTTTAGATTTATATGCTGGTTCTTTTAGTTGTAACATATGCTTGACAAAGGCTACCTCTAGCCGAAACGTTGCCATTGTTTTTATGCCATGCTGTGAAGATATCGACTAATAAAGAAGAATTGCTGGACATGCTGCTGTGGCCCTCTATCTTTTCTACACGCCCCTTATGATGTCACCCTGCCTCAGTGTGAGCAGGAAGGAGGAGGAAGAGGGACTGAACTGCAGCTGCCGCCATATTGGCAAGATAGAAAACAAGTTCTGTGTTGTGTAAGACGTGTGTGGAGATACTAAAGGACATTCCTGTGTGGCCAAGCTGTGTGAACTTCGGTCTAGAGGCGGATGGAGTACAAAGAGACCGTGCATTTAGTGAAGCCAAGTTAAAAGGACTGTGTGCAGCAACTAACCTGAGGAGCCGACATTGGGCTGTGTGGATTGCCCCAAACAGTAAAGAGACTCACAGTGCTGTCGAGGTACCGGACAGTAACTAATAACCCTGGATTATATTCAACTGGTTCTCCGGCCTGCTGAGGAGGACTTCTTTGTTGAAAAGGACGACATCGGGCCCCCCCAGGTGAAAATTGTTGCAGTGTTTAACTTGTATTGTTTATACTGTTTAGAATATTTTGCTTGTCTTTACCTCTGTAACTGCATTGTTAACCTGCTTTTATTAATTTATAGTAAATGCAGTTTTCTTAATCTTGACTTCTGCGTACGCACTCTTTTCTAGTTGCGGAGTCAAACCACCTGCCTTGCTCTCGGTTCACAAGGTAACCAAAATGGCTACCGTCTTCTTCCCCCCCCCCTGCTCTATTTAACCCCTTCGCCCCTCCCTTCTTCCTTAAACCATCCAATCCTGCCTCCACCCACCCCCATGCTATGCCAATCCTAGCATTCCCTGGGGCTCCCTAACCAAACCCCCCGTCATGTGGGCCTTCCCTTAGGGGCCCCCCTTCCCCCTTTCCAGTCCGGCCATTTCCTTGTCACTACACTCATTGACTGTAGAGAAGGTAGAGTTGATTCTTCTCATCTGGAGGACGTCTTTACCTGTGACGGGGGAATTTGTTGGAATTAATTCGCTCATCTCTAAAGTTTTATGTACATGTTAGATAAAAGTCCCGTGTAACAGCGGCTGCTGTGCGCCGCTGTTCCCCTGCTTACCGCCGCGGTCCGGGGCGCCGTGTTCAGCGGTGATCTGCATCCGGTGCTTCCCCATTCACCGCTGCAGTCCTAGGTACGGTTGTTCTGGGATACACTCCACGGTTTCCTCTGGCCACAGCATGCTTGCTGCTTGTTTCCTGCAGCACTTCCTTAGGCCCCTTTCACATGAGCGAGTTTTCCACACGGGTGCAATGCGTGACGTGAACACATAGCACCCACCCTGAATCCTGACCCATTTTTTTTTTACACATCAGTTCTGCGTTGCATGAAAATCGCAGCATGTTCTATATTCTGTGATTTTCACGCAGCTCTGGCCCCATAGAAGTGAATGGGGCTTCAGTGAAAAACACATCGCATCCGGAACCAAGTGCGGCGCAATGCGTTTTTCACTGATGGTTGCTAAGAGATGTTGTTTGTAAACCTTCAGTTTTTTATCACGCTCGTGAAAAACGCATCAAAACACATTGCACCCGCGCAGAAAAAACTGAACGCAATCGCAGACTAAACTTGCTTGCAAAATGGTGCGAGTTGCACTGAATGTATCCAGAGCCAATCCGTCACGCTCATGGGAAAGAGGCCTTAAGGGCCGGCGCGTGTCACTTCCTGGGCTTTATGGGTTAGGTCATGTGACCTCACTGACCTATCCTAGCCCTCCTGTACATATATAAGTGGCTCAGCCCCCTTCCCAGATGCCTCAGTGTCAAGGTCCTTGTCCTCTGCTAAGGTCCCTGACTCATACTTGTGTTCCTGGATTCTCCTACCTGTCTGATCCCTGCTTGCTTTGACTCTCCTGTTGCGACCCGGATTACCTGTGCCGCCTGCCCTGACTACGCCTCTGCCTCATCCTCCAGTCCTGCACTGTTGCTCCTGGTAATGACTCAGCCTGTACTTCTGGTACCTTTCTCAGGTACCTCCTGGTCCGCCTGGGCCAGCTGCCTCCTGTGCCAATCCTCCTCAAGCGGTAGCGACCTGGTGTTCCCCTCGGGAAAGTCTATTTCCACCATCAGGGGTACTGTGAAGATCCAGGGGTTCACTTAGACAACGCCCTTAGAGGAGGTAGGACTCGTGGCACAGTGGGTTCACACCTGTGGGTTTGTGACAGTACACTGAGGCCATGGACCCCACTGGTCACCCCAAGCTTGTCGTTCAGGAATTGTTAGTGAGGCATCAGAGCAAACGTTAGGACGTCATGATGCAGTTCATGCAAAATGTCACTGCTCGTCTGGATGCCATTTCTTCTCCAGCTACTGCAGGGTCGCCAGTCGCTGCTACCCCTGCAATACCGGTGAATCCGGATTTGTGTGCAACTCCCTCTGCCATCCCGCTATGGTGGAGATCCAAAAACCTGTTGTGGATTCCTGAACCAGTCTCTGATCCACTTTGAGTTGCATGGGCAGAGGTTTCCCACTGAGCGGTCCAAGGTTGCCTTCATTGTGTCCCTTCTGTCTGATGAGGCCCTTACTTGGGCAAATCCTATTTGTGAACATGGAGGTCCAGAGACCACTAATCTGCAGTCTTTCCTGGCTATCTTCCGGCTGGTCTTTGAAGAGCCCGGCCGCACGTCCTCCGCTGCATCAGCTCTGCCGCATCTATGACAGGGTTCCTTGTCTGTGGGTCACTACGCCAACCAGTTTCATACCCTGGATGCCGAAATTGCATGGAACAATGAGGCTCAACTGGCGGTGTTCTGGGAGGGCCTTTCTGACCGGATTAAGGATGAATTAACTGGTCGCGACTGTCCATCTACTATGAATGACCTGATTCCCTTGGCCACAAGGATAGATATGCGTTTCAGGGAACGTACTAAGGAGGTCGCAAGCACCAGAAGACCACCTCGCTTGGCTCCATCCTTCCAGAGGCTGGTTCTTCCACTAGTGTCCATCCCATCTGAAGAGCCCATGCAAATAGAGCGCCTTCGATTGTCTGACCAGGAACGTTTACGCCGCAAAGCAGAGAACCTGTGTCTGTATTGTGGAGGCAAGGCCCACTTTGTGCGTAATTGTCCACAGCAGCTGGAAAACGCCAACGTCTAGGATTAGTTGGAGAGGTGGTCCTAGACATGGAGAAGTCCTCTCTGAAACTTTAAGTTCCGGTGACCTTTTCTCATAAGGGAGTCACACTGTCTGTGCTTGCATTCTTGGACTCTGGGTCAGCCGGTAACTTCATTCAGCAAGCTCTGGTCCATCAGTACCGGCTTCCTACCATCCGTCTAGAAAGGCCTCTGTCAGTGGCTTCCATAAATGGACTGCCATTTCCTAAACCTGTGCTTTTTGTTATGATGCCCCTTAAGTTGCAAATAGGGGTTCTGCATTCAGAAATGATCTCCTTCTATGTGCTGCCAGCGTCCGTGAATCCGGTTATCCTTGGTCTTTCCTGGCTGCATCAGCACACTCCAGTTCTGGACTGGCACTCCGGTCAGATTCTGTGTTGGGGATCATCCTGGCAGTCCACCTGCTTATTAGAGGTCCGACCTGCTTCCTCGCCTTCTGTACCTGTAGATCTGCCTGGACTTCCGCAGCAGTGTGCCAGTTTTGCAGATGTTTTCAGTAACCACTCTAGTGAGTCCATGGGATCCTATCCGTTCTTTGTCGTTTATGGACAACACCCTCGTACTCCTCTCCCTGTTCCTACATCTTCTGGGGTATCAGCTGCGGGTTCCTCTTTTAGGGATCTTTTGAAGATTTGGCGTGACACCAAGGACTGCATCAACAAAGCGGTGACCCGCATGAAAGCGAAAGCAGACAAGAGAAGAAGAAAACCACCTCAGTTCTCATCTGGATATAAGGTATGGCTTTCTTTTAAAAACATCCGCCTAAGGGTTCCCAGTTTCAAGTTTGCTCCTAGGTTCCTTGGACCCTTTGATATATTGAGGAGGATCAACAAAGCGACATATAAGTTACGTCGGCCTCTCTGCGTATTCCTAATGCCTTCCACATGTCCTTGCTAAAACCAGTAGTCCTTAATCTCTTCTTGACTGCTCCTTCTACTCCTACTCCGGTATCTGAAGATTCTGATGAGACATTTGAGGTCAAAGACTTCCTGGACATCAAGAAGCGTGGTAAGAAGACCTACTATCTTGTGGACTGGAAGGGCTTTGGTCCTGAGGAGAGATCTTTGGAACCAGAGGAAAACATTCATGCTCCGAGCCTGATTAAAAAGTTTCTGTCTCGTCGTGGACTCAAGAAGAGGGGTGGGGGTGGGGGGGTACTGTTCCCCTGCTTACCGCCACAGTCCCTGGCGCTGTGTTCAGTGGTGATCTACGGCCGCTGCAGTCCTGGGCTCTGTCTGTGTAGGTACTGTTGTTCTGGGATCCACTCCACAGTTTGCTCTCAGCCTTGGCCACAGCATGCTTGCTGCTTGTTTTCTGAAGCACTTCCTTAAGGGCCGGCGCGCGTCACTTCCTGGGCTTTATGAGTAAGGTCATGTGACCTCGCTGACCTATCCTAGTCCTCCTGCGCACATATAAGTGTCTCAGCCCCCTTTCCAGATGCCTCAGTGTCAAGGTCCTTGTGTCCTACTAAGGTTCTTGTTCTCAGCTTGTGTTCTTGTGTTCCTGACTCGTATCTGTATTCCTGGACTCTGCTACCTGTTATAGCCCTACCTGCTTGCCTTGACTCTCCTGTTGCCGACCCGGATTGCCTGACCTGTACCTGTGCCGTCTGCCCTGACCTTTTGCCTGTCTGACTACCCCTCTGCCTCATCCTTCAGTCCTGCACCTCTGGTACCTATCTCAGGAACCTCCTGGTCCGCCTGGACCAGCTACCTTGTGTGCAATCCTCCTCAAGAGATAGCGACTAGTGATGAGCGGGAGGTACCATATTCGATTTCGCGATATTTCGCGAATATTCGAATGAATATTCGCATTATTTTCGTCGAAATCGAATATTCGGAATTATTTCATTTTTCGCAAATAATACTGCTCTAACTTCGTCTTTTAGAATATTCGTAATATTCTAAAAGACGGAGTTAGAGCAATATTACGAATATTCTAAAAGACGAAGTTAGAGCAATATTAAGAAATTTCGTATAATACACATAGATTGTAATTTAGCTAATATAGTGCTATAATCCTTTTTTTTTTCTTATCTAATTTTTTTGGCCTCTTCTGAACTTCAGTTTTTGGAAAATATGTACACTATAAAAAAAATTACTTTAGCAGTATATTAGCTGAATTACAATCTATATGTGTATTTTACGAAATTTCTTAATATTGCTCTAACTTCGTCTTTTAGAATATTCGTAATATTGCTCTAACTCCGTCTTTTAGAATATTACGAATATGCCGTATTTTTCGTATTTTTCGAATATAGTGCTATATTCTTGATTTTCGTATATAGCACTATTTTCGAAAAATTTCGAGTCATTTCATCAGTCAAGTATTACTATGCTTATTGCTAATGCTTAAAGCTTGTGTGCGGATCGCATGTTGTAAAGACGTTTTTTTTTCGCAAAGGCAAAGGCTAGGTTATGTTCCATGACAAGCAACCGTGCCGAGAATTCACTTGACATGTAAAAAGTGTTCAGTTACTCATATAATTTTGACTCTTTCTTATATTGTATGCGAAAATTCGCTACCATTAAATTCCTAAAAAAATTCTGTTCGTGTAATGGTTAGCTGGCTCATCCAAACTACTGTTAGCTGCTTTTGCTTACAGCTTGTGTGTGATTTATAATATGTGAGTTGTTCTAAATGCATTGGGCCTAATAAATTATATTTCTATTATTTTATTAACTTAAAAGGAAACGAAATTTCGTTTTAACGAATATAGAGGCAAATATTCTTATTCTTCGCGAATTCTCGAAGTTGCGATATTCGCAATAAAAATTCGCAATTCGAATATTCGCGCTCAACACTAGTAGCGACCTGCTGTACCCCTCAGGAAAGTCTATCCCCACCATCAGGGGTACTGTGAAGATCCAGGGGTTCACTTAGACAACGCACTTAGAGGAGGTAGGACACATGGCACCCCGGAGAACTAGGATGACACCCCGGAGAACTAGGATTAATCATCAGATTTGTTCTCTTTTCATGAAGATCTTCTACTAAGATGTTCCTCACCATTGGAAGACCAAAGAAACTAAGTCTCATGTCATTGATGCGTTCCCTCATTGTGTTGCTGATACTGGATCAGATGCTGTGGGTAAAAGAAGACTCAATAAAACTATACAATGGTTCCACAGATCCCTGACTCGTCTCCTATCTGCTTTTCTGCTGACTCGTCTGCCTCAGAACATTTCTCAGAGCCACTTTCTCCATCATGAGGGAGCAGATTTGTTATGTGGAACCTGTAGAGCATCTGCTGACTGTGTCCTGAGTACATCAGATTATATCAGTGCTAGCGGAGATCTTCTGGTCATGTTCGGTAATCTATGGAGGGTCTTCAAGATGTCATATATTGAGAACACAGATACCACTGCTATATGTACAATGTTTATTATGTTTTAGGAGGAGTATATACAGTGAGAGGGACAAATATAAATAATAACACCCGAGATCCTGTCAGTACCAGAATGATGGATCCTAATCCATATCCCATCTCAAGACATCCAGTCCAATAGTTCATACGACACATCCCACAAAGACCTCATCAGTGTCTGGTGAAGATGTCCTCCTACCCATAGCTTTTCACCATTCATCCTTGGGTGACTCCATGAGTTCCTACAAACAATCATCTCTTGGGATGTCTATGGGTACTTGCCCTTTCATAACATCTCTGGTTTTCTCAGAGCCAACTGGAGCTGTGTTGATTAGGTAGGGAATGGACAGGCCATCTCCAGATGCTATAATGATTGAGCTACATGTGGATGGAGACGGGAATCTGGGCCATTTCCATTAATAAGTTAAAGATCAAAAGCATTCTCAAGAGCTGTGATGGCAACTAAATAAAGACTAGAGAAAAAAAAAAGTGGAGATCATGCCAACCAGCTGGACTGCAGCCAGAGACTATGAATAAAACTAAAGCATAGATAAAAGCACAACTAGTGGAGATCATGCTGATCAGCTGGACCACATCCAGAGATGATGAATAAAACTAAAGAATAGAGAAAAGTACAAGCAGTGGAGATCATGCTGACCAGCTGGACCACAGCCAGAGACGATGAATAAAACTAAAGAATAGAGAAAAGCAGAAGCAGTGGAGATCATGCTGACCAGCTGGACCACAGCCAGAGACGATGAATAAAACTAAATAATAGAGAAAAGTACAAGCAGTGGAGATCATGCTGACCAGCTGGACCACAGCCAGAGACGATGAATAAAACTAAATAATAGAGAAAAGTACAAGCAGTGGAGATCATGCTGACCAGCTGGACCACAGCCAGAGACAATGAATAAAACTAAATAATAGAGAAAAGCACAAGCAGTGGAGATTATGCTGATCAGCTGGACCACAGCCAGAGATGATGAATAAAACTAAAGAATAGAGAAAAGCAGAAGCAGTGGAGATCATGCTGACCAGCTGGACCACAGCCAGAGACGATGAATAAAACTAAATAATAGAGAAAAGTACAAGCAGTGGAGATCATGCTGACCAGCTGGACCACAGCCAGGGATGATGAATAAAACTAAAGAATAGAGAAAAGCAGAAGCAGTGGAGATCATGCTGACCAGCTGGACCACAGCCAGAGACGATGAATAAAACTAAATAATAGAGAAAAGCAGAAGCAGTGGAGATCATGCTGACCAGCTGGACCACAGCCAGAGATGATGAATAAAACTAAAGAATAGAGAAAAGCAGAAGCAGTGGAGATCATGCTGACCAGCTGGACCACAGCCAGAGACGATGAATAAAACTAAATAATAGAGAAAAGCAGAAGCAGTGGAGATCATGCTGACCAGCTGGACCACAGCCAGAGATGATGAATAAAACTAAATAATAGAGAAAAGTACAAGCAGTGGAGATCATGCTGACCAGCTGGACCACAGCCAGGGATGATGAATAAAACTAAAGAATAGAGAAAAGCAGAAGCAGTGGAGATCATGCTGACCAGCTGGACCACAGCCAGAGACGATGAATAAAACTAAATAATAGAGAAAAGTACAAGCAGTGGAGATCATGCTGACCAGCTGGACCACAGCCAGAGACGATGAATAAAACTAAATAATAGAGAAAAGTACAAGCAGTGGAGATCATGCTGATCAGCTGGACCACAGCCAGAGATGATGAATAAAACTAAATAGCAGAGAAAAGTACAAGCAGTGGAGATCATGCCGACCAGATGCACTGCAGCCAGAGGTGATGAATATGCCCGGACTTTTGATATGCTGGAGAGGACTTCAGATAATCCAGGACTTTAGATTCCATTATAGAGCTTCTATGACTTAACAGGCAGGACAGATAACTCCCAGCATCTGTGATGTCACCCACAGGCATGAGGCCTAAACAGTTCCTAATGATCTTGCTATTCCAGGCATGAAAGGCAGTTGAAGACTTCTTGATGGACATTCAGTAAACCATTGAAGAAGTAACCGAAGATAATCAAACCTAAGAAGAACAAGGATAAAATGCATCAGTCATTCCTTTCTTATTGACTATGGATCTTGTAGTGTGGCCCCTTAGCACCTTACATACTTCCAACTTCACTTGAATTCTACTGTCCATAGCTGTCTGCTCTGTGTACATTTATCTGCTCAGTCTTCCCACTTATCACAAATCCCTAATTCTTTGCTTCGTACTTTTCTTCTTGCACTACTCAAGGAGAATTGTGCCCTGAATTGGGTAATATGATGGGTGATTCTTTTACACAAGCAGATCTATTCCCATCCACAATATGGTGGCACTTGTTTACTACATTCACCTGCTGCAATTATCAAGGCTGGGGTCCACACGAACGGTCGTTCACATGATCCTTCCTTCCCTTCTCCTATTTACACTGTGCTGCTGACCACAAATAACTTTTCTAACTTGTGACCAACCGACAAATGGATAAGTTGTAGTTTATCGTTTGCTCACTGGGCATGTTGGGGCAATGTTTGAGAATGAACATTGTAGGAAGAACATTAGTTCGGGTGATCATCACCCCCATGTAAAGGCTCTTATGTTCCTTCTCCACCTAAAGATGAAGCAGCAGAACCGAGACCTACACAAAGCAGGACCCAGCAATAGAAGGGGAGTTGTCCAGCAGAACCTCCTGTAGATGGTTGGTACCTAATCCTTTCTTCAACATCTTTTGAAGTTCATGCATTACTTACTAAAACCACTTGGACCAGAAGAATGAAGCAAGGTTGGTTAGGAGATCTTTTGCAGCAAGAAACGGTTTTTCTACGATGGCATCTGTCTTTTTTGTCACTGCTGGTGGTCTGGTGGTGGGATGCCCATGATTCGCATAGTCTACTAAACATGCAACATACATAGGACTGTTAGTCTTGTTAGTATTGGTTAGTACAGTCATGACTGAAGCGCCATCCCTGTGAAGGTATAATCATTAATGGGTCATACAGAGTTAGTCATGTCATAGTTCAGTGCAAGCACAGACACCTGGAAAGGTGATGGTTCATTTTCTAGTTCTGGACCTCTGGGAAGCCCTGAAGCTACATGCAATCTCCTCAGCTCACAGGGTAAAACTGTCACTTACCTGCTTAGTGGACATTTGTCTTTTGCTGATCCTTAATGTTGTTGAGCAGGGGGGAGGTACAGGCTGTAAACGCCTCTCTTGTACCCTAACTGTCTCCAAAGCTGCTGGAAGCTGGGCTTTACGAGAGATTTACTGATCTTCTGGCTTTGCTCATCATATCCTCCCAAAGATGAAATGTGATTTGTGCGATAAAGAGGAAACACCAGTTGAGACTTTGACCTGGGACATGGGTATAGACAAGGCCTAGGAGCTCGTGCAAGGTGCCAGCTCTGGACAGGACGACCAAAGTATGTCTGCACTGGAGGTCCATCACAGAGCCAAAGATAAAAAAAAAAAATCTGCAGTTACTGAAGAGGATGAAATCAGTGAACTTGTCCTCAGCTAAATCTTCAGTATTTAATCACACAATGCTGTCTGCACATGCTATCACTAATAGATCAGAGGCCCTATAGACAGTCTAGTCTTCTCTATTCTGAACCAGTGGAAGAATAAGGTCCTTCCAGGGGAATAGGAAAGGTCCCTCAGGGATGAGAAAAGCAAAAACTCCAATTGTACAGAACTGGAGGAATCCCCAGTCAGGACGTGGAATGTATGCCCAGACAAGAAATGTCTGCCCAAAACCATGAGATTAGGAACAAGAAACAAATCAATGAAGAATGAAGAGAACAATGGTGCTGCCTCTGAGTAAAGATATACCAGTAATAACAACTACAGCCACGAACTTAAGAATAATGGGAGGTCAGCAGTAGATGATGGATGAATGGATGCAGGTGACAAGCACAGACATCAGGGATTACTTGATTTGTAGATTGCCTTAGATGATGGACAGATAATCAGAGATGATGGATGTATTTGGTGATTTGCAATGATGGATTTGCTATGTGGATGTCAGGGAGGAGGACTGGATGGATGAATGGATGATTGTTTGGAAGATCAGAGATGATTAATGGATGTTTGGAAAATCAACAATAATGGATGAGTGTATAGGTGACTTGCTGGATGGTTGGAAGATCATAGATGATAGGTCCTTAAAAGAAAAATGGATCCATGCTGGGAGGCTGATTACAACGGCAGAGTGGTGAGCTGATCACCTGCTTACGCCATATCCTACATGATAGATGGATGGCTTGTCATGAGGATGATCACAGATGATCACAAAAATCATGATAGATAAACAGAGATGATGGTTGGTTGGATGATCAATCATGGTAGATGGTCAGAGCTGATCAATGAATTCATGGTTAGATGGATGAGCAGCAATGATGCATGGCTGGATGATCAGAGATTATGGAAAGTTTGCCATGTCGATGGTCAAAGATGATGAATAATCAGGGATAAAGGTTCGATGATCAGACATGATGGATAATCATGGGTGGATGATCACTAATGATGGATAGCACCTCATTTTGAATGTAGACAAGGAATAATCAGGACATCAACACTGTAGATCTGCTCCCAGAACTTGACTTTAATAAAGAGTTTCCAAATTGCAGGTCTAGAACATTTCACCTGACTATTGCTTCTGACTACCTCACTAGTACTGCATACTCCTGTCTGACAATTGTGACATAGCAAGGGGTTTTGTTTGTGAGGGCAGGTATTTTCCTCCCAACATGGGCGGCTAGGCTGATTTCCAGCCAGTCCGGGTTTTGGCAGCACCTGGTTATCCTTTAAATAGGCAGCTGGGCTCAGAATCAGAGTCTCTGTATTGGGATCTGAGGCATGGTGCCGTACTAGAGGGCTGAGAGCCGCGTGCGGGGAAACAGGCCCCTAAAGCCTGCTGTGGATGCTGAAAGAACAAGATGACTGTTTTTGTGCTTTGGACTTTCCTTTGTGTGAACGAACACTAAGATTGTCAATGTTGCTTTATTTTTTTTCTCCTGTGTGAATAAACCCTGACGTTTTGTTTTACAAACTGTTTCTTTTGCCTCTGTTCTGCGTCTTCTTACCCTGCCTACCAGAGCGAATCCTCACACGATCCATACCTGATTCTGGCTCCTCTGCCTACTCCATGGTACTTCACAGATTTATGCCTGTAGATTAGATATACACTGGATTGACTGTTGTGTGTACAGTATAGTAACTTCAGGCCTTGTGCTGCATACCTGACCACAGATAAATGATGGCAGCTGACCACCCCCCAAACTCCTCAAAAGTGTTTATGAAGGCTAAACCCTTTGCCTCCTCCAGACTCCTCTGCCCTGTCCACAGAGATCTCTCTGTACCCCTCCAGAACATTGTTGCCCTCCAGACTGTCCCCCTTCAGACTCCAATGTTCCACTACAGACTTCTCAGTCCTCTCCAGACCCCACTGCCCCATCTAGATTCCTGTGTCCCATTAAATATTTCTCAGTCCATTCCAGACCCATCTATCCCCTCCAGACTCATGTGTCCCAATAAAGATTTCTCAGTCCTCTCGAGACTCCTCTGTCCCCTCCAAGCTCTTCATTCCTCCTGTAGACTCCAATGTCCCACTAAAGATTTCTGTCCCCTCCAGACTTCTCTACCCCTCAAGACTCTTCTGCTCTTTCCAGACTCTTCTTCCCCCTTCAGACTCTTCTGCTCCCTCCAGACTCTTCCGCTTCCCCCAGACACTTCTTCCCCCTCCAGACTCTTCTTCCCCCTCCAGACTCTTCTTCCCCCTCCAGACTCTTCTTCCCCCTCCAGACTCTTCTTCCCCCTCTAGACTCTTCTGCCCCCTCTAGACTCTTCTGCCCCCTCCAGACTCTTCTGAAGTAACCCTCCATTCTCCTCAAGACCCATGATTTGGTCATGCTTCATGGAACTTTATCTGCTTTTATTACCCTTTGCTCTGTTCTACCCCTATAGTCCTAGTCTCTGTGAAGTGATCTGTGAAATTTGATTTGTCGTTTGTGAAGTCAAGAAATACAATCCATACATTGGGAGATTTTTCATCACCACCAGTTTCTGTATTGTGGTGAATGTGGTGTTAATCTGGGGTCATATTCACTATAATGGGATCCGATAGGTTTCCATTCGGAAACACACGACTACAACAGGCGATGAAATACAACTACGACAGGCAGTGAAACACAAACAACTACAACAGGTGCTGTAAAATGACTACAACAGGTGATGAAACACACACAACTATGATAGGAGGTGAAAAACATACAACTTGTGTCCCTGCTATTTCAGGACAGGTTCTTGGGATGTTGAGAGTCATGTTGAGAGTCATCTTACCTGCCAGGCCTGATTTATAATCCCGTCTCATGGAAGAGGACAATTGGGTTTTCCATTTGTTTGATGTTACATTCATGTTTTTCTGCTTCTGCTTTTTCTTTTCTGAAGGAGCCTTTGGTGACTGTTGGTCTTTCCGTCTCGCCTGATCTTGGCTGGTTACTGTGTCCACAATTTTCTCCTGGGGTTTGTCTACTAATACAGACATGTCATGTGTTTTCACTGGCTGTGTGGTGGTAACTTTAACTGTTACTGGGATTCTTTGTTTTTCTGTTGGTGTATCTGGTTCATCGTTGAAAAAAACTTTCTCAATGGCAGTCTTATCAATGTGGGGTGTAGCGGTCACTGGAAGAGATGGTCTCACAGAGACAGAAAGGTATTCTTGATCTGGAAAGGCAATGACTTGGCTGGTGGGTTGTACTGATGTCTCTTCTATGACATCTGGACTGGACTTTTCCACTCTCTGTGTTGTGATTATTTCTAGAGGTTCTGTGGTAGTCCGGGTGGACATTAAGTCCTGCACCATCTCTGATGGTGTTAATTTTAATTCCGACTCTAGGTTCAACTCTGCTTGTGTAGGTTCTGGAACCAGCTCTGATTTTGTTGCTTTTTGATCCATCTCTGGTTTTGTTGGTTCAGGGACCATGTCTGACTGTGCAGGTTCTGGGACCAGCTCTGATTTTGTTGTTTTTGAATCTAGCTTTGGTTGTGTTGGTTCTAGGTCCAGCTCTGATTGTGTATGTTCTGGTACCAGCTCTGACTGTGTAGATTCTAGAAACAACTGTGATATTGTTTTTGGATCCGGCTCTGGTTGTGTTGGTTCTAGGTCCAGCTCTGATTGTGTATGTTCTGGTACCAGCTCTGACTGTGTAGATTCTAGAAACAACTGTGATATTGTTTTTGGATCCGGCTCTGGTTGTGTTGGTTCTAGGTCCAGCTCTGATTGTGTATGTTCTGGTACCAGCTCTGACTGTGTAGATTCTAGAAACAACTGTGATATTGTTTTTGGATCCGGCTCTGGTTGTGTTGGTTCTAGGTCCAGCTCTGATTGTATAGGTTCTGGTACCAGCTCTGAATTTTTAGGTTCTAGGAACAGCTGTGATATTGTTTTTGAATCCAGCTCTGGTTGTGTTGGTTCTAGGTCCAGCTCTGATTGTGTATGTTCTGGTACTAGCTCTGACTGTGTAGGTTCTAGGAATAGCTGTGATATTATTTTTGGATCCAGCTCTGGTTTTGTTGGTTCTAGGTCCAGCTCTGATTGTGTAGGTTCTGGATAAGGCTGTGAATGTGTTGTGTCTGACGGAAATTCTGACAACGTTGTGCCCAGTTGAGCTGTGCTGGTTTCTTCCTGCTCTAAGCTTTCATCTGATCATGAATAAAAAGAGAATTTTCAGTTAATTTTTGGGGCAATTGACATATTGTATCTATGATCAAAACTTTTATCACCCAATCAGGATTAGCCTGAACCTTTGTCTACCTCCACTGGACCAGACGGTAAGTATTTGGATACTTCCCGATTGCGGTCCAGGAACACTTCAGATGACGTTGTTTGTATGATGGTCTCCGTTCCTTCATTGACTTGTGTAACCCCGGACTTGATGTCTTCTGTACGATCTTCTTCTGGGAATTGTGTCACCACTAACACTAAGCTCTCATTTGGTATCATGATCCCCAATCGAATCCTCATGGAAGGGATGTTCTTTCTAATTGAACCTGACATTGTAATTACACCAGGATTATCTTTTCTCCATGACTGCCTGTAGAGGAGAAGCCATTGGGCAAGAACACTGTGAAACTCACAGTTGTAGATGACATTGTATGTGGGCCTTGTGGGATCTGGCTTTTTTCCCTATAAAAACCAGAAGCTGCAGTCCAGTTGAAGACTAAGGCTTGTTTCACACTTGCAGTAAGCAGATCCGGCAGGCTGTTCTGGATGGGAACAACCTGCCAGATCTTCTTACTAAAAATGTGAAACCGGGCTAAGCAGTTCAGAGGGACCAGGTTCTCAGTGATAATAGACCTGCCCTTCAGAAAGGAGAAGATTATCCAGGAGGACTGCAGTGAGAACCATCGCGAACGAGGAGAACAGGAAGAAGAGGCGCTTAGATGAAAAGACCTGAGCAAAGGGCAACAATCGAAGTTGAATCAAATGGGGTGAAATTACTAATGGGTGCTAAGTGGACACGAGCCTGCAGCAGCATAAGAGTTGCAGGGGCAGGGATAGGCTTATCAATAGACTGTCTTGTCAGAGTCTCATAGGGGCAATATTTCTGAAGCATGACCATGAACAGGTTAGAAGTCATTGTCCAATCCTCCCATCCACATCTCCATCTCGGAGGAGAGGACAGGAAGGACTCTACTGCAGTCCTGCTGACAAGTGGACTCCTCACTTATGTGGACATCAACACGAAATGTGTCCGGCACAATGCAACACTATAGAAGAAGCTGTAGAGAGCCTTCCGACCTGAGCATGATGTGCACGTCTTAGTGTATCAGAGTGCTCCCATAAAGTGTCAGAGTTCTCCTATAACTGGTGTCCGAGTGCTCCCATTAATGGTGTCCGATTGCCCCTATGTTCTGTTAGAATGATTCCTTAACCAGTGTCCTATAACCAGCATCAGATATGCCCTGTGAGGAATGTGGAATTATGATCTAATGCCAGCCATGATCTAATTCCAGCCATTTGCTGTGAGATAGCAGAGGGAGTGAACTCCGCAGGGGTCCTGGCTTCAAGCAGGCCACATGAGTACAATTCACACCCATGTAGGGGGTCTCAGCTATTCACCAGATCCCTCAAATCCATCAGACACCATGGAACTGGGGGTTAATAAGGAATTATGAATTGCCTGTCCATCACAGGCATAAACCGGTTCCATATCTGCGACCCTGGGACCAAGACGGACATGCCCCTGGTCATAGTTTGGAGGTCGGATGCCGGGAAGGGGAGATGCAAAGATCTCCAAGAAGGAACTTAATAACAGCGCCATGTTTGGTCTCCACCTGTAGACAGAACCCAGGCGAATCCGTTTGTCCCAGAACCATCTACCTGTGACCTTCCGGTCTGGAGCTATGGGCAATAATGGATGTTGATGGTCTTTCTTTGAAGGGGGTCACATCGAGTACTGTGTTTGGAGAGACCGTGGACAAACTGCTGATATCACTGCCCCCATGTGACTACAGCCAAGCATTATAGCACCCCAGAATTCATTATAACCCAAAGGACAACTCGTCCATCTGGTAACTGACTCTTGCTCTCTTTAACTCTGTTGATTCATACCACCTGTATTTGCACATCCGACCACTGTATATATTCTCTGTGTATATCGTGTATTGTCTAGTGCGCTCTTAAGGCAATTAAATATATAATTTAATCTTGTGCTGTTCTTGTATCTCGGTCCACGAATTCCCACTTCCGTATTTTGGCATAGTTATACGCTACCACAGGTCGGTTTCTCACCCTATATAATCCCGATAGCGGACCGGGCTTATATCAAACGAGAAACTGGTGGCAGTCTACAAGGCTGGGAAAGCTCTGTTTCACTGGGGCAGTGAAAAGGCTCTTCAGCTTGTCAGGGTTGTGAGCAAGTGTGGAGTTATGTCAGAGGTCGCGTGGACCACCGTCTCTCACATCCCTGTGCCCACGGGAGGCGTCTGTGTAAACTGTATCAAGCTGACCTTACATGCTCCCAGGGAGGGCATAACGTCACGTCTTGGAAACCAGTGACTAATCTCGTGAGCTTGACGTAGTTGAAGTCGGTGGGGCCGCGAGGCGCGGTATTCATCACATGCCCCCATAAATATTGTTGGAGCACCCCCAGAATCACAGTCAGAGTTCCCCCATACACAGTACCAGAGTGCCCCCTGGAACAATAGAGGGTAGATAGGTGAATCTGTGTGATTATTTACAGATTTGGGAGGTACAATCATTCATCTACAGGACTCTTTACATTGCTGACCATCGGTGATCTTGACCACCACACAAACAAGGACAACAAGTAGCAGCACACTGCTTTATGCACAATGATACAGCAAACCTGGAAACATGAACAAGTGTGAACTGCACCACTGCTGCACCTAAAGAAATGGGGGTGGTCGCGCCCCCAAATATACAATGCAAAAGAGAGTTAGACCAGCACCTCCAAACCACGTGAGAAAGTGCACTGAGCTTGCAGGAAGTCCATACATACAGGAACTCCATACATAGAGTAAGTCCATACATACGAGAAGTCCTTACATAAAGTAAGTCCATACATACGGGAAGTCCATACATGCGGGAAGTCCATACATATGGGAAGTCCATACATAGAGTAAGTCTATACGTACAGGAACTCCATACATAGAGTAAGTCCATACATACGGGAAGTCCTTACATAAAGTAAGTCCATACATACGGGAAGTCCATACATGCGGGAAGTCTATACATATGGGAAGTCCATACGTACAGGAAGTCCATACATACGGGAAGTCCATACATACAGGAAGTCCATACATACAGGAAGTCCATACATACAGGAAGTCCATACATACAGGAAGTCCAGCAGTAATGGAGTTCACACGTATTCTTTGTTGTGTCTTTGTGCATGGGGCAGTATGCTGCTACTTGTAGTCTTTGTTTGTGTTTGCACTGCAGCCATGGTAGCGGCAGAGAGAGAGGCCCAAGGGGAGGTCCAGAATGGGATGGATGAAGTGGCTTAGATAGAGAGAGAAAAGGACAAAGTGGTCGAGAGAAAAAGAGGCCTGAGCAGAGGTCCAGAGAGCGGGACGAAGTGGCCTACAGACAAAGAGGCCCAAGGGAGCATCAGCGTAAAGTGAGGGGGTCCAATGTAGCACACTAGATGGTCAGAAGTGTGGAGGGCTCAGAGCACAATCAGAAACTGAGACCAGCCAGCCCCAGTATGGGTGAACAACTATGGTCGAGCAGAGTAGTTCTCAGGTCCTCCAGGCTTATTGTGTGCACTGTGGAGGAAAACTAGATGATGTACGTAGCAGAACTGCGCTGGATGCCTACATGAATGCTTAAGCAGGGATATGGTCCCTAGTGCCACCCTGTCGAGGTCAGCCCGGCCAGCAGGAACATCTCACTAGAATTTCCCCAAGTTTCTCCAGAAAGCATTCATCAGGTGATGTACCGATACAAGAGTTTGTGGTGTGGTGAAATAGCAACTGTTTATTCCCGAAGCAGTGGTGGGTTAAGACCAGCCTTAACCCATCACTGAAGGTCTGGCCATCTGTCATACCACCAAGAAAGGATGTTAGATGGAGGGTGGAGTGAGTGGCCGATTCCTCGTTCATCAAAAATCCACCAGTCTGTGAGTAGTCTGCTGTGTGAGCAAGACTAGGTCAAGAGAGGTTCAGTTCTTGAACATGGTGGAAAGTGAAGCACATCACTCATCAAAACTGTGTGGTAGTCAGCAACCTGAGTGCGGCTTTCATTTTTCCAGGGAAGAAAGCTGCTCTATCATAGGTTGCTATGGCTAACAAAGACAGTCTGGCAATTAGACAGCTTTGATAAAGGAGGCCCACAGTCTATCTGAAAGCTACAAAACTTTATACCATGGTGAAGTTTTTAGGATTCCGTACTGATTCATCAGTCAAAGTTCACCTTCATGTGAGAAGAGCTTCCCTCCTATGTCCCAATGACAACCCTGCCTGAGTGGAACATGTTATATCAGGTTTATAGACTGTTCTGAGGTGTGACCATGTCCCTGCAGCCATTTCTGGAAGGATTGTGAAGGTAAAGACTAGGGATGAGTGAATCGACTTCGGATGAAAGATCCGAAGTCGATTAGCTCATCCCTAGTAAAGACCCAAGTGAAAGAGGGGACCTGGTGGAAACCTGTTGCAGTCTACAAGATACATGATGCTGGGGAGAAGATTCATCATCCAGCGGAGGGCACTTTTACTAAAAGTTATTTTCAGGAGTAAATAGGTGTATTTATGGTCCCAAACATGATTACCAAAGGAAAAGTCATGAGAAGTGAATTCCTTCCAGGAAAGGCAGCATAGGAACAGGTATCAGCTAGGAGACTGCTTTATCTTCAGGACCAGCCCCATTGGACACATGAAAGGCATGGTCATCCACTAAATGGGGTGTCCTCAGTGTACCACGGCTCCATCACTTTCTAGAGAATAATTTGTTGGAGATTTTATTATTAGCTGTATACACAGGGAATGGCGCCCTGGACCTACTGTACCTGCACATAAAGACTCTCTGCAGACGTGTGAGGATGGACAGGAGGAACAGAAGGCTCCAGGTGTGTACGGCTTCTCTCCTTGAAAGTTTCCCCTGCGGAATGAAACATAAAAGGTTCCGATTAGGCTAGTTTCAGCCTGTCGGATCCGTCCTGCCACTAGTAACCGTGTGCCCCCGGACTGCCGCTCCGTCCCCATTGACTATATTGGGGGCGGGAGCGAAGTTAGCATGTCATACTTTTAGTCCGGCTGCCTCTCGTCGTGCGCTGCCGCCGGAACTCCGGCCCCGCCCCCATTATAGTCAAAGGGGACGGAGCGGCAGTCCGGGGGCACACGGTTACTAGCCGCAGGACTGATCCGACAGGCTGTTCACCCACCGGAGAAGCCTGTCGGACTCCCCTGCCGCTAGTGTGAATGTACCCTTAGGGCTAGGATTAGAGTTCAGGTTTAAATTCAGATTAGGATTAGAGTTCAGGTTAGGTTTAGAGGTCAGGTTAGGATTAGAGGTCAGGTTAGGTTTAGAGGTCAGGTTAGGATTAGAGGTCAGGTTAGGTTTAGAGGTCAGGTTAGGTTTAGAGGTCAGGTTAGGTTTAGCGGTCAGGTTAGGTTTTGGGGTCAGGTTAGGATTAGAGGTCAGGTTAGGATTAGAGGTCAGGTTAGGATTAGAGGTCAGGTTAGATTTAGAGGTCAGGTTAGGTTTAGAGGTCAGGTTAGGTTTAGAGGTCAGGTTAGGTTTAGAGGTCAGGTTAGGTTTTGGGGTCAGGTTAGGTTTTGGGGTCAGGTTAGGATTAGAGGTCAGGTTAGGATTAGAGGTCAGGTTAGGATTAGAGGTCAGGTTAGGTTTAGAGGTCAGGTTAGGTTTAGAGGTCAGGTTAGGTTTTGGGGTCAGGTTAGGTTTTGGGGTCAGGTTAGGATTAGAGGTCAGGTTAGGTTTAGAGGTCAGGTTAGGTTTAGAGGTCAGGTTAGGATTAGAGGTCAGGTTAGGATTAGAGGTCAGGTTAGGTTTAGAGGTCAGGTTAGGATTAGAGGTCAGGTTAGGGTTACAGTTCTGATTAGAGTGAGCGGATTGGTTATGGTTATGGTTATCGTTAAAATTAGCAGATTTTAGGGTTAGTGTAAGAATTAGTATTAAGGGTAGGACTAGTTAGGATTAGGACCAGCTGTGATTAGAGTTAATTGTTGGTGAACAGATATCTCTCCTTAATCCACCATAAACATTCAGACTCCCCAAGAACTGGCGCACTAGGCATGATGAAACCCAACATAACAACTCTTCTCTCCCCAACATCTGGTATCAGATAGGATCCTGGAGGTCCCTGTACCTATTGGATGGTCAGACTGGATCCTCACAAAATTGGTTGGTCACCAACGTATATCTTGTGTGTATGGCCATGCACCTCTTTGTGAACGTCCATGAGATTTAATTTAGGTTTACACTGCTGGGTGTTTAGTCTAACAGTGAGAGCTGGGGTTAGTGTTAGGATTAAGTTAAGATTAGCTGTGATTTGGCGTTAGTATCAGGGTTGGATTTAGGTTTAGTATCTGCTGTGATGTGGGTTTGATATTAAGTAAGGTTTAGTATTACAGTTGAAATTGAATTGAACTCGTGGGAATCTTGCATATGACCATATCCATTTTGCGTTCTGGAAATCACAGATCCACTAACATGGATCCTGGCCGTGTGCATGCCACAGACTACTGTCCGCATCTTTGGAAATGAATGGGTCTGTGTGCTATCCACAAAAAATGAGGATCAGATGATGACTGAGAATACGGTCATGTGTATGAGGCCTTAGGCTTAGTTGTGTTTCTGGCACACATCTCCATGCATTAAGGTTATTATTAGCTGTTATCAGGGTTAGCATCAGCTGTGATTTGGTTTATGTCAGTGCTGAGCTTCAATTTCTCAATGTCCTCTATATGCAGTAGGGTTAGTAGTAGGGTTAAGACTTGGTAAGGCCTAAGGTTAGGATTAGCTCTTAATCCCCAGTTCCCTTGGTATACACTCAGCCTCCTATATGCAGATGATCCAGGTTAATCCACCCTGTAATCATCTGGATTACTGTCCGCTTCTGTCTAGGTTCATCCCATTTATTGGACCCCCTTCTCAGACAGCGGCTTCAGGCACTTTATTGGTCCACAGGATTTTATGAGAAATGTTTGATGTTTTTATGGAGAACTTAATTTTCGTTTTGATATTTTTAGGTACAACTATTCTTTGTGTGAATCAGAGATAACACTTACGGAGGTTCATAGTTACAGACCAGGAGAAACATATTCGTCTCATCAAATCCTTCAAGTTTTTCACAGAAATTCTCTCCACAGCCGACACGCTCAGAATTGCCCCAGACCATCTAAGATATAAAGCAAATGTATGGAGTCAGGGTTAGGAGGATCTGTAAGTATCTAATCTTCAATGTTCTGCTCATGTGGTCACAATAAAAGCAAGGGGATGGGGCGGTTACAGTGTGAAGATCACTAGGCAAAGAGGAGAAGGATGGGGAAGAAAGAGAAGACTGGGCAGTGTGGAGAAGACTGGACAAGATGGAGAAGTGTGGACAGTGTGAAGAAGACTATACAAGATGGAGGGTAGAAGGATTGGCAAAATGGAGAAGACTGGGCAGTGTGTAGATTACTGGGCAGAGGGGAGAAGGATGGGTAAGATGAAGAAGACTGGGAAGTGTGGGGAAAACTTGACAAGATGGAGAAGTGTGGACAGTGAGAAGAGGGGAGAAGAATGGGCAAGATAGAGTAGACTGGGCAGTGTGGAGAAGACTAGACAAGATGGAGAAGTGTGGACCGTGAGAAGATTACTAGGCAGAGGAGAGAAGGCTGGGCACAATGGAAAATACTGGGCAGTGTGGAGAAGACTGGACAAGATGGAGAAGTGTGGGGGAGAAGGCTTGGCAAGATGGAGAAATGTGGACAGTGTGAAGAGAAATTGACAGTGTGAAGATTTTTGGGCAACAGGGATATAGATAGGCAAGATGGAGAAGACTATACAGGATGGAGAAGTTTGTACAGTGAAAAATTAGGATGGGAAAATTGGAGAAGACTGGATAGTATGAAGATTACTGGGTAGGGGGAGAAGGATGGGCAAAAGAGAAGACTATGCAGTATGGAGAAGAGTTGACAGGTATGAGAAGTGTGAAGATGGGCATGATGGAGAAGATTGGGCAATGTAGGGAAGACTGGACAAAATGGAGAAGTGTGAACTGTGTGAAGAAGATTATACAAGATGGAAAAGTGTGGGCAGTGTGAAGATTATTGGACAGAGGGGAGAAGGATTGACAAAATGGAGAAGACTGGGCAGTGTGGAGCAAACCAGACAGACTTGAGAAGTGTGAAGAAGACTGAGTAGAAGGGAGAATGATGGAGAGAACTGGACAGAGTGGAGAAAACTAGACAGAAAAGAAAAGGGTGGACAGTGAGAAGATTCCTAGGTAGAGGGGAGAAGGCTGGGCACAATGAAGAAAACTGGGCAACGTGGAGTAGACTGGACAAGAGGGAGAAGTGTAGACAGTGTGAAAAGCACCGGACAGAGTGAAGATTGCTGGGCAGCAGGCATAAAGCTAGGCAATATTGAGAATACTAGACAGTGTGGAGAAGACTGGGCATGATGGAGAAGTTTGCACAGTTAGAAGATTACTAGGCAAGGGGAGAAGGATGGGCAAATTAGACAGTGTGAAGATTACTGAGTAGGGGAGGAAAAGTTTGGGCAAATTGGAGAAGACTGGGCAGTGTGGAGAAGACCGGACAAGATGGAAAAATGTGCACAGTGTGAAAATTACTGGGTCAGGGGGGTTAAGGATGGGAAAATTGCAGAAGATTGGACACTGTGGAGAAGACTGCACTAGAGGGAGAAGTGTGCACAATGAGAAGATTACTGGGCCGGGCAGGAGAAGGATGGGCAAATTGGACAAGACTAGGCAGTGTAGAGAAGAGTGAACAAGATGGAGAAGTGTACACAGTGTGAAGATTACTGGGCAGAGGGGAGAGAGTCAGGGCAGGAAAGAAAGGACTTGGCATTGTAGAGAAGACAAGACATAGTGGGAAGAGAGGTGGGCAATGCAGATTGTAGTGTCCTGGAAAAGGGGTACTTTGAAGTCTGGACATTTGCCCTTGTTTCTCCCGCAAAGTTATAAACATCTTACTTAATTTCACTTGAAAGGGTTAACATGCACTGTTTAATACTGTGTAACTGCATTTTATATGTATTCTGTGATATACACTGCTCAAAAAAATAAAGGGAACACAACAATAACACATCCTAGATCTGAGTTAATTAAATATTCTTCTGAAATACTTTGTTCTTTACATAGTTGAATGTGCTGACAACAAAATCACACAAAAATAAAAAAATGGAAATCAAATTTTTAAGCCCATGGAGGTCTGGATTTGGAGTCACACTCAAAATTAAAGTGGAAAAACCCACTACAGGCTGATCCAACTTTGATGTAATGTCCTTAAAACAAGTCAAAATGAGGCTCAGTAGTGTGTGTGGCCTCCACGTGCCTGTATGACCTCCCTACAATGCCTGTGCATGCTCCTGATGAGGTGGCGGGCGGTCTCCTGAGGGATCTCCTCCCAGACCTGGACTAAAGCATCTGCCAACTCCTGGACAGTCTGTGGTGCAACGTGACGTTGGTGGATAGAGCGAGACATGATGTCCCAGATGTGCTCAATTGGATTCAGGTCTGGGGAACGGGCGGGCCAGTCCATAGCATCAATGCCTTCGTTTGGCAGGAACTGCTGACACACTCCAGCCACATGAGGTCTAGCATTGTCTTGCATTAGGAGGAACCAAGGGCCAACCGCACCAGCATATGGTCTCACAAGGGGTCTGGGGATCTCATCTCGGTACCTAATGGCAGTCAGGCTACCTCTGGCGAGCACATGGAGGGCTGTGCGGCCCACCAAAGAAATGACACCCCACACCATTTGTCAGGACTCAAACCTGTGGCCAGTCATGTCCCAGGCGGTAGCTCTACCCACTAGGCTACCGTCTCTCCTTGGACTGTTCTCTAGCTAACTTCTAACTACCTCTCTTGTCCTTGCCTTGACCTGCTGATTATTCCAATCTCTTGCACCTGCTACTTCCCTATAAAAACCCAGCCCTTGAACCCAGCCCTTTACTGGTTATTGTGCCTCCAAGCCTGTAGCAAGCTTCCTCTCTGCTCCTCCACCGCTATTGCTGATTTACCATCGTTGCCAACCCGGACCGTTTTGACCTCGCTGAATTGCCGCCTGCATTGACTTACTGCTTACCACCGACCACGCCTCCGTCTACTCCTGCTGTTATCTCGCTGCCATCTCTGCTGCCGACCCGGACTGATCGACCACGCTACCTGCCTTCTGCTTCTGTGGGCCTCTGCCACTGGACTCCATACTTCCAGCTCGGGTGTCCTCAGACTCAGGTGAGCCTCGATTCACACTACTCCGTAACAGAATAACCAGCCCAAAAAAAAATGGAGTCCGCAGTGGCCACCCTGCGCAAGCAGGTGTCTGAGCTGCAAGAGTTTGGCACCACCTACCAGGAGAAATTTTCGCAAATCCAAGGCCTGGTACAGAGTCAACAGGGGGAGATCATTGAGCTCCAACGGCAACTCCTGGACATACGCGGCGCGGCTGCAGACACCCGCATGCCACTACCCTCGAAATTCAATGGAGATCGTCGCCAGTACCGGGGCTTTCTCAATCAGTGCCGTATCTACTTCCGGATGCATCCGGCCCCCTTTTCCACCGACGAGAAGAAAGTATTGTTCATTGTTAACCTCCTGATGGACGAGGCCTTGGCATGGGCGTCTCCATACGTGGAAACCAATAGCCGTCTGCTGCGCGATCTGGATGTTTTCATCACAGCTATGAGCCAGGTCTTTGATGACCCCAATCGCTGTGCGACAGCTGAGGCAAGACTACACAGTCTTCGACAGGGAAGACGCTCTGTCGCCGAGTATGCCGCCGAGTTCCGCCGCTGGGTCTCAGACACCAACTGGAACCCAGCTGCTCAAAGGAGCCAATTTCGGCGAGGTCTATCGGAGGCGATCAAAGATGAACTTGCCAGACTTGAAGCCCCGGATGATTTGGACGACTTCATTCAGGTGTGTGTCCGTATTGATCAGAGGCTCACCGAGAGAAGGAAAGAAAGGCTCTGGTTCCATGGCGACAGACCCACTTACTCTACTACCCAGCAGGTCGCCCAACCTCCCATCGAGCTGATGCTGGTTGACGCAGTGCGCAAGACTCTGTCCGTAGCAGAAAAAGAACGACGCCTGGCCGAAGGCCTCTGCCTCTACTGTGGGGAGCCAGGGCACATTGCCATCAAATGCCCCAACAAATCCCGCAGAACCATTGCCGTCACTAAACTGCGAGAGCAGCGGCAGGCCGCAATTTCACCGGTGACGGCAGAGATAACTGAGTTAGCAGCCACCGGGTCCCACTTCACCATTCCTATTGTCATTACCATCGGGGATCGACAACTTCTCGGTTCTGCAATGCTCGACTCCGGGGCTGGCGACAATTTTATGAATCAAACTTTTGCTCACGAGAACAACATTCCGCTTGTAACCAAGACAGCCCCCATCGATCTGGAAACGGTGGATGGGTCCCCACTCTCCTCGGGACCCGTTACACATCAGACCACAGATTTACAGCTCCACATTAAAACCGACCACCATCGTGGTTAGCCACTCACAACCCTTCGGTGGACTGGGAAACCCGCTGTCTACGGTTCACATCCGAGTTCTGCTCTTCGAACTGTCTGCATGAACCTGCTTCCCCAACACCCAAAGTATCTATCATCTCGGAACCAACGGTCAAGGAGCTGTTGCCTCCACAATATAGTGAGTTTCAGGATGTCTGCGAAAAAAAAAACGCAGACAAGCTGCCCCCGCATCGACCATACGACTGCCCAATTGAATTATTACCTGGGGCTGAAATACCCTTCGGCAGCATCTACTCCCTCTCGGAGCCTGAACTCAAGGCCCTGAAGGACTACTTGGACGAGGACCTAAAGAAGGGCTTCATTCGACCCTCCACCTCCCCCGCGGGAGCACCCTTCTTCTTCGTGGAGAAAAAAGACTCCTCTCTACGCCCTTGCATTGACTACCGCAAGCTGAATGATGTTACGGTAAAAAACCGTTACCCTCTCCCCTTGATTTCGGAACTTCTCGAGAGACTCCGGGCGGCGAAAGTCTTTACGAAACTCGATCTTCGAGGGGCCTATAATCTGTTTCGCATTCGCCCCGGGGATGAATGGAAGACCGCCTTTCGCACACGATATGGACATTTTGAATACTTAGTTATGCCCTTCGGACTTTGCAATGCCCCAGCCACTTTCCACCATTTCATTAATGACGTCCTTAGGGACATGCTGGATCTGTTCGTAGTGGTATACCTGGATGATATTTTAATTTTCTCGGAAAATCTCGATCAACATCGCGAACATGTCCGCAGGGTGTTACAAAGACTTTGCGAGCAGTACCTTTACATCAAGCTCGAGAAATGCGAGTTCGAACAGACCACCACCCAGTTTCTCGGTTACATCATCTCCCCGGAAGGGCTGAGTATGGATCCTCGGAAAATTCAGGCTGTAATAGATTAGCCTCCCCCTAAGAACGTAAAAGAAATACAGAGGTTTGTCGGCTTCGCCAACTTTTACCGAAAATTCATTCGGAACTTCTCAAAAATCATTACTCCAATTACCCACTTAACCAAAAAGACTGTGCCCTTTTCCTGGACACCCGAAGCACAGGAAGCCTTCACCAAGCTTAAATCCCTCTTCACGTCTGCTCCAATTCTGATCCATCCTAATCCCGAACTGCCATTCACAATTGAAGTGGACGCTTCCGATACCGCAGTAGGCGCTGTCCTATCACAACGTACGGGAGAAAAGATGCTTTTACACCCTTGCGCCTTCTTCTCTCGCCAAATGTCCCCCGCAGAGAGGAACTATGATATCGGGAATAAGGAGTTACTGGCTGTAACAGATCCCCTTCCGTTAATGGACGCTTCCTAGCTTGCGCCGAGGACCACAAGCACCGCACTGGACACTACAAGCACCGCAGACTCCACAACCGCCGTAGCTTAACTGGAGCCGCGCCGTCTTCCTTCCACCCTGAATGAACCTCCAGCATTCAGGACCGTGTGGGAAAGATCTCTCCTCCAGGGAATATGCAGAGCATAGCAATCCCCAGCGTGATGCAGCAATTCCCTCCAATAACGAGACGAGGCTGCGTTTTGAAGGGTTAGAAAAACATGAACTGAACATGAACTCTTTATTGAGGGCTACCCGCCCGTATTTATGCAGGTCCCCACAATGCATCATGGTTTCCTCCTCTCTGCCTGGAGACACCCGAAGTGCAATTCAATTATCTCCTAGGACAAAGGGAGACCACCAATACACATGCGGGAACAATAGGAGAGGAATCCCCACCCGAATACACAAAATCCTCCCTTCTGTCTGGGATATAATTATGGATTAACATAACTATCACAGACAGTAAAAATACAGTTTTTAAACATACACGGTAACTTTAAAACCATACATTCCATCTTCATAAAAATTACATATTTAAACTCTGCATACATCAAACATAAACACTTCCAAAAATCACACAAATCCCTCCAGCGGATCAAAAGTTTAGTGGAAGTCCTTTATGACCGACCGCAAGCACAATTTCCTGCCCAAAACAGTTCCATAGATTTGGGCTGTGCGGTCGGTCAATTTCATGCAGAAAACGACTAAGTCCCATCTTCGAACGGAACTTAGTCTCTGGAGCTGAAAGTTCAGTATGGCAGAAGGTAAGGGTCAGCGGCGTTCGTGTATCCGCACATCCGATTCCAGCTCCACAGAATCCCCAGCATACACCGCTGACCGCGTTCGGTCCCACCAACAGTCCAGACATGCGGCACAGTTCTGTCACTGTTCCTGAAGGGCAACATGTCCCGGGGCCATAGTCGTAGGGCAGGAGGCTAGCCATAAATCCTCTACAATGCCCAGTGGCAAATGGCAGTTTGTCACACATCTCCCCTTTGGGGGGAAGACTAACCAGGCACCTGACCTTCTGTCGGTCAGTGCCTCCGTTAGTCGATCCACCAACCCACAGTAACCAGATGCCCGAGTAGCCCACCCACAACAAACAGGTACAAGGGTGACCCACCCACAAGAAACAGTTACTGCACCTGGGTATTTTGCTGTGGTGATGGGGCAACATGCTGTGGGGACTTGAGGGAGGGCAGAGGCCGACTGCACTCTGCCCAGCTGCCAGCTCTTCTGCTGGGGTGCTGAAACCATAGTCCGGCTCAGTAGCCAGAGGAACATGGGAGTCAACAGGGGTTAACATCGCCTCTGTTAACCCTGAGGCCACGTTAGGAGTTAACTGGGGAGGGGAATTTGTACTCACCCCCTCCTCCTGTTGTCCTGGTGAGGGTAGTGGGGGATCTGGACAGGCTGTCCAGCATCCCGGTAGGTCAGGCGCAGAGACCACGGTCCCATCTACGCCATCTGGGCGATTGGTGTCTCCCCTTGTTAGGGTAAGCTGCCGCTAGGGAGAGAGGGTGCTTCGCTCCTCTCCCTGAAACACAGGCTGCCGCTGGGGAAGAAGGACGCCACCTTCAGCTCCCTGGGGTACACACTGCCGCTGGGGAGGAAGGACGACACCTTCAGCTCCCTGGGGTTCACACTGCCGCTGGGGGGGAAGGACGACACCTTCGGCCCCCTGGGGTACACACTGCCGCTGGGGGGGAAGGACGACACCTTCGGCCCCCTGGGGTACACACTGCCGCTGGGGGGAAGGACGACACCTTCGGCCCCCTGGGGTGCACACTGCCGCTGGGGGGGAAGGACGACACCTTCGGCCCCTTGGGGTACACACTGCCGCTGGGGGGGAAGGACGACACCTTCGGCCCCCTGGGGTTCACACTGCCGCTGGGGGGGAAGGACGACACCTTCGGCCCCCTGGGGTACACACTGCCGCTGGGGGGGAAGGACGTCACCTTCGGCCCCCTGGGGTACACACTGCCGCTGGGGGGGGAAGGACGACACCTTCAGCCCCCTGGGGTACACACTGCCGCTGGGGGGGAAGGACGACACCTTCGGCCCCCTGGGGTACACACTGCCGCTGGGGGGGAAGGACGACACCTTCGGCCCCCTGTAACTCACGTTTTTGCTGGGGCGCAGGGACGGAATACTTCGCTATGTCTGCCCGATATTCTGCTTCCTGCTGCAGATACTCCGCCAGTTCTCTCCTCACTTCCGGTACAATTTCCTCTGTTGTACAGTATATAGAGGTGTACAGTGTATAGAGGTGTACAGTATATAGAGGTGTACAGTGTATAGAGGTGTACAGTATATTGAGGTGTACAGTATATAGAGGTGTACAGTGTATAGATGTGTACAGTATATAGATGTGTACAGTGTATAGAGGTGTACAGTATATTGAGGTGTACAGTATATAGAGGTGTACAGTGTATAGATGTGTACAGTATATAGATGTGTACAGTGTATAGAGGTGTACAGTATATAGAGGTGTACAGTGTATAGAGGTGTACAGTGTATAGATGTGTACAGTATATAGATGTGTACAGTGTATAGATGTGTACAGTGTATATATGTGTACAGTATATAGAGGTGTACAGTGTATAGAGGTGTACAGTATATAGAGGTGTACAGTATATAGAGGTGTACAGTGTATAGAGGTGTACAGTATATAGAGGTGTACAGTGTATAGAGGTGTACAGTGTATAGATGTGTACAGTATATAGATGTGTACAGTATATAGATGTGTACAGTGTATAGAGGTGTACAGTATATAGAGGTGTACAGTGTATATATGTGTACAGTGTATAGAGGTGTACAGTGTATAGAGGTGTACAGTGTATAGAGGTGTACAGTGTATAGATGTGTACAGTATATAGAGGTGTACAGTATATAGAGGTGTACAGTATATAGAGGTGTACAGTATATAGAGGTGTACAGTATATAGATGTGTACAGTGTATAGAGGTGTACAGTATATAGATGTGTACAGTGTATAGAGGTGTACAGTATATAGAGGTGTACAGTATATAGATGTGTACAGTATATAGAGGTGTACATTGTATAGAGGTGTACAGTGTATAGAGGTGTACAGTATATAGAGGTGTACAGTATATAGAGGTGTACAGTGTATATATGTGTACAGTATATAGAGGTGTACAGTGTATAGATGTGTACAGTGTATAGATGTGTACAGTATATAGATGTGTACAGTGTATAGAGGTGTACAGTATATAGATGTGTACAGTATATAGAGGTGTACAGTATATAGAGGTGTACAGTGTATAGAGGTGTACAGTATATAGAGGTGTACAGTATATAGAGGTGTACAGTGTATATATGTGTACAGTATATAGAGGTGTACAGTGTATAGATGTGTACAGTATATAGATGTGTACAGTGTATAGAGGTGTACAGTATATAGATGTGTACAGTATATAGAGGTGTACAGTGTATAGAGGTGTACAGTATATAGAGGTGTACAGTGTATAGAGGTGTACAGTATATAGATGTGTACAGTATATAGAGGTGTACAGTGTATAGAGGTGTACAGTGTATAGATGTGTACAGTATATAGATGTGTACAGTGTATAGATGTGTACAGTATATAGAGGTGTACAGTGTATAGATGTGTACAGTATATAGAGGTGTACAGTGTATAGATGTGTACAGTGTATAGAGGTGTACAGTATATAGAGGTGTACAGTATATAGAGGTGTACAGTGTATAGAGGTGTACAGTGTATATATGTGTACAGTATATAGAGGTGTACAGTATATAGATGTGTACAGTGTATAGAGGTGTACAGTATATAGAGGTGTACAGTATATAGATGTGTACAGTGTATAGAGGTGTACAGTATATAGAGGTGTACAGTGTATAGAGGTGTACAGTATATTGAGGTGTACAGTGTATAGAGGTGTACAGTGTATAGAGGTGTACAGTATATAGATGTGTACAGTGTATAGATGTGTACAGTGTATATATGTGTACAGTATATAGAGGTGTACAGTATATAGATGTGTACAGTGTATAGAGGTGTACAGTATATAGAGGTGTACAGTATATAGATGTGTACAGTGTATAGAGGTGTACAGTATATAGAGGTGTACAGTGTATAGAGGTGTACAGTATATTGAGGTGTACAGTGTATAGAGGTGTACAGTGTATAGAGGTGTACAGTGTATAGATGTGTACAGTATATAGATGTGTACAGTGTATAGATGTGTACAGTGTATAGAGGTGTACAGTATATAGATGTGTACAGTATATAGAGGTGTACATTGTATAGAGGTGTACAGTGTATAGAGGTGTACAGTATATAGAGGTGTACAGTGTATATATGTGTACAGTATATAGATGTGTACAGTATATAGAGGTGTACAGTATATAGAGGTGTACAGTATATAGAGGTGTACAGTATATAGAGGTGTACAGTGTATAGATGTGTACAGTATATAGATGTGTACAGTGTATAGATGTGTACAGTGTATATATGTGTACAGTATATAGAGGTGTACAGTGTATAGAGGTGTACAGTGTATAGATGTGTACAGTATATAGATGTGTACAGTGTATAGATGTGTACAGTGTATATATGTGTACAGTATATAGAGGTGTACAGTATATAGAGGTGTACAGTATATAGAGGTGTACAGTGTATAGAGGTGTACAGTGTATAGATGTGTACAGTATATAGATGTGTACAGTGTATAGAGGTGTACAGTGTATAGATGTGTACAGTATATAGATGTGTACAGTGTATAGATGTGTACAGTATATAGATGTGTACAGTATATAGATGTGTACAGTATATAGATGTGTACAGTATATAGAGGTGTACAGTATATAGAGGTGTACAGTATATAGATGTGTACAGTATATAGATGTGTACAGTGTATAGAGGTGTACAGTATATAGAGGTGTACAGTATATAGATGTGTACAGTGTATAGAGGTGTACAGTGTATAGAGGTGTACAGTATATAGAGGTGTACAGTATATAGAGGTGTACAGTATATAGAGGTGTACAGTATATAGAGGTGTACAGTATATAGAGGTGTACAGTATATAGAGGTGTACAGTATATAGAGGTGTACAGTATATAGATGTGTACAGTATATAGATGTGTACAGTGTATAGAGGTGTACAGTATATAGAGGTGTACAGTGTATAGAGGTGTACAGTGTATAGAGGTGTACAGTGTATAGAGGTGTACAGTATATAGAGGTGTACAGTATATAGAGGTGTACAGTGTATAGATGTGTACAGTATATAGAGGTGTACAGTGTATAGATGTGTACAGTATATAGATGTGTACAGTATATAGATGTGTACAGTATATACAATGTTGGTGGATAGGACTGCTCTTTGTGGATAGGACTGCTCTGTATGGATAGGACTGCTCTGTATGGATAGGACTGTTCTGTATGGATAGGACTGCTCTGTGTGGATAGGACTGCTCTGTGTGGATAGGACTGCTCTGTATGGATAGGACTGTTCTGTATGGATAGGACTGCTCTGTATGGATAGGACTGCTCTGTATGGATAGGACTGCTCTGTGTGGATAGGACTGTTCTGTATGGATAGGACTGCTCTGTATGGATAGGACTGCTCTGTGTGGATAGGACTGCTCTGTATGGATAGGACTGCTCTGTATGGATAGGACTGCTCTGTATGGATAGGACTGTTCTGTGTGGATAGGACTGCTCTGTATGGATAGGACTGCTCTGTATGGATAGGACTGCTCTGTATGGATAGGACTGCTCTGTATGGATAGGACTGCTCTGTATGGATAGGACTGCTCTGTGTGGATAGGACTGCTCTGTGTGGATAGGACTGCTCTGTATGGATAGGACTGCTCTGTGTGGATAGGACTGCTCTGTATGGATAGGACTGCTCTGTGTGGATAGGACTGCTCTGTATGGATAGGACTGTTCTGTATGGATAGGACTGCTCTGTATGGATAGGACTGTTCTGTGTGGATAGGACTGCTCTGTATGGATAGGACTGCTCTGTATGGATAGTACTGCTCTGCATGGATAGGACTGCTCTGCATGGATAGGACTGCTCTGTATGGATAGGACTGCTCTGTATGGATAGGACTGTTCTGTGTGGATAGGACTGCTCTGTGTGGATAGGACTGCTCTGTATGGATAGTACTGCTCTGTATGGATAGGACTGCTCTGTATGGATAGGACTGCTCTGTATGGATAGGACTGCTCTGTGTGGATAGGACTGCTCTGTATGGATAGTACTGCTCTGTGTGGATAGGACTGCTCTGTATGGATAGGACTGCTCTGTATGGATAGGACTGTTCTGTATGGATAGGACTGCTCTGTATGGATAGGACTGCTCTGTATGGATAGGACTGCTCTGTATGGATAGGACTGCTCTGTATGGATAGGACTGCTCTGTGTGGATAGGACTGTTCTGTGTGGATAGGACTGCTCTGTATGGATAGGACTGCTCTGTATGGATAGGACTGCTCTGTATGGATAGGACTGCTCTGTATGGATAGGACTGCTCTGTATGGATAGGACTGCTCTGTGTGGATAGGACTGCTCTGTGTGGATAGGACTGCTCTGTGTGGATAGGACTGCTCTGTGTGGATAGGACTGCTCTGTATGGATAGGACTGCTCTGTGTGGATAGGACTGCTCTGTATGGATAGGACTGTTCTGTATGGATAGGACTGCTCTGTATGGATAGTACTGCTCTGCATGGATAGGACTGCTCTGCATGGATAGGACTGCTCTGTATGGATAGGACTGCTCTGTATGGATAGGACTGTTCTGTGTGGATAGGACTGCTCTGTGTGGATAGGACTGCTCTGTATGGATAGTACTGCTCTGTATGGATAGGACTGCTCTGTATGGATAGGACTGCTCTGTATGGATAGGACTGCTCTGTATGGATAGGACTGTTCTGTATGGATAGGACTGCTCTGTATGGATAGGACTGCTCTGTATGGATAGGACTGCTCTGTATGGATAGGACTACTCTGTGTGGATAGGACTGTTCTGTATGGATAGGACTGCTCTGTATGGATAGGACTGCTCTGTATGGATAGTACTGCTCTGTATGGATAGGACTGCTCTGTATGGATAGGACTGCTCTGTATGGATAGGACTGCTCTGTGTGGATAGGACTGCTCTGTGTGGATAGGACTGCTCTGTGTGGATAGGACTGCTCTGTGTGGATAGGACTGCTCTGTGTGGATAGGACTGCTCTGTATGGATAGGACTGCTCTGTGTGGATAGGACTGCTCTGTGTGGATAGGACTGCTCTGTATGGATAGGACTGCTCTGTGTGGATAGGACTGCTCTGTGTGGATAGGACTGCTCTGTGTGGATAGGACTGCTCTGTATGGATAGGACTGCTCTGTATGGATAGGACTGCTCTGTATGGATAGGACTGCTCTGTATGGATAGGACTGCTCTGTATGGATAGGACTGATCTGTATGGATAGGACTGCTCTGTATGGATAGGACTGCTCTGTATGGATAGGACTGCTCTGTATGGATAGGACTGCTCTGTATGGATAGGACTGCTCTGTGTGGATAGGACTGCTCTGTATGGATAGGACTGCTCTGTGTGGATAGGACTGCTCTGTGTGGATAGGACTGCTCTGTATGGATAGGACTGCTCTGTGTGGATAGGACTGCTCTGTATGGATAGGACTGCTCTGTATGGATAGGACTGCTCTGTATGGATAGGACTGCTCTGTATGGATAGGACTGATCTGTATGGATAGGACTGCTCTGTATGGATAGGACTGCTCTGTATGGATAGGACTGCTCTGTGTGGATAGGACTGCTCTGTATGGATAGGACTGTTCTGTATGGATAGGACTGCTCTGTATGGATAGGACTGCTCTCTATGGATAGGACTGCTCTGTATGGATAGGACTGCTCTGTATGGATAGGACTGCTCTGTATGGGTGTCACGAGGGTATCTAGAGCCACGTCTGACTCCGTTATACCCGGGGTCAGGAGGTCGCAGCGGGTGGCTGCGCGCTCTATATCTAAAGATCACGTTGTTTCTTAGTGATTGTTTTCTGTGTTTGCCTTGCTATCCTTTTTGTCTCTCTCAGGGATCCGTAGCTTCTCCTCTTCAGCTGTTTCGTGTCTGCCACTCCCAACCTCCTTATATTCTCCCCTCACACTTCTCTAGTTGCCAGTTATAGAGCTTCCTGCCTGGACATCTATACTGACCCACTGGAGTTGTGAATCCTGGTTGTCGTTCCAGAGTGCTTCCCTCCGGATCCCTGTTGGGCTTCTTGTTGTCTCCTGTTGTCGCCCACCTGGGATTATATGTTGAGTCTGTGTTGTCTGTCCTCCCCTTGGCGTTTTCCCTTAGAGTTAGTGGTGCGGACTAGTGTTCCCACCGCCCTGTTCACTACCTAGGGCTCAGCTCAGGGAAAGCCAGGGCTTTAGGCACGTGATCGGCGTACGGGTGAGGAACCCGTCTAGGGACGTCAGGGCAGCCAGGTGCCAGCCGCTAGGTGAGTCAGGGGTCACCACCTTCCCTCTCACTTGGGCAGGGCCTTCCTCGTTCCCTCCCTCTGTGTCACGTATGTGATAGCCACGCCGACCGTGATATTATAACTGGCCCTTACTTTTTGAGAAAAAAAAAATAAAAAAAAAATATTTTTTTTTTTAAATGTTGTTATTTTTTTCTCTCTCTACTTAGAATCCAATATGGATCCTATTGATGCCTTGGCAGAACAGCTTCAAGGCCTGTCTTTGGAGGTGGCAGGATTGAAGGCGTCTGTTCTCCAACAACAGCAGCAAATGCAGCAGACCGCACCCCCAGCGGTTGCTATGGGTAACCAGGTTGTCACTGAACCCAAGGCTGCTCTTCCTGACAGATTCTCTGGGGGAAGGGACAAATTTGCGACGTTCCGTGAGGCCTGCAAATTATATTTTAAGTTGCGCCCTTACTCCTCAAGTAATGAAGAACAGCGGGTAGGGATTGTCATTTCCCTGCTTCAGGGGGATCCGCAATCCTGAGCGTTCTCGTTACCCCCTGGTTCTCAGGCTCTTCGGTCAGTGGAGGGATTTTTTGGGGCTTTGGGTCTCATATATGATGACCCTGACCGAGTCGCCCTGGCTGAGTCGAAGTTCCGGAGACTCCTACAGGGAGATCGGTCAGCAGAGGAATATTGCTCAGAGTTCCGTAGGTGGGCTACGGATACTCAGTGGAACGACCCGGCTCTCAGGAGTCAGTTCTGCTCTGGGTTATCTGAAAGGGTTAAGGATGCACTGGCGCTGTATGAGACCCCCCTTTCCCTTGATGCTGTTATGTCCCTTTCTATCAGAATAGATAGACGTCTTAGGGAGAGATCGAAAATTCCGGAGCAATTGGTTACCTCTCCCAAGCAACAGTCAGCCTGTACGGACTTAGACGAGCCTATGCAGCTAGGCGGAACTTCTCGTCAGGTCCGTCCTCCCGAGGTTCACCGCAGGGGGGGGGGGGCTTGTTTTTTCTGTGGGGGGAAGGGTCATTTCATTAATGTCTGTCCCTCTTTTCTCAAAAACAAAAGACCATCGGAACTACTAACCCCGGGCTGTGCGGAGGATGTCAGCCGGGGGGTATACGTTTCCTCCATACGAACATCTCAATTTGTGTTACCAGCGGTCATTGTTTTTGGTGTTAAGACGGAGTCTATTTCTGTTTTTCTAGACAGTGGAGCAGGGGTAAACTTGATAGATGCCCATTTTGCCCGCACTATGGGTTTGTCTCTCTGTACGCTGCAGAGACCTATTCCCGTATTCGCTATTGATTCTGCTCCTCTGTCTCAGAGAAACCTCACCCACATTGTTCGTAATTTACACCTTCGGGTAGGGGACCACCATAACGAGATGCTTTCATGTTACGTTCTGGAGGGCCTTCCCTCTCCTGTGGTATTGGGTCTTCCCTGGTTGGTAGCGCACAATCCAGTGGTGGATTGGCAGGCCAGGGAGATATTGGAGTGGAGTGAGCATTGCAGAGAGAATTGCTTAAATAACAATTGCTTAATCGCCTCCATAGCTTCCCTACCTACATTTATTTCGGACTTTGAGGACGTTTTTTCTGAAAAGGGTTGTCAGAAACTACCACCTCATCGTCCTTATGATTGCCCGGTTAACCTGATTCCCGGTGCAAAATTACCCAAGTCCAGGTTGTATAATCTTTTGGGTCCCGAGAGACAAGCCATGAAAGATTATATCTCCGAGAGTCTGGCTAAGGGACACATCAGACCCTCTTCTTCACCCGTGGCTGCAGGGTTTTTCTTTGTTAAAAAGAAAGATGGGGGCCTGCGTCCTTGCCTAGATTTCCGTGAGTTAAACCAGATAACCATCCGAGACCCATACCCTCTTCCTCTCATTCCTGACCTTTTTAACCAGATTGCGGGTGCTAGGTGGTTCTCCAAACTTGATCTTAGGGGGGCCTACAATCTGATTCGTATCAGGGAAGGGGATGAGTGGAAGACAGCTTTTAACACCCCTGAGGGGCATTATGAAAATCTTGTTATGCCTTTCGGTCTGACCAATGCCCCCGCTGTCTTCCAACATTTCGTTAATGATATTTTTAGTCATCTCATCGGCAGGTTTGTAGTCATATACCTAGATGATATCTTAATTTATTCGTCTGATCTGAAAACACATGAGGTGCATGTCAGGCAAGTACTGCAGGTCCTACGGACGAATAAATTATATGCGAAAATTGAAAAATGTGTCTTCGCCGTTAGGGAATTACAGTTCCTGGGATATCTATTATCTGCTTCAGGTTTCCGTATGGATCCTGGGAAGGTCCAGGCAATTTTAGATTGGGATCTTCCTGAGAACCTTAAAGCCCTACAACGGTTTTTGGGTTTCGCTAATTTCTATAGAAAGTTCATTAAAAATTATTCAGTGATCGTTAAACCCCTTACCGACATGACTAGGAAGGGGACGGATTTTTCCAAATGGTCTGACGCCGCTAAAGATGCATTTTCCTCTCTAAAGGAGAGGTTTACCTCGGCACCTGTTCTAATTCAACCTGATGTCTCCCAGCCTTTTATTGTCGAGGTAGATGCGTCAGAGGTGGGAGTGGGAGCTGTATTGTCTCAGGGTCCGTCTCCTGGCAAATGGCGTCCTTGCGCTTTCTTTTCCAAAAAATTATCTTCTGCGGAGAAAAATTATGATATTGGAAATAGGGAACTGTTGGCGATTAAGCTAGCGCTTGAAGAGTGGCGTCACTTCTTAGAGGGAGCAATCCACCCCGTCACGGTGATTACGGATCACAAGAACCTTCTGTACCTAGAATCGGCTAAGCGTCTCACCCCTAGACAGGCTAGGTGGTCGCTATTCTTTACCAGATTTAACTTTGTAATCACCTATCGTCCTGGGGCAAAAAATACCAAGGCAGACGCGTTATCTCGTAGTTTCCCTGGAGGGGGTAATGTTAGTGATCCGGTACCTATTTTACAAAGAGGAGTGGTTGTCTCTGCTGTACACTCTGTTCTAGAGGGAAAGGTGTTAGAGGCCCAGGGGGACGCCCCGGCCTCTTGCCCCTCAGAGAAATTGTTTGTACCGTTAAACCTGCGTCTTGAATTATTAAAAGAACATCATAATTCGGCACTTGCTGGACACCCGGGTAGTAAAGCAACTTTGGAGCTTTTATCTCGTCGTTTTTGGTGGCCAAGGTTGCGTCAGGATGTAATGGATTTCGTGTCTACTTGCTCTACTTGTGCACGCGCGAAAGTCTTGCATACACGTCCAGCAGGGTCTTTATTGCCACTTTTCATCCCCAATAGGCCATGGACACATCTGTCAATGGATTTCATCACTGACTTACCGTTGTCTGCGGGTAAAACAGTTATCTTGGTAGTAGTAGACAGGTTTAGCAAAATGGTACACTTTATTGCGCTACCCGCACTTCCTAATGCTAAAACTCTCGCTCAGGTGTTTATCAGTGAAATCGTGAAGCTTCACGGGGTCCCTTCCGATGTGGTTTCGGATCGGGGAACCCAGTTTATTTCTAAGTTTTGGAAAGCTTTTTGTTCACTTGTTCACTTGTCCTTTTCCTCAGCTTTCCATCCTCAGTCGAATGGACAGACTGAGCGTACCAACCAAAACCTAGAAACATATTTAAGATGTTTTGTGTCTGAAAACCAAGAGTTGTGGTCATCATATTTACCGTTAGCTGAGTTTGCCATAAATAATCATTATCAGGAGTCCACTGGCAAGTCACCATTCCTTGGTGCATACGGTTTTCATCCCCAATTTTGTACTTTCAAAGAGGGGGGGTCTTCTGGGGTTCCCGAAGAGGAAAGGTTTTCTTCATCTCTTTCATCTGTATGGCAGAAGGTGCAAGTTAACTTGAAAAAGATGAGTGGTAAATATAAATGCATGGCCGATAAGAAACGGTCGCCAGGTCCGGACCTAGGAGTGAATGACTATGTGTGGTTGTCTACTAGGAATATTAAGTTGAAGGTTCCCTCTTGGAAACTGGGTCCTAGGTTCATTGGTCCTTACAAAATAGTAGCCGTCATTAACCCTGTGGCTTTTCGCCTGGAGCTACCTCAGACTTTTAAGATCCATAACGTCTTCCATAAATCGTTACTCAAGAAGTATGTTCCACCTTCATCGCCGCTGCCACCTCCTCCTGTTATTGTGGATGGTAATCTGGAGTTTCAAATAGCCAGAATTGTTGATTCTCGTCGGGTCCGCCGCTCTCTTCAGTATCTGGTGCATTGGAGGGGTTACGGTCCCGAGTAAAGAATGGGGGTTCCAGCGTCAGAGGTAAACGCCAACAGGTTAATTCAGGCTTTCCATGTCTCTCATCCAGAGAGACCTGGTCCTGAGTGTCCGGAGGCCCCTCGTGAAAGGGGGGGTACTGTCACGAGGGTATCTAGAGCCACGTCTGACTCCGTTATACCCGGGGTCAGGAGGTCGCAGCGGGTGGCTGCGCGCTCTATATCTAAAGATCACGGTGTTTCTTAGTGATTGTTTTCTGTGTTTGCCTTGCTATCCTTTTTGTCTCTCTCAGGGATCCGTAGCTTCTCCTCCTCAGCTGTTTCGTGTCTGCCACTCCCAACCTCCTTATATTCTCCCCTCACACTTCTCTAGTTGCCAGTTATAGAGCTTCCTGCCTGGACATCTATACTGACCCACTGGAGTTGTGAATCCTGGTTGTTGTTCCTGTGTGCTACCCTCCGGATCCCTGTTGGGCTTCTTGTTGTCTCCTGTTGTCGCCCACCTGGGATTATATGTTGAGTTTGTATTGTCTGTCCTTCCCTTGGTGTTTTCCTTTAGAGCTAGTGGTGCGGACTAGTGTTCCCACCGCCCTGTTCACTATCTAGGGCTCAGCTTAGGGAAAGCCAGGGCTTTAGGCACGTGATCGGCGTACGGGTGAGGAACCCGTCTAGGGACGTCAGGGCAGCCAGGTGCCAGCCGCTAGGTGAGTCAGGGGTCACCACCTTCCCTCTCACTTGGGCAGGGCCTTCCTCGTTCCCTCCCTCTGTGTCACGTATGTGATAGTCACGCCGACCGTGATAATGGATAGGACTACTCTGTGTGGATAGGACTGCTCTGTATGGATAGGACTGCTCTGTATGGATAGGACTGCTCTGTATGGATAGGACTGTTCTGTATGGATAGGACTGCTCTGTATGGATAGTACTGCTCTGCATGGATAGGACTGCTCTGTATGGATAGGACTGCTCTGTATGGATAGGACTGCTCTGTATGGATAGGACTGCTCTGTATGGATAGGACTGTTCTGTGTGGATAGGACTGCTCTGTGTGGATAGGACTGCTCTGTATGGATAGGACTGCTCTGTATGGATAGGACTACTCTGTGTGGATAGGACTGTTCTGTATGGATAGGACTGCTCTGTATGGATAGGACTGCTCTGTGTGGATAGGACTGCTCTGTGTGGATAGGACTGCTCTGTGTGGATAGGACTGCTCTGTATGGATAGGACTGCTCTGTATGGATAGGACTGCTCTGTGTGGATAGGACTGCTCTGTATGGATAGGACTGCTCTGTATGGATAGGACTGCTCTGTGTGGATAGGACTGCTCTGTGTGGATAGGACTGCTCTGTATGGATAGGACTGCTCTGTATGGATAGGACTGCTCTGTATGGATAGGACTGATCTGTATGGATAGGACTGCTCTGTATGGATAGGACTGCTCTGTATGGATAGGACTGCTCTGTGTGGATAGGACTGCTCTGTATGGATAGGACTGTTCTGTATGGATAGGACTGCTCTGTATGGATAGGACTGCTCTCTATGGATAGGACTGCTCTGTATGGATAGGACTGCTCTGTATGGATAGGACTGCTCTGTATGGGTGTCACGAGGGTATCTAGAGCCACGTCTGACTCCGTTATACCCGGGGTCAGGAGGTCGCAGCGGGTGGCTGCGCGCTCTATATCTAAAGATCACGTTGTTTCTTAGTGATTGTTTTCTGTGTTTGCCTTGCTATCCTTTTTGTCTCTCTCAGGGATCCGTAGCTTCTCCTCTTCAGCTGTTTCGTGTCTGCCACTCCCAACCTCCTTATATTCTCCCCTCACACTTCTCTAGTTGCCAGTTATAGAGCTTCCTGCCTGGACATCTATACTGACCCACTGGAGTTGTGAATCCTGGTTGTCGTTCCAGAGTGCTTCCCTCCGGATCCCTGTTGGGCTTCTTGTTGTCTCCTGTTGTCGCCCACCTGGGATTATATGTTGAGTTTGTATTGTCTGTCCTTCCCTTGGTGTTTTCCTTTAGAGCTAGTGGTGCGGACTAGTGTTCCCACCGCCCTGTTCACTATCTAGGGCTCAGCTTAGGGAAAGCCAGGGCTTTAGGCACGTGATCGGCGTACGGGTGAGGAACCCGTCTAGGGACGTCAGGGCAGCCAGGTGCCAGCCGCTAGGTGAGTCAGGGGTCACCACCTTCCCTCTCACTTGGGCAGGGCCTTCCTCGTTCCCTCCCTCTGTGTCACGTATGTGATAGTCACGCCGACCGTGATAATGGATAGGACTACTCTGTGTGGATAGGACTGCTCTGTATGGATAGGACTGCTCTGTATGGATAGGACTGCTCTGTATGGATAGGACTGCTCTGTATGGATAGGACTGCTCTGTATGGATAGGACTGCTCTGTATGGATAGGACTGCTCTGTATGGATAGGACTGCTCTGTATGGATAGGACTGCTCTGTATGGATAGGACTGCTCTGTATGGATAGGACTGCTCTGTGTGGATAGGACTGCTCTGTGTGGATAGGACTGCTCTGTATGGATAGGACTGCTCTCTATGGATAGGACTGCTCTGTATGGATAGGACTGCTCTGTATGGATAGGACTGGTCTGTATGGATAGGACTGCTCTGTATGGATAGGACTGCTCTGTGTGGATAGGACTGCTCTGTATGGATAGGACTGCTCTGTATGGATAGGACTGCTCTGTGTGGATAGGACTGCTCTGTGTGGATAGGACTGCTCTGTGTGGATAGGACTGCTCTGTGTGGATAGGACTGCTCTGTGTGGATAGGACTGCTCTGTATGGATAGGACTGTTCTGTATGGATAGGACTGTTCTGTATGGATAGGACTGCTCTGTATGGATCGGACTGCTCTGTGTGGATAGGACTGCTCTGTATGGATAGGACTGCTCTGTATGGATAGGACTGCTCTGTATGGATAGGACTGCTCTGTGTGGATAGGACTGCTCTTTGTGGATAGGACTGCTCTGTATGGATAGGACTGCTCTGTATGGATAGGACTGCTCTGTATGGATAGGACTGTTCTGTATGGATAGGACTGCTCTGTATGGATAGGACTGCTCTGTGTGGATAGTACTGCTCTGTGTGGATAGTACTGCTCTGTGTGGATAGTACTGCTCTGTGTGGATAGGACTGCTCTGTGTGGATAGGACTGTTCTGTGTGGATAGGACTGCTCTGTATGGATAGGACTGCTCTGTGTGGATAGGACTGCTCTGTATGGATAGGACTGCTCTGTGTGGATAGGACTGCTCTGTGTGGATAGGACTGCTCTGTATGGATAGGACTGCTCTGTGTGGATAGGACTGCTCTGTGTGGATAGGACTGCTCTCTATGGATAGGACTGCTCTGTGTGGATAGGACTGTTCTGTGTGGATAGGACTGCTCTGTATGGATAGGACTGCTCTGTGTGGATAGGACTGCTCTGTATGGATAGGACTGCTCTGTATGGATAGGACTGTTCTGTATGGATAGGACTGCTCTCTATGGATAGGACTGCTCTGTGTGGATAGGACTGTTCTGTGTGGATAGGACTGCTCTGTATGGATAGGACTGCTCTCTATGGATAGGACTGCTCTGTGTGGATAGGACTGCTCTGTGTGGATAGGACTGCTCTGTATGGATAGGACTGTTCTGTATGGATAGGACTGCTCTGTATGGATAGGACTGCTCTGTGTGGATAGGACTGTTCTGTATGGATAGGACTGCTCTGTGTGGATAGGACTGCTCTGTGTGGATAGGACTGCTCTGTATGGATAGGACTGCTCTGTGTGGATAGGACTGTTCTGTGTGGATAGGACTGCTCTGTATGGATAGGACTGCTCTGTGTGGATAGGACTGCTCTGTATGGATTGGACTGCTCTGTGTGGATAGGACTGCTCTGTATGGATAGGACTGCTCTGTATGGATAGGACTGCTCTGTATGGATAGGACTGCTCTGTATGGATAGGACTGCTCTGTATGGATAGGACTGCTCTGTATGGATAGGACTGTTCTGTATGGATAGGACTGCTCTGTATGGATAGGACTGCTCTGTGTGGATAGGACTGCTCTGTATGGATAGGACTGTTCTGTATGGATAGGACTGCTCTGTGTGGATAGGACTGCTCTGTGTGGATAGGACTGCTCTGTATGGATAGGACTGCTCTGTGTGGATAGGACTGTTCTGTGTGGATAGGACTGCTCTGTATGGATAGGACTGCTCTGTGTGGATAGGACTGCTCTGTATGGATTGGACTGCTCTGTGTGGATAGGACTGCTCTGTATGGATAGGACTGCTCTGTATGGATAGGACTGCTCTGTATGGATAGGACTGCTCTGTATGGATAGGACTGCTCTGTATGGATAGGACTGCTCTGTATGGATAGGACTGTTCTGTATGGATAGGACTGCTCTGTATGGATAGGACTGCTCTGTATGGATAGGACTGCTCTGTATGGATAGGACTGCTCTGTATGGATAGGACTGATCTGTATGGATAGGACTGCTCTGTATGGATAGGACTGCTCTGTGTGGATAGGACTGCTCTGTATGGATAGGACTGCTCTGTATGGATAGGACTGCTCTGTGTGGATAGGACTGTTCTGTATGGATAGGACTGCTCTGTATGGATAGGACTGCTCTGTATGGATAGGACTGCTCTGTATAGATAGGACTGCTCTGTGTGGATAGGACTGCTCTGTGTGGATAGGACTGTTCTGTATGGATAGGACTGCTCTGTATGGATAGGACTGCTCTTTGAGGATAGGACTGTTGTATGTGGATAGGACTGCTGTATTCAGATAGGACTGTTCTGTATAGATAGGACTGCTCTGTATGGATAGGACTGCTCTGTATGGATAGGACTGCTCTGTGTGGATAGGACTGTTCTGTGTGGATAGGACTGCTCTGTATGGATAGGACTGCTCTGTATGGATAGGACTGCTCTGTATGGATAGGACTGCTCTGTATGGATAGGACTGCTCTGTATGGATAGGACTGTTCTGTGTGGATAGGACTGCTCTGTATGGATAGGACTGCTCTGTATGGATAGGACTGCTCTGTATGGATAGGACTGCTCTGTATGGATAGGACTGATCTGTATGGATAGGACTGCTCTGTATGGATAGGACTGCTCTGTATGGATAGGACTGCTCTGTATGGATAGGACTGCTCTGTATGGATAGGACTGCTCTGTATAGATAGGACTGCTCTGTATGGATAGGACTGCTCTGTATGGATAGGACTGCTCTGTATGGATAGGACTGCTCTGTATGGATAGGACTGCTCTGTATGGATAGGACTGCTCTGTATGGATAGGACTGCTCTGTGTGGATAGGACTGCTCTGTGTGGATAGGACTGCTCTGTGTGGATAGGACTGCTCTGTGTGGATAGGACTGCTCTGTATGGATAGGACTGTTCTGTATGGATAGGACTGCTCTGTATGGATAGGACTGCTCTGTATGGATAGGACTGCTCTGTATGGATAGGACTGCTCTGTATGGATAGGACTGCTCTGTGTGGATAGGACTGATCTGTATGGATAGGACTGCTCTGTATGGATAGGACTGCTCTGTGTGGATAGTACTGCTCTGTATGGATAGGACTGCTCTGTGTGGATAGGACTGCTCTGTGTGGATAGGACTGCTCTGTGTGGATAGGACTGCTCTGTGTGGATAGGACTGCTCTGTGTGGATAGGACTGTTCTGTATGGATAGGACTGCTCTGTATGGATAGGACTGCTCTGTATGGATAGGACTGCTCTGTATGGATAGGACTGCTCTGTATGGATAGGACTGCTCTGTGTGGATAGGACTGCTCTGTGTGGATAGGACTGCTCTGTGTGGATAGGACTGCTCTGTATGGATAGGACTGCTCTGTGTGGATAGGACTGCTCTGTATGGATAGGACTGCTCTGTATGGATAGGACTGTTCTGTATGGATAGGACTGTTCTGTATGGATAGGACTGCTCTGTATGGATAGGACTGCTCTCTATGGATAGGACTGCTCTGTATGGATAGGACTGTTCTGTATGGATAGGACTGCTCTCTATGGATAGGACTCCTATTGTCTGATCGGACGCTGCAGATAGGATCTCTGTGTGGACAGGACTGCTCTTTGAGGATAGGACTGTTGTATGTGGATAGGACTGCTGTATTCAGATAGGACTGCTCTGTATGGATAGGACTGATCTGTATGGATAGGACTGATCTGTATGGATAGGACTGATCTGTATGGATAGGACTGATCTGTATGGATAGGACTGATCTGTATGGATAGGACTGATCTGTATGGATAGGACTGATCTGTATGGATAGGACTGCTCTGTATGGATAGGACTGCTCTGTGTGGATAGGACTGCTCTGTATAGATAGGACTGCTCTGTATAGATAGGACTGTTCTGTATGGATAGGACTGCTCTCTATGGATAGGACTGCTCTGTATGGATAGGACTGCTCTCTATGGATAGGACTGCTCTCTATGGATAGGACTGCTCTCTATGGATAGGACTGCTCTGTATGGATAGGACTGTTCTGTATGGATAGGACTGCTCTGTGTGGATAGGACTGCTCTGTGTGGATAGGACTGCTCTGTGTGGATAGGACTGTTCTGTATGGATAGGACTGCTCTGTATGGATAGGACTGCTCTGTATGGATAGGACTGTTCTGTATGGATAGGACTGCTCTGTATGGATAGGACTGCTCTGTATGGATAGGACTGCTCTGTATGGATAGGACTGCTCTGTATGGATAGGACTGTTCTGTATGGATAGGACTGCTCTGTATAGATAGGACTGCTCTGTATGGATAGGACTGCTCTGTGTGGATAGGACTGCTCTGTATGGATAGGACTGCTCTGTATGGATAGGACTGCTCTGTATGGATAGGACTGCTCTGTATGGATAGGACTGCTCTGTATGGATAGGACTGCTCTGTATGGATAGGACTGCTCTGTATGGATAGGACTGCTCTGTATAGATAGGACTGCTCTGTATGGATAGGACTGCTCTGTATGGATAGGACTGCTCTGTATGGATAGGACTGCTCTCTATGGATAGGACTGCTCTCTATGGATAGGACTGCTCTGTATAGATAGGACTGCTCTGTATGGATAGGACTGATCTGTATGGATAGGACTGCTCTGTATGGATAGGACTGCTCTGTATAGATAGGACTGCTCTGTATGGATAGGACTGATCTGTATGGATAGGACTGCTCTGTGTGGATAGGACTGCTCTGTGTGGATAGGACTGCTCTGTATGGATAGGACTGCTCTGTATGGATTGGACTGCTCTGTAGGGATAGGACTGCTCTGTATGGATAGGACTGCTCTGTGTGGATAGGACTGTTCTGTATGGATAGGACTGTTCTGTGTGGATAGGACTGCTCTGTATGGATAGGACTGCTCTGTGTGGATAGGACTGCTCTGTGTGGATAGGACTGCTCTGTATGGATAGGACTGCTCTGTATGGATAGGACTGCTCTGTGTGGATAGGACTGCTCTGTGTGGATAGGACTGCTCTGTATGGATAGGACTGCTCTGTATGGATAGGACTGCTCTGTATGGATAGGACTGCTCTGTATGGATAGGACTGCTCTGTATGGATAGGACTGCTCTGTGTGGATAGGACTGCTCTGTGTGGATAGGACTGCTCTGTGTGGATAGGACTGCTCTGTGTGGATAGGACTGCTCTGTATGGATAGGACTGCTCTGTATGGATAGGACTGCTCTGTATGGATAGGACTGCTCTGTATGGATAGGACTGTTCTGTATGGATAGGACTGCTCTGTATGGATAGGACTGCTCTGTGTGGATAGGACTGTTCTGTATGGATAGGACTGTTCTGTGTGGATAGGACTGCTCTGTATGGATAGGACTGCTCTGTATGGATAGGACTGCTCTGTATGGATAGGACTGCTCTGTATGGATAGGACTGCTCTGTATGGATAGGACTGCTCTGTGTGGATAGGACTGTTCTGTATGGATAGGACTGCTCTGTATGGATAGGACTGCTCTGTGTGGATAGGACTGGTCTGTATGGATAGGACTGCTCTGTATGGATAGGACTGCTCTGTATGGATAGGACTGCTCTGTATGGATAGGACTGCTCTGTATGGATAGGACTGCTCTGTATGGATAGGACTGCTCTGTGTGGATAGGACTGCTCTCTGTGGATAGGACTGCTCTGTATGGATAGGACTGCTCTGTATGGATAGGACTGCTCTGTATGGATAGGACTACTCTGTGTGGATAGGACTGCTCTGTATGGATAGGACTGCTCTGTATGGATAGGACTGCTCTGTGTGGATAGGACTGTTCTGTGTGGATAGGACTGCTCTGTATGGATAGGACTGTTCTCTATGGATAGGACTGTTCTGTATGGATAGGACTGCTCTGTGTGGATAGGACTGCTCTGTGTGGATAGGACTGTTCTGTATGGATAGGACTGTTCTGTATGGATAGGACTGATCTGTATGGATAGGACTGCTCTGTGTGGATAGGACTGCTCTGTATGGATAGAACTTCTCTGTGTGGATCGGACTGCTCTGTATGGATCGGACTGCTCTGTATGGATAGGACTGATCTGTGTGGATAGGACTGTTCTGTGTGGATAGGACTGCTCTGTGTGGATAGGACTGCTCTGTGTGGATAGGACTGCTCTGTATGGATAGGACTGCTCTGTATGGATAGGACTGCTCTGTATGGATAGGACTGCTCTGTATGGATAGGACTGTTCTGTGTGGATAGGACTGCTCTGTGTGGATAGGACTGCTCTCTATGGATAGGACTGCTCTCTATGGATAGGACTCCTATTGTCTGATCGGACTCTGCAGATAGGATCTCTGTGTGGACAGGACTGCTCTTTGAGGATAGGACTGTTGTATGTGGATAGGACTGCTGTATTCAGATAGGACTGTTGTATGTGGATAGGACTGCTGTATTCAGATAGGACTGTTGTGTGTGGATAGGACTGCTGTTTTCAGATAGGACTGCTCTTTTCAGAGGGACTCCTCTTGTCTGATCGGACTCTGCAGATAGGACTTCTGTGTGGACAGGACTGCTCTTTGAGGATAGGACTGCTGTGTGTGGATAGGACTGCTGTTTTCAGATAGGACTGCTTGGGCAGGACGGTATATAGCAGTTTAGGTGTAATCTGAGATGGCAGACAGAGATCTAGAAATCATTGATCTGTACCACGCTCTGCAGGGCCGTACCCTCTGTCCTGGACATCACGATGGATGCCAGTGGGTTGTGTGGAGAGGAGCTGTACCTGGGTGTAGTGTCCACACATCTGTCCTTCCTGACAGGCTTCAGTGGTGAAGTTGTAGTAGTCGCGCTCTCGGTGCCAGTCAGCCAGACCCAGCTCCACATCCAGACTGGATCCGGACATTATGAAGAGGTTCTCTCCTCGGAACCCGCGCTCCTCGTTATGATCCCAGATACATTTTGCAGCGTAAGACTTTGCCAGGTCTTCGAGCGTCTGGTCCCATCGCTGCAAATATACAAAAACAACTGGAACTACAGTACTGACCGCCATTAAAGGGTTCCTCAACATTCATCAATCACACCAGTAACCGATCCATGTAAAGGAGCTCAGGTAGGTATATACAACGACTGGAGTACACATCATGATTAGGTTATTGGTCATTTACTCAGGGCCTCTCCCTTAAACCTCTAGATTTTTCCCCAACCCCAGCCTTCCAATAAACACACACAATCACTGTTCGGATTAAATCGGCCACAGCAGCCGTCCTATTAATAAAGTAAATACATAACACAAATAAAATAACATTAACCCTGACGAGGGAGATCGTAGAAGCCCCAAAATTTTACATCCATAAAAACCCAACATGGCACTTCCATCTTGCCTCCAGCTGTAAAAACACAAGCTGGGAGACACCAACTGATAGACACCTCTCCGAACCAACCAAGTGCCTTAACTATGAGAGTCCAGCCCCACCATTGAGGCCCTCCCATTTCCCAATACCGTTCTATACCACCAACTTCTAGGATCTCCCAACACCTCGACTGCAACTCAACATGAACAATTCAAAACCCTATAAAAAACCACGCCACCACCACTCGATATAACCCATGTTGGTGTTCCAGTATCCTTACAAATGTTCAACCCCTCCACACCGGTCACTGGACTGTAGATGTGATGTGTACACCGGTCACTGGACTGTAGATGTGATGTGTACAGCGGTCACTGGACTGTAGATGTGATGTATACACCGGTCACCGGACTGTAGATGTGATGTATACACCGGTCACCGGACTGTAGATGTGATGTGTACACCAGTCACTGGACTGTAGATGTAATGTGTACACCAGTCACTGGACTGTAGATGTAATGTGTACACTGGTCACCGGACTGTAGATGTGATGTGTACACCAGTCACTGGACTGTAGATGTAATGTGTACATCGGTCACTAAACTGTAGATGTGATGTGTACATCGGTCACTATACCTTTTACTGGACATACATCACATCTACAGTCCAGTGACTGATGTACACATCACATCTACAGTCCGGTGACTGATGTACACATCACATCTACAGTCCAGTGACCGGTGTACACATCACATCTACAGTCCGGTGACCAGTGTATACATCACATCTACAGTCCAGTGACTGGTGTACACATCACATCTACAGTCCAGTGACCAGTGTACACATCACATCTACAGTCCAGTGACTGGTGTACACATCACATCTACAGTCCAGTGACCGGTGTACACATCACATCTACAGTCCAGTGACCGCTGTACACATCACATCTACAGTCCAGTGACTGGTGTACACATCACATCTACAGTCCGGTGACCGGTGTATACATCACATCTACAGTCCGGTGACCGGTGTACACATCACATCTACAGTCCAGTGACTGGTGTACACATCACATCTACAGTCCGGTGACCGGTGTACACATCACATCTACAGTCCAGTGACCGGTGTACACATCACATCTACAGTCCAGTGACCGGTGTACACATCACATCTACAGTCCAGTGACCGGTGTACACATCACATCTACAGTCCAGTGACCGGTGTACACATCACATCTACAGTCCAGTGACCGCTGTACACATCACATCTACAGTCCAGTGACTGGTGTACACATTACATCTACAGTCCAGTGACTGGTGTACACATCACATCTACAGTCCAGTGACTGGTGTACACATCACATCTACAGTCCAGTGACTGGTGTACACATCACATCTACAGTCCAGTGACTGGTGTACACATCACATCTACAGTCCAGTGACTGGTGTACACATTACATCTACAGTCCAGTGACTGGTGTACAAGTCACACTTCCATTTCTTGCTGAGGTCAGTGTGGGTGACTGTTTTGGCAATTTAACGCTCGCAAGATAATGTCTAAACAATGTAAAAGTTGAAAAAGTTAAATGGAGCGTTCAAATTAAGCAGAAAAAATGTATACAACATTGATACAATTAGAGGATTCCAAGGGTCACAGAGGAAATCACTAAACACCAGCAACTAAGCCATAGAATGTACCACTGACCACCAAGTGATAAAATGTACCACTGACCACCAGCCAGCAAGTCATAGAATGTACCACTGACCACCAAGTGATAAAATGTACCACTGACCACCAGCCAGCAAGTCATAGAATGTACCACTGACCACCAAGTGATAAAATGTACCACTGACCACCAAGTGATAAAATGTACCACTGACCACCAGCCAGCAAGTCATAGAATGTACCACTGACCACCAAGTGATAAAATGTACCACTGACCACCAGCAAGTAAGTCACAGAATAAACCACTGAACACCAGCCAGCAAGTCATAGAATGTACCACTGACCACCAGCCAGCAAGTCATAGAATGTACCACTGACCACCAGCCAGCAAGTCATAGAATGTACCACTGACCACCAGCCAGCAAGTCATAGAATGTACCACTGACCACCAGCCAGCAGGTCCTAGAATGTACCACTGAACACAAGCCACCCACCAAGTTATGGAATGTATTACAGACCACCAGCCACCAAGTCACAGAATGTGACCACGAGCCGCCAAGTCACAGAATGTACCACTGACCACCAGCCAGCAAGTCATAGAATGTACCACTGACCACCAGCCAGCGAGTCATAGAATGTACCACAAACCACCAAACAGCAAGTCATTGAATCTACCACTGACCACCAGCCAGTAAGTCCTAGAATGTACCACTGACCACCAGCCAGGTAGTCATAAAATGTACCACTGACCACCAGCCAGGAAGTCACAGAATGTACCACTGACCACCAGTACCCAAGTCGTAGAATGTACCACTGACTACAAGCCACCAAGTCATAGAATGTACTACTTACCCCCAGCCAGCAAGTCTAGAATCTACCACTGACCACCAACCAGCAAGTCTAGAATGTACCACTGACCACCAACCAGCAAGTCATAGAATGTACCACTGATCACCAGCCAGCAAGTCGTAGAATGTACAACTGACCATCAGCCTGCAAGTCATAGAATGTATTACAGACCACCAGCCACCAAGTCATAGAATGTACCACTGACCACCAGCCAGCAGGTCATAGAATGTACCACTGAACACAAGCCACCCACCAAGTTATGGAATGTATTACAGACCACCAGCCAGCAAGTCATAGAAATACCACTGACCACCAGCCACCAAGTCACAGAATGTACCACTAACCTCCAGCCAACAACTCATAGAATGTGACCACGAGCCGCCAAGTCACAGAATGTACCACTGACCACCATTAACCAAGTCATAGAATGTACCACTGACCACCAGCTAGCAAATTATAGAATGTAGCACTGACCACCAGCTAGCAAGTCATAGAATGTACCACTGACCACCAACCAGGAAGTCATAGAATGTACCACTGACCACCAGTACCCAAGTCGTAGAATGTACCACTGACCACAAGCCACCAAGTCATAGAATGTACTACTTACCCCCAGCCAGCAAGTCTAGAATCTACCACTGACCAGCAAGTCTAGAATGTACCACTGACCAGCAAGTCATAGAATGTACCACTGATCACCAGCCAGCAAGTCGTAGAATGTACAACTGACCATCAGCCAGCAAGTCTAGAATATACCAGTAATCACAAGCCAGCTGACCACTGACCCCAGCCAGGAAGTCATAGAATGTACCACTGACCACCAGTACCCAAGTCGTAGAATGTACCACTGACCACAAGCCACCAAGTCATAGAATGTACTACTTACCCCCAGCCAGCAAGTCACAGAATGTACCACTGGCCACCAGCTAGCAAATCATAGAATGTACCACTGACCACCAGCCAGCAAGTCATAGAATGCACCACCGACCACCAACCACAAAGTCATAGAATGTACCACTGACCACCAGCTAGCAAGTAATAGACTGTACCACTGACCGCCAACCACAAAGTCATAGAATGTACCACTGACCACCAGCCAGCAGGTCATAGAATGTACCACTTACCACAAGCTAGCAAGTCATAGAATTTACTACTGACCACCAGCCAGGAAGTCATAGAATGTACCACTGACCACCAGTAACCAAGTCGTAGAATGTACCACTGACCACAAGCCACCAAGTCATAGAATGTACTACTTACCCCCAGCCAGCAAGTCTAGAATGTACCTCTGACCACCAACCAGCAAGTCATAGAATGTACCACTGACCACCAACCAGCAAGTCATAGAATGTACCACTGACCACAAACCAGCAAGTCATAGAATGTACCACTGACCACCAGCCAGCAAGTCTAGAATGTACCAGTAATCACCAGCAACCAATTCATAGAATGTACCACTGACCACCAACTAGCAAGTCATAGAATGTACCACTGACCACCAACTAGCAAGTCATAGACTGCACCACTGACCACCAACTAGCAAGTCATAGAATGTACCACTGACCACCAACTAGCAAGTCATAGAATGTACTACTGACCACCAACTAGCAAGTCATAGTATATACTACTAACCACCAGCAACCAAGTCATAGAATGTACCACTGACCACCAGCTAGCAAGTCATAGAATGTACCACTGACCACCAGCCAGCAAGTCATAGAATGCACCACCGACCACCAACCACAAAGTCATAGAATGTACCACTGACCACCAGCTAGCAAGTAATAGAATGTACCACTGACCGCCAACCACAAAAGTCATAGAATGTACCACTGACCACGAGCTAGCAAGTCATAGAATGTAGCACTGACCACCAGCCAGGAAGTCATAGAATGTACCACTGACCACCAGCCAGCAGGTCATAGAATGTACCACTTACCACAAGCTAGCAAGTCATAGAATTTACTACTGACCACCAGCCAGGAAGTCATAGAATGTACCACTGACCACCAGTAACCAAGTCGTAGAATGTACCACTGACCACAAGCCACCAAGTCATAGAATGTACTACTTACCCCCAGCCAGCAAGTCTAGAATGTACCTCTGACCACCAACCAGCAAGTCATAGAATGTACCACTGACCACCAACCAGCAAGTCATAGAATGTACCACTGACTTCCAGCCAGCATGTCGTAGAATGTACAACTGACCACCAGCCAGCAAGTCTAGAATGTACCAGTAATCACCAGCAACCAATTCATAGAATGTACCACTGACCACCAACTAGCAAGTCATAGAATGTACTACTGACCACCAACTAGCAAGTCATAGAATGTACCACTGACCACCAGCAACCAAGTCATAGAATGTACCACTAACCACCAGCAACCAAGTCATAGAATGTACCACTAACCACCAGCAACCAAGTCATAGAATGTACCACTGACCACCAACTAGCAAGTCATAGAATATACTACTGACCACCAGCCACCAAGTGTTGGAATGTTCTTCTGTCCACCAAGCCTGTAATGATCTAGTGCATCAGCTACTGATCTTATCGGTCTATATGAATGGACTGTGGTTCAGACACTGAAGATAAATATGACTGGACTATGGGTCAGGCCTAGAAGGTACAAATAACTAGACAATGGGTCAGATATGAAGGTCTATATGACTGAACTATGGGTTAAACTGTGAAGATTCATATGACTGGACTTTGGGTCAGACCTAGACGATCCATATGCCTGTCCCCCTAGAAGCATTGTCACCTGTCACTCCCCATGTCATGGATTGTCTGATCTGTCAGGTATTGGAGAAGTCATTATTCCCAGACGTGTCCTCATCTTACCAGAGCCTTCATGTCAGCCGCTGGTGGTTCTGCCCTGGCGCGATAGAAATTGTGCTTCTCCACAATGGTCTTCTTCTCTTCATCTGTCAGTGCTGTGATCAGGTGAACCAGGCAGAGCAGCATGTATTGGGGCCCTTGCATCCTGGATCCAGGAGTCCACGTTCTGCGATGTCATGTAGCATATGAGGAGGCCCAGGTAGTGTGAGGGACTGTGAGGCCTGACACTGTGTGACTATACAAAGGAGTCAGAGGCTATAAAGTTTGTGGCAGGGTGGGACGCGCGTCATCTCTCCACCCGCTGATGTATTGTGCTGGAAGCAGAAATATTGTCTTTTAGGGACCAGGGACTGGGCAGAGCCGCAGAACGAGCCGAGCCTCCAGCCAGGGATTAGCAACACGGCTGTAAAAGTTTATGTTCTCCTATAGAATGTGGAGAGCAGTCCATCGGAGGCTACACCTTAACCCTTCCTTCCCTGGTCTGGAGTTAATCACCTGCTGTTACCCTCAGGCGTTAATCCGGCACAGATGGAGTGTTACTAGTAATTGGCCTCTTTACTGGTGGAGCTGTCCATGTGCCAGGGTCAAGCATGATGCCAGGAGGCTGAAAACTGAAAACCATCCTCAACTCCAAAGGTGGAACCTGCTGGGGAAAGCTGGACAGACCTCCCGGTGCTGTGCCGAGGGGGGCTTCTGGTGACAACCGAGAAGGGCCCTTCACAGGGGGACACACAAGGGTGTGAACAATGTGGGCAATGGGGGACCTAGAAGTTGCAGCAAACAACTGGCAAGCACATAGTTAATTTCACAATGGTTGCTTAAAGGGAGTCGTTATGTTACTGGTGCCGAGTTCAGTCCAGGACACCAGGGCGGTCCAGCTGTATGTCCTAGGACACCTTATTTAATGCACAATGTCTATAGCTCCCCCCATATTAGTGGCTCTGTACCCCAGGGGCCCTGTCCATCTGGTCTGGTCAGTAGACACTCGCTCAGGTGCTGCCTCCGTTATCCAGAGCGATGGTGCTGACCGCGATCTCCGCTGACGTCTCTGGTATCCGTCAGTCCGCGAGATGACGCTTTGTCTCTGGCGGAAAGAACTTCATTAGCAGCAGCAGCGACGATGATTCTGCTGCCCGGACAGTGAATGAGAAGATAATCCATCCGCTCGTCTCCTCCGAAATCAGTGGACCAAACACCGAACATAGGACAGAAGGGGCTCCACCGATCACCGGGCCCCTGTGTCCCCCACATATAATCCAAGGGGCAGAAGAGTATAAGCAGTGATACTCCATTGTAGTGTTCAAGAGGAGCAGTGTCATCTCCACCCAAGTGAGCTGTTGCATTGCTTGTTTTGTTTAACAGTCTTGTTCTAAGCCATAGCAACGTGCCCCTGCGCTTTGGGATGTGCTGGCTGACCCCCTTTTTCTTCATCTCCACCCACCCATAGACCCTGATGTGTCCTGTAGATGGCCCTCATCACTCCGGGCTCCACACTATGTCAAGTCATGTGTCTGGTGTCCTGTAGATGGCGCTCATCACTCCGGGCTCCACACTATGTCCAGTCATGTGTCTGGTGTCTGTAGATGGCGCTCATCACTCCGGGCTCCACACTATGTCCAGTCATGTGTCTGGTGTCCTATAGATGGCGCTCATCACTCCGGGCTCTACACTATGTCTGGTCATGTGTCTGGTGTCCTGTAGATGGCGCTCATCACTCCGGGCTCCACACTGTGTCCAGTCATGTGTCTGGTGTCCTATAGATGACGCTCATCACTCCGGGCTCCATACTATGTCCGGTCATGTGTCTGGTGTCCTGTAGATGGCGCTCATCACTCCGGGCTCCACACTATGTCCAGTCATGTGTCTGTTGTCCTGTAGATGGCGCTCATCACTCCGGGCTCCACACTGTGTCCGGTCATGTGTCTGTTGTCCTGTAGATGGCGCTCATCACTCCGGGCTCCACACTATGTCCAGTCATGTGTCTGGTGTCCTGTAGATGGCGCTCATCACTCGGTGCTCCACACTATGTCCAGTCATGTGTCTGGTGTCCTGTAGATGGCGCTCATCACTCCGGGCTCCACACTGTGTCCAGTCATGTGTCTGGTGTCCTATAGATGGCACTCATCACTCCAGGCTCCACACTATGTCCGGTCATGTGTCTGGTGTCCTGTAGATGGCGCTCATCACTCCGGGCTCCACACTATGTCCGGTCATGTGTCTGGTGTCCTGTAGATGGCGCTCATCACTCCGGGCTCCACACTGTGTCCGGTCATGTGTCTGTTGTCCTGTAGATGGCGCTCATCACTCCGGGCTCCACACTATGTCCAGTCATGTGTCTGGTGTCCTGTAGATGGCGCTCATCACTCCGGGCTCCACACTATGTCCAGTCATGTGTCTGGTGTCCTGTAGATGGCGCTCATCACTCCGGGCTCCACACTATGTCCGGTCATGTGTCTGGTGTCCTGTAGATGGCGCTCATCACTCGGTGCTCCACACTATGTCCAGTCATGTGTCTGGTGTCCTGTAGATGGCGCTCATCACTCCGGGCTCCACACTGTGTCCAGTCATGTGTCTGGTGTCCTATAGATGGCACTCATCACTCCAGGCTCCACACTATGTCCGGTCATGTGTCTGGTGTCCTGTAGATGGCGCTCATCACTCCGGGCTCCACACTATGTCCGGTCATGTGTCTGGTGTCCTATAGATGGTGCTCATCACTCCGGGCTCCACACTGTGTCCAGTCATGTGTCTGGTGTCCTGTAGATGGCGCTCATCACACCAGGCTCCACACTATGTTCGGTCATGTGTCTGGTGTCCTGTAGATGGCGCACATCACTCGGTGCTCCACACTATGTCCGGTTAGGTGTCTGGTGTCCTGTAGATGGCGCTCATCACTCCAGGCTTCACACTATGTCCGGTCATGTGTCTGGTGTCCTGTAGATGGCGCTCATCACACCAGGCTCCACACTATGTCCGGTCATGTGTCTGGTGTCCTGTAGATGGCGCTCATCACACCAGGCTCCACACTATGTCCAGTCATGTGTCTGGTGTCCTATAGATGGCGCTCATCACTCCGGGCTCCACACTATGTCCGGTCATGTGTCTGGTGTCCTATAGATGGCGCTCATCACTCCGGGCTCCACACTATGTCCAGTCATGTGTCTGGTGTCCTGTAGATGGCGCTTATCACACCAGGCTCCACACTATGTCCGGTCATGTGTCTGGTGTCCTGTAGATGGCGCTCATCACTCCGGGCTCCACACTATGTTCGGTCATGTGTCTGGTGTCCTGTAGATGGCGCACATCACTCGGTGCTCCACACTATGTCCGGTTAGGTGTCTGGTGTCCTGTAGATGGCGCTCATCACTCCAGGCTTCACACTATGTCCGGTCATGTGTCTGGTGTCCTGTAGATGGCGCTCATCATACCAGGCTCCACACTATGTCCGGTCATGTGTCTGGTGTCCTGTAGATGGCGCTCATCACTCCGGGCTCCACACTGTGTCCAGTCATGTGTCTGGTGTCCTATAGATGGCGCTCATCACTCCGGGCTCCACACTATGTCCGGTCATGTGTCTGGTGTCCTATAGATGGAATTCATCACTTCGGGCTCCACACTATGTCCGGTCATGTGTCTGGTGTCCTGTAGATGGCGCTCATCACTCCGGGCTCCACACTATGTCCGGTCATGTGTCTGGTGTCCTATAGATGGCGCTCATCACTCCGGGCTCCATACTATGTCCGGTCATGTGTCTGGTGTCCTGTAGATGGCGCTCATCACTCCGGGCTCCACACTATGTCCGGTCATGTGTCTGGTGTCCTATAGATGGCGCTCATCACTCCGGGCTCTACACTATGTCTGGTCATGTGTCTGGTGTCCTGTAGATGGCGCTCATCACTCCGGGCTCCACACTGTGTCCAGTCATGTGTCTGGTGTCCTATAGATGACGCTCATCACTCCGGGCTCCATACTATGTCCGGTCATGTGTCTGGTGTCCTGTAGATGGCGCTCATCACTCCGGGCTCCACACTATGTCCAGTCATGTGTCTGTTGTCCTGTAGATGGCGCTCATCACTCCGGGCTCCACACTATGTCCAGTCATGTGTCTGGTGTCCTGTAGATGGCGCTCATCACTCGGTGCTCCACACTATGTCCAGTCATGTGTCTGGTGTCCTGTAGATGGCGCTCATCACTCCGGGCTCCACACTGTGTCCAGTCATGTGTCTGGTGTCCTATAGATGGCACTCATCACTCCGGGCTCCACACTATGTCAGGTCATGTGTCTGGTGTCCTGTAGATGGCGCTCATCACTCCGGGCTCCACACTATGTCCGGTCATGTGTCTGGTGTCCTATAGATGGCGCTCATCACTCCGGGCTCCACACTGTGTCCAGTCATGTGTCTGGTGTCCTGTAGATGGCGCTCATCACACCAGGCTCCACACTATGTTCGGTCATGTGTCTGGTGTCCTGTAGATGGCGCACATCACTCGGTGCTCCACACTATGTCCGGTTAGGTGTCTGGTGTCCTGTAGATGGCGCTCATCACTCCAGGCTTCACACTATGTCCGGTCATGTGTCTGGTGTCCTGTAGATGGCGCTCATCACACCAGGCTCCACACTATGTCCGGTCATGTGTCTGGTGTCCTGTAGATGGCGCTCATCACACCAGGCTCCACACTATGTCCAGTCATGTGTCTGGTGTCCTATAGATGGCGCTCATCACTCCGGGCTCCACACTATGTCCAGTCATGTGTCTGGTGTCCTGTAGATGGCGCTCATCACACCAGGCTCCACACTATGTCCGGTCATGTGTCTGGTGTCCTGTAGATGGCGCTCATCACTCCGGGCTCCACACTATGTTCGGTCATGTGTCTGGTGTCCTGTAGATGGCGCACATCACTCGGTGCTCCACACTATGTCCGGTTAGGTGTCTGGTGTCCTGTAGATGGCGCTCATCACTCCAGGCTTCACACTATGTCCGGTCATGTGTCTGGTGTCCTGTAGATGGCGCTCATCACACCAGGCTCCACACTATGTCCGGTCATGTGTCTGGTGTCCTGTAGATGGCGCTCATCACTCCGGGCTCCACACTATGTCCAGTCATGTGTCTGGTGTCCTGTAGATGGCGCTCATCACACCAGGCTCCACACTATGTCCGGTCATGTGTCTGGTGTCCTGTAGATGGCGCTCATCACTCCGGGCTCCACACTATGTCCGGTCATGTGTCTGGTGTCCTGTAGATGGCGCTCATCACACCAGGCTCCACACTATGTCCAGTCATGTGTCTGGTGTCCTGTAGATGGCGCTCATCACTCCGGGCTCCACACTATGTCCAGTCATGTGTCTGGTGTCCTGTAGATGGCGCTCATCACTCCGGGCTCCACACTATGTCCAGTCATGTGTCTGGTGTCCTGTAGATGGCGCTCATCACTCCGGGCTCCACACTATGTCCAGTCATGTGTTTGGTGTCCTGTAGATGGCACTCATCACTCCGGGCTCCACACTGTGTCCAGTCATGTGTCTGGTGTCCTGTAGATGGCGCTCATCACACAGGGCTCCGCACTATGTCCAGTCATGTGTCTGGTGTCCTGTAGATGGCGCTCATCACTCCGGGCTCCACACTATGTCCAGTCATGTGTCTGGTGTCCTGTAGATGGCGCTCATCACTCCGGGCTCCACACTATGTCCAGTCATGTGTCTGGTGTCCTATAGATGTCGCTCATCACACAGGGCTCCGCACTATGTCCAGTCATGTGTCTGGTGTCCTGTAGATGGCGCTCATCACACTATATCTGGTCAGGTATCTGGTGCCCTGTAGATGGAGCTCATCATACCAGGCTCCACATTATGTTTGGTCATGTGTCTAGTGTCCTGTAGATGGCGCTCATCACTCCGGGCTTCACACTATGTCATGTCTCGTGTCCTGTAGATGGCGCTATTCACACAGGACTCCACCGTATGTCCGGTCATGTGTCTGGTGTCCTGTAGATGGCGCTCATCACTCCGGGCTCCACACTATGTCTGGTCATGTGTCTGGTGTCCTGTAGATGGCGATCATCACTCCGGGCTCCACGCTATGTCCGGTCAGGTGTATGGTGTCCTGTAGATGGTGCTCATCACTCCAGGCTCCACACTATGTCTGCTCATGTGTCTGGTGTCCTGTAGATGGCGCTCATCACTCCGGGCTCCACACTATGTCTGCTCATGTGTCTGGTGTCCTGTAGATGGCGCTCATCACTCCTGGCTCCACACTGTGTCCAGTCATGTGTCTGGTGTCCTGTAGATGGCGCTCATCGCTCCAGGCTCCACACTATGTCCGGTCATGTGTCTGGTGTCCTGTAGATGGCGCTCATCACTCCGGGCTCCACACTATGTCCAGTCATGTGTCTGGTGTCCTGTAGATGGCGCTCATCACTCCGGGCTCCACACTATGTCCAGTCATGTGTCTGGTGTCCTGTAGATGGCGCTCATCACTCCGGGCTCCACACTATGTCCAGTCATGTGTCTGGTGTCCTATAGATGTCGCTCATCACACAGGGCTCCGCACTATGTCCAGTCATGTGTCTGGTGTCCTGTAGATGGCGCTCATCACTCCAGGCTCCGCACTATGTCCAGTCATGTGTCTGGTGTCCTGTAGATGGCGCTCATCACACTATATCTGGTCAGGTATCTGGTGCCCTGTAGATGGAGCTCATCACACTATGTCCGGTCGTGTGTCTGGTGTCCTGTAGATGGCGCTCATCATACCAGGCTCCACATTATGTTTGGTCATGTGTCTAGTGTCCTGTAGATGGCGCTCATCACTCCGGGCTTCACACTATGTCATGTCTCGTGTCCTGTAGATGGCGCTATTCACACAGGACTCCACCGTATGTACGGTCATGTGTCTGGTGTCCTGTAGATGGCGCTCATCACTCCGGGCTCCACACTATGTCTGGTCATGTGTCTGGTGTCCTGTAGATGGCGATCATCACTCCGGGCTCCACACTATGTCCGGTCAGGTGTATGGTGTCCTGTAGATGGTGCTCATCACTCCAGGCTCCACACTATGTCTGCTCATGTGTCTGGTGTCCTGTAGATGGCGCTCATCACTCCGGGCTCCACACTATGTCTGCTCATGTGTCTGGTGTCCTGTAGATGGCGCTCATCACTCCGGGCTCCACACTATGTCTGGTCATGTGTCTGGTGTCCTGTAGATGGCGATCATCACTCCGGGCTCCACACTATGTCCGGTCAGGTGTATGGTGTCCTGTAGATGGTGCTCATCACTCCAGGCTCCACACTATGTCTGCTCATGTGTCTGGTGTCCTGTAGATGGCGCTCATCACTCCGGGCTCCACACTATGTCTGCTCATGTGTCTGGTGTCCTGTAGATGGCGCTCATCACTCCTGGCTCCACACTGTGTCCAGTCATGTGTCTGGTGTCCTGTAGATGGCGCTCATCGCTCCAGGCTCCACACTATGTCCGGTCATGTGTCTGGTGTCCTGTAGATGGCGCTCATCACTCCGGGCTCCACACTATGTCCAGTCAGGTGTTTGGTGTCCTGTAGATGGCACTCATCACTCCGGGCTCCACACTGTGTCCAGTCATGTGTCTGGTGTCCTGTAGATGGCGCTCATCACTCCGGGCTCCACACTATGTCCAGTCATGTGTCTGGTGTCCTATAGATGTCGCTCATCACACAGGGCTCCGCACTATGTCCAGTCATGTGTCTGGTGTCCTGTAGATGGCGCTCATCACACTATGTCCGGTCGTGTGTCTGGTGTCCTGTAGATGGCGCTCATCATACCAGGCTCCACATTATGTTTGGTCATGTGTCTAGTGTCCTGTAGATGGCGCTCATCACTCCGGGCTTCACACTATGTCATGTCTCGTGTCCTGTAGATGGCGCTATTCACACAGGACTCCACCGTATGTCCGGTCATGTGTCTGGTGTCCTGTAGATGGTGCTCATCACTCCAGGCTCCACACTATGTCTGCTCATGTGTCTGGTGTCCTGTAGATGACGCTCATCACTCCGGGCTCCACACTATGTCTGCTCATGTGTCTGGTGTCCTGTAGATGGCGCTCATCACTCCTGGCTCCACACTGTGTCCAGTCATGTGTCTGGTGTCCTGTAGATGGCGCTCATCGCTCCAGGCTCCACACTATGTCCGGTCATGTGTCTGGTGTCCTATAGATGGCGCTCATCACTCCGGGCTCCACACTATGTCCGGTCATGTGTCTGGTGTCCTGTAGATGGCGCTCATCACTCCGGGCTCCACACTGTGTCCAGTCATGTGTCTGGTGTCCTGTAGATGGCGCTCATCACACCAGGCTCCACACTATGTCCGGTCATGTGTCTGGTGTCCTGTAGATGGCGCTCATCACTCGGTGCTCCACACTATGTCCGGTTAGGTGTCTGGTGTCCTGTAGATGGCGCTCATCACTCCAGGCTTCACAGTATGTCCAGTCATGTGTCTGGTGTCCTGTAGATGGCGCTCATCACTCCGGGCTCCACACTATGTCCAGTCATGTGTCTGGTGTCCTGTAGATGGCGCTCATCACACCAGGCTCCACACTATGTCCAGTCATGTGTCTGGTGTCCTGTAGATGGCGCTCATCACACCAGGCTCCACACTATGTCCGGTCATGTGTCTGGTGTCCTGTAGATGGCGCTCATCACTCCGGGCTCCACACTATGTCCGGTCATGTGTCTGGTGTCCTGTAGATGGCGCTCATCACACAGGGCTCCGCACTATGTCCAGTCATGTGTCTGGTGTCCTGTAGATGGCGCTCATCACACTATATCTGGTCAGGTATCTGGTGCCCTGTAGATGGAGCTCATCACACTATGTCCGGTCGTGTGTCTGGTGTCCTGTAGATGGCGCTCATCATACCAGGCTCCACATTATGTTTGGTCATGTGTCTAGTGTCCTGTAGATGGCGCTCATCACTCTGGGCTTCACACTATGTCATGTCTCGTGTCCTGTAGATGGCGCTATTCACACAGGACTCCACACTATGTCCGGTCATGTGTCTGGTGTCCTGTAGATGGCGCTCATCACTCCGGGCTCCACACTATGTCTGCTCATGTGTCTGGTGTCCTGTAGATGGCGCTCATCACTCCTGGCTCCACACTGTGTCCAGTCATGTGTCTGGTGTCCTGTAGATGGCGCTCATCACTCCTGGCTCCACACTGTGTCCGGTCATGTGACTGGTGTCCTGTAGATGGCGCTCATCACTCCGGGCTCCACACTATGTCCAGTCATGTGTCTGGTGTCCTGTAGATGGCGCACATCACACAAGGCTCCACACTATGTCCAGTCATGTGTCTGGTGTCCTGTAGATGGCGATCATCACTCCAGGCTCCACACTATGTCCGGTTAGGTGTCTGGTGTCCTGTAGATGGCGCTCATCACTCCAGGCTTCACACTATGTCCGGTCATGTGTCTGGTGTCCTGTAGATGGCGCTCATCACTCCGGGCTCCACACTATGTCTGCTCATGTGTCTGGTGTCCTGTAGATGGCGCTCATCACTCCTGGCTCCACACTGTGTCCAGTCATGTGTCTGGTGTCCTGTAGATGGCGCTCATCACTCCTGGCTCCACACTGTGTCCGGTCATGTGTCTGGTGTCCTGTAGATGGCGCTCATCACTCCTGGCTCCACACTGTGTCCGGTCATGTGACTGGTGTCCTGTAGATGGCGATCATCACTCCGGGCTCCACACTATGTCCAGTCATGTGTCTGGTGTCCTGTAGATGGCGCTCATCACACAATGCTCCACACTATGTCCAGTCATGTGTCTGGTGTCCTGTAGATGGCGATCATCACTCCAGGCTCCACACTATGTCCGGTTAGGTGTCTGGTGTCCTGTAGATGGCGCTCATCACTCCAGGCTTCACACTATGTCCGGTCATGTGTCTGGTGTCCTGTAGATGGCGCTCATCACTCCGGGCTCCACACTATGTCCGATCATGTGACTGGTGTCCTGTAGATGGCGCTCATCACTCCAGGCTCCACACTATGTCCGGTCATGTGTCTGGTGTCCTGTAGATGGCGCTCATCACTCCGGGCTCCACACTATGTCTGGTCATGTGTCTGGTGTCCTGTAGATGGCGCTCATCACTCCGGGCTCCACACTGTGTCCAGTCATGTGTTTGGTGTCCTGTAGATGGCGCTCATCACACCAGGCTCCACACTATGTCCGGTCATGTGTCTGGTGTCCTGTAGATGGCGCTCATCACTCCGGGCTCCGCACTATGTCCAGTCATGTGTCTGGTGTCCTGTAGATGGCGCTCATCACACTATATCTGGTCAGGTATCTAGTGCCCTGTAGATGGAGCTCATCACACTATGTCCTGTCGTGTGTCTGGTGTCCTGTAGATGGCGCTCATCATACCAGGCTCCACATTATGTCTGGTCATGTGCCTAGTGTCCTGTAGATGGCGCTCATCACTCCGGGCTTCACACTATGTCATGTCTCGTGTCCTGTAGATGGCGCTATTCACACAGGACTCCACCGTATGTCCGGTCATGTGTCTGGTGTCCTGTAGATGGCGCTCATCACTCCGGGCTCCACACTATGTCTGGTCATGTGTCTGGTGTCCTGTAGATGGCGCTCATCACTCCGGGCTCCACACTATGTCCGGTCAGGTGTCTGGTGTCCTGTAGATGGTGCTCATCACTCCAGGCTCCACACTATGTCTGCTCATGTGTCTGGTGTCCTGTAGATGGCGCTCATCACTCCGGGCTCCACACTATGTCTGCTCATGTGTCTGGTGTCCTGTAGATGGCGCTCATCACACCGGGCTCCACACTATGTCTGCTCATGTGTCTGGTGTCCTGTAGATGGCACTTATCACTCTGGGGTCCACTTTATGTCTGGTCATGTGTCTGGTGTCCTGTAGATGGTGTTCATCACACTATGTCCGGTCATGTGTCTGGTGTCCTCTAGATGGTGATCATCATACCAGGCTCCACACTATGTCAGCTCATGTGTCTGGTGTCCTGTAGGTGGCGCTCATCATTCCGGCCTCCACACTATGTCTGGTCATGTGTCTGGTGTCCTGTAGATGGTGCTCATCACACCAGGCTCCACACTATGTCAGCTCATGTGTCTGGTGTCCTGTAGGTGGCGCTCATCATTCCGGCCTCCACACTATGTCTGCTCATGTGTCTGGTGTCCTGTAGATGGCGCTTATTACTCTGGGCTCCACACTATGTCTGGTCATGTGTCTGATGTCCTGTAGATGGTACTCATCTCACTATGTCCGGTCATGTGTCTGGTGTCCTCTAGATGGCGCTCATAACACTATGTCCGGTCATGTGTGTGATGTCCTGTAGGTGACGCTCATCACACTATGTCTGGTCATGTGTCTGATGTCCTGTAGATGGTGCTCATCACACCAGGCTATACACTATGTCTGGGCATGTATCTGGTGTCCTGTAGATGGCGCTCATCACTCCGGGCTTCACACTATGTCTGGTCATGTGTCTGGTGTCCTGTAGATGGTGCTCATCATACCAGACTCCACACTATGTCCGGTCATGTGTCTGGTGTCCTGTAGATGGCGCTTATCACTCTGGGCTCCACACTATGTCTGGTCATGTGTCTGGTGTCCTGTAGATGGCGCTCATCACTCCGGGCTCCACACTATGTCTGGTCATGTGTCTGGTGTCCTGTAGATGGTGCTTATCATGCCAGGCTCCACACTATGTCCAGTCATGTGTCTGGTGTCCTGTAGATGATGCTCATCATACCAGACTCCACACTATGTCCGGTCATGTGTCTGGTGTCCTGTAGATGGCGCTTATCACTCTGGGCTCCACACTATGTCTGGTTATGTGTCTGGTGTCCTGTAGATGGCGCTCATCACTCCGGGCTCCACACTATGTCCGGTCAAGTGTCTGGTGTCCTGTAGATGGCGCTTATCACTCTGGGCTCCACACTATGTCCGGTCATGTGTCTGGTGTCCTCTAGATGGCGCTTATCACACTATGTCTGGTCATGTGTCTGGTGTCCTGTAGATGGCGCTCATCACACCAGGCTCCACACTATGTCTGGTCATGTGTCTGGTGTCCTGTAGATGGCACTCATCACTCCGGGCTCCACACTATGTCCGGTCAGGTGTCTGGTGTCCCGTAGATGGCGTTTGTCACACTATGTCCGGTCATGTATCTGGTGTCCCGTAGATGGCGTTTGTCACACTATGTCCGGTCATGTGTCTGGTGTCCTGTAGATGGCGCTTATTACACCAGGCTCCACACTATGTCTGGTCATGTGTCTGGTGTCCTCTAGATGGAGCTCATCACACTATGTCTGGTCACGTGTCTGGTGTCCTGTAGATGGAGCTCATCACACCAAATCCCACACTATGTCTGGACATGTGTTTGGTGTCCTATAGATGGCGCTCATCACACCAGGCTCCACCGTATGTCTGGTCATACTATGACTCTGGCAGGCAGAGGTTTTTTTTCACTGAATCATACATGTATCAGCATTTTCCTCTTTTATCTAAGCAGTCATGAGGTTGAGGTCACTCTCTGTCTCTCTCATAACTTCTGGTGAATCCATTACTGATGAACGATCAGCATTTCCCACACCTGCTCCATCCTGAGCTGTACATCAGGCCTATAATCTGGCGATGTGTCAGGCCCCGGGCAGTGACCTCAGCATTCTCCATACATGGTGTCCACACCCTGAATATAGGACGATGGAGGGAGAAGCCGAGCCTTGGTCTCCTGCCAGCTCCTATCATCAGGTGATAAGTAGACGGGAGGGTCTCCCACTGGACTCTTGTTTTGTACAAGGATTATTCTCAGATATCAGTGGGATATTTTTCTCATGAGAACATAGTAATAATGTACCTGGGGCAGTAAAACGAAACTATCAGCAAGTTATTAAAAACAAATCACTGTCCAGAATATCCCAGATGAAATCCTCAGAACAGCCCAGGAGACACCAGGAGAGCTCAGAACACTGCAGAACAGCCCAGCCCGGACAGAACAGCCCAGACAACTCAGGTGAGTCCAGAACCTGAGAACGCATCAAAACAGTAAAGAACCTCAGTACACAACAAAGCAGCCGAGAACATCTTACGGCAACCAAGGTGAATCCAAAACTACAGAACACAGAAAAACAGAACAGAACCTCAGAACAGGGATAGTGATTAAGGTTGGAAAAATACTAAAGTCCATCAAGTCCAACCTGTAATCCTGCTGTACTGGTCCTTGGAACAAATCCCTGGCTCAGCGTTCATCTTCCCTTAAGGCTGGGTTCAGACCTGAGCGTATTTAATATGCGCGTTTAACGCGCGTTTTTGTCGCGCGTTTTTATGCACGTTTTTTGCAATAGTAAACGCGCGTTTGACGCGCGTTTGTGTGATTGACTGCAGTGTCCTATGGCCACAAACGTGCGTCAAAATGCCCCAAAGAAGCTCAAGAACTTGTTTGAGCGTAGGGCGTTTTTCAGCGCGTTCAAACGCGCTGTAAAACGCTCAAGTGAGAACCAGGGCCATAGGGAAGCATTGGTTTTCATGTGTTGAGCGTTTTACATCGCGTTTGAACGCGCTGTAAAACGCTCAAGTGTGAACCCAGCCTTAAGGAGGTATTGGGCCAAATGGAAAGGGTGTGCAGAAGGTGATTTCTATACGTTGTCAGAAGCCTTGATGTTATTGTGAGATATAAAGTCATCTAAACCTTCTCTGAAGCATCTCCTGTATCTGCTGTGAGCGGATCCTGCTTCTTCTCACCTCACTATATCCACAGCCGCCCCTCTGTCCAGGCTTCTACTCACCTCACTACATCCACAGCCACCCCTCTGTCCAGGCTTCCACTTACCTCACTACATTCACAGCCGCCCCTCTGTCCAGGCTTCTACTCACCTCACTACATCCACAGCCGCCCCTCTGTCCAGGCTTACACTCACCTCACTACATCCATAGCCACCCCTCTGTCCAGGCTACTACTCACCTCACTACATACACAGCCGCCCCTCTGTCCAGGCTTCTACTCACCTCACTACATCCACAGCTGCCCTCTGTCCAGGCTTCTACTTACCTCACTACATCCACAGCCACCACTCTGTCCGGTCTACTACTCACCTCACTACATCCACAGCCGTCCATCTGTCCAGGCATCTACTCACCTCACTACATCCACAGCCGCCCCTCCGTTCAGGCTTCTACTTACCTCACTACATCCACAGCCGCCCCTCTGTCCAGGCTACTACTCACTTCACTAGATCCACAGCCGCCCCTCTGTCCAGGCTTCAACTCACCTCACTAGATCCACAGCCGCCCATCTGTCCAGGCTACTACTCACTTCACTATATCCACAGCCTCCCCTCTGTACAGGCTTCTACTCACCTCACTACATCCACAGCCGCCCCTCTGTCCAGGCTATTACTCACCTCACTACATCCACAGCTGCCCCTCTGTCTAGGCTTCTATTAACCTCACTACATCCACAGCCGCCCCTCTGTCCAGGCTACTACTCACCTCACTACATACACAGCCGCCCCTCTGTCCAGGCTACTACCCACCTCACTACATCCACAGCGGCCCCTCTGTCCAGGCTTCTGCTTACCTCTGTATATACACAGCTGCCCCTCTGTCCAGGCTTCTACTTACCTCACTACATCCACAGCCGCCCCTCTGTCCAGGCCACTACTCACCTCACTACATCCACAGCCGCCCCTCTGTCCAGGCTACTACTCACCTCACTACATCCACAGCCGCCCCTCTGTCCAGGCTTCTATTCACCTCACTACATCGATAACCACCCCTCTGTCCAGGCTACTACTCCCCTCACTACATTCACAGCCTCCCCTCTGTCCAGGCTTCTACTCACCTCACTACATCCACAGCCGCCCCTCTGCCCAGGCTTCTACTTACCTCACTACATCCACAGCCGTCCCTCTGTCCAGGCCTCTACTCACCTCACTACATCCATAGCCACCCCTCTGTCCAGGCTTCTACTCACCTCAATACATCCACAGCCGACCTTCTGTCCATGCTACTACTCACCTCACTATATCCACAGCCGCCCCCTCTGTCTAGGCTACTACTCACCTCACTACATCCACAGCCGCCCCTCTGTCCAGGCTACTACTCACCTCACTATATCCACAGCCGCCCCTCTGTCCAGGCTTCTACTTATTTCACTACATCCACAGCCGCCCCTCTGTCCAGGCTTCTATTAACCTCACTATATGTACAGCCGCCCCTCTGTCCAGGCTACTACTCACCTCACTACATCCACAGCCGCCCCTCTGTCCAGGCTTCTGCTTACCTCTGTATATACACAGCCGCCCCTCTGTCCAGGCTTCTGCTTACCTCTGTATATACACAGCTGCCCCTCTGTCCAGGCTTCTACTTACCTCACTAGATCCACAGCCACTCTTCTGTCCAGGCTTCTACTCACTTCACTACATCCACAGCTGCCCCTCTGTCCAGGCTTCTAATTACCTCACTACATCCACAGCCGCCCCTCTATCCAGGCTACTACTCACCTCACTACATCCACAGCCGCCCTCTGTACAGGCTACTACTCACCTCACTACATCCACAGCCGCCCCTCTGTACAGGCTTCTACTCACCTCACTACATCCACAGCTGCCCCTCTGTCCAAGCTTCTACTTATTTCACTACATCCACAGCCTTCCCTCTGTCCAGGCTTCTATTAACCTCACTATATGTACAGCCGACCCTCTGTCCAGGCTACTACTCACCTCACTACATCCACAGCCGCCCCTCTGTCCAGGCTTCTGCTTACCTCTGTATATACACAGCTGAACCTCTGTCCAGGCTTCTGCTTACCTCTGTATATACACAGCTGCCCCTCTTTCCAGGCTTCTACTTATTTCACTACATCCACAGCCTCCCCTCTGTCCAGGCTTCTATTAACCTCACTATATGTACAGCCGCCCCTCTGTCCAGGATACTACTCACCTCACTACATCCACAGCCGCCCCTCTGTTCAGGCTTCTACTCCCCTCACTACATCCACAGCCGCCCCTCTGTCCAGGATACTACTCACCTCACTACATCCACAGCCGCCCCTCTGTCCAGGCTACTACTCACCTCGCTACATTCACAGCCGCCCCTCTGTCCAGGATACTACTCACCTCGCTACATTCACAGCCGCCCCTCTGTCCAGGATATTACTCACCTCACTACATCCACAGCCGCCCCTCTGTCCAGGCTACTACTCCCCTCACTACATCCACAGCCGCCCCTCTGTCCAGACTACTACTCACCTCACTACATCGACAGCCGCCCCTCTGTCCAGGCTACTACTCCCCTCACTACATCCACAGCCGCCCCTCTGTCCAGACTACTACTCACCTCACTACATCCACAGCCGCCCCTCTGTCCAGGCTACTACTCCCCTCACTACATCCACAGCCGCCCCTCTGTCCAGACTACTACTCACCTCACTACATCCACAGCCGCCCCTCTGTCCAGGCTACTACTCCCCTCACTACATCCACAGCCGCCCCTCTGTCCAGACTACTACTCACCTCACTACATCCACAGCCGCCCCTCTGTCCAGGCTACTACTCACCTCACTACATCCACAGCCGCCCCTCTGTCCAGGCTACTACTCCCCTCACTACATCCACAGCTGCCCCTCTGTCCAGACTACTGCTCACCTCACTACATCCACAGCCGCCCCTCTGTCCAGGCTACTACTTACCTCACTACATCCATAGCCGCCCCTCTGTCCAGGCTACTACTCACCTCACTATATCCACAGTCGCCCCTCTGTCCAGGCTTCTACCCCCTTCACTATATCCACAGCCGCCCCTCTGTCCAGGCTTCTACTCACCTCACTATATCCACAGCCGCCCCTCTGTCCAGGCTGCTACTCCCCTCACTACATCCACAGCCACCCCTCTGTCCAGGCTACTACTCCCCTCACTACATCCACAGCCGCCCCTCTGTCCAGGCTTCTACTCACCTCACTACATCCACAGCCGCCCCTCTGTCCAGGCTTTTGCTTACATCTGTATATACACAGATGCCCCTCTGTCCAGGCATCTACTTACCTCACTACATCCACAGCCGCCCCTCTGTCCAGGCTTCTATTAACCTCACTATATGTACAGCCGCCCCTCTGTCCAGACTACTACTCACCTCACTACATACACAGCCGCCCCTCTGTCCAGGCTTCTGCTTACCTCTGTATATACACAGCTGCCCCTCTGTCCAGGCTTCTACTTACCTTAACTAGATCCGCAGCCACTCTTCTGTCCAGGCTACTACTCTCCTCACTACATCCACAGCCGCCCCTCTGTCCAGGCTACTTCTCACCTCACTATATCCACAGCCACCCTCTGTCCAGGCTTCTACTCACCTCACTACATCCACACCCGCCCTCTGTCCAAGCTTCTAATTACCTCACTATCTCCACAGCCGCCCCTCTGTCCAGGCTACTACTCACCTCACTACATCCACAGCTGCCCCTCTGTCCAGGCTTCTAATTACCTCACTACATCCACAGCTGCCCCTCTGTCCAGGCTTCTACTCACCTCACTACAGCCACAGCCACCCCTCTGTCCAGGCTACTACTCGCCTCACTACATCCACAGCCGCCCCTCTGTCCAGGCTTCTACTTACCTCACTACATCCACAGCCGCCCCTCTGTCCAGGCTTCTACTCACCTCACTACATCCACAGCCGCCCCTCTGTCCAGGCTTCTACTCACCTCACTACATCCACAGCCACCCCTCTGTCCAGGATTCTACTCACCTCACTACATCCACAGCCACCCCTCTGTCCAGGCTTCTACTCACCTCACTACATCCACAGCCACCTCTCTGTCCAGGCTACTACTCCCCTCACTACATCCACAGCCGCCCCTCTGTCCAGGCTTCTACTGACCTCACTACATCCACAGCCGCCCCTCTGTCCAGGCTATTACTCACCTCACTACACCCACAGCCGGCCCTCTGTCCAGGCTACTACTCACCTCACTACATCCACAGCCGTCCCTCTGTCCAGGCCACTACTCCCCTCACTACATCCACAGCTGCCCCTCTGTCCAGGCTACTACTTACCTCACTACATCCACAGCCGCCCCTCTGTCCAGGCTTCTACTCACCTAACTACATCCACAGCCGCCCCTCTGTCCAGGCTACTACTCACCTCACTACATCCACAGCCGCCCCTCTGTCCAGGCTTCTACTCACCTCACTATATCCACAGCCTCCCCTCTGTCCAGGCTACTACTCACCTCACTACATCCACAGCCTCCCCTCTGTCCAGGCTTCTTCTCACCTCACTACATCCACAGCCGCCCCTCTGTCCAGGCTACTACTCACCTCACTACATCCACAGCCGCCCCTCTGTCTAGGCTACTACTCCCCTCACTACATCCACAGCCGCCCCTCTGTCCAGGATTCTACTCTTCTCACTTAGTTTGATAGCCAACATGTTTTTACTAAGAACAGAAGCTATCGCTTTATTATATTATTTACTGGTACATTATCCTGTATTTCGTCCCGTAGAAACCTCCCAAAATTTTTTCCACTATGGATGTTACGCGTACTGGTTGATAATTTCCTGGTGAATACCTACCACGCTTTTTGAAAATGGGCACCACATTCGCCTTGCGCCAAAAACCCGGGGAATTTTCTCCCTTCTGCAGCGGAGGCAGAACCATGTTCCATAGGTTTGGACAATTAAAATCTCTCATTATCAGCACTGTGCCGCCTGCGCCGCCCGCTCCAATTGCACATACAATGATCTTCTATTTCATCAGTTATACTGGGGGGTCTATAGATCACACCAAGAGTTATTTTTTCATTATTTTCTTCCCTCAGTAATTTCACCCACAAGGTTTCATCGTGCACAATAGTTTCTTTCACACTCACATTGATATCACCCCTAGCATACAGACAGACATACACCACCACCTCTGCGGTCAGCCCTATTGGACATAACCTCCACCTCTGCGTACATACACCACCACCACTGCTGTCAGCCCTATCGGACATACACCACCACCACTGCAGACATATACCACCACCACTGTGTACATACACCACCACCTCTGCAGTAAGCCCTATCGGACATACACCACCACCACTGCGGACATACACCACCACCACTGCGGACATACACCACCACCACTGCGGACATACACCACCACCACTGCGGACATACACCACCACCACTGCGGACATTTACCACCACCTCTGCGGACATTTACCACCACCTCTGCGGACATTTACCACCACCACCTCTGCGGACATACACCACAACCTCTGCGGACATACACCACCACCACTGCGGACATACACCACCACCACTGCGGTCAGCCCTATTGGACATAACCTCCACCTCTGTGGACATACACCACCACCACTGCTGTCAGCCGTATCGGACATACACCACCACCACTGCAGACATACACCACCACCACCTCTGTGTTCAAACCTATCGGACGTACACCACCACCTCTGCGGACATATACCACCACCTCTGCGGTCAGGCCTATTTGACATACACCACCACCACCCCTGCGGACATACACCACCCCCTCTGCGGACCTATACCACCACCTCTGCGGTCAGCGTAATCAAACATACACCTCCACTTCTGCGGACATACACCACCACTGCTGCGGTCAGCTCTATCGAACATACACCTTCACCTCTGTGTCACGGCTGTATGAGAGCAACAAGAGCATACACAGTAAATAGAGCTACTGACCGTACCCAAACTAGGGAGGATAAAGGGTGACCCCTGTCAGACCCTCAAAGCTCTCCCTATGCTGCTAAGCACATGCCCGGATCCAAATGGTGGAACGAGGCATGCCCGTGTACCTAAGACTGATGACCACTGTAACCCCTACAATAGTGGAAGGGGCACGGCCACCGGTGCCCTGCTCAGTATATGGAGGGAACCGTGGTCGCCTCGGATCCAGTCAGAAAATAAACAGATACACTACAATGTCTGCACACTTAGCTGAAGGAGCTGCAGCAGCAGAGAAGACGGATCCAAAGACAGCTGGCAATATCCGGAGTACTTGCTGCAGCAGAACACAGGTCCAGTGAAATGATAGCTTACAAGTGAAGATACTCAAGCAAGAGCTACAACTCAAATGAGAAATATAATCCACACCCTACAAAGGAGGAGGGGTGATTTAAAGGCAGGGAAATCAAATGCAGGAGGAACAGCTGGGAGGAAGGAAACAGAAAGTAAAGACCTCATCACAGGGGCGGAGAAACAGAGCAGTGAGAACTCCTCCAAGCTCTAGTAGTGACATCATCACAGGGGTGGAGAAACAGAGCTGTGAGAACGTCTCAAAGCTCTGGTAGTGACACTCTGCAACACCACGTCTGCAGACATATACCACCACCTTTTTGGACATATACCACAACCTCTGCGGACATATACCACCAGCTCTGCGGTCAGCCCTATCGGACATACACCACCACCACCAGAAGATTTACAGTATCCACTAGGGCTGCCATTTCTGAAACACCCTTGAATCATTGCCCAACTTGCCAATTTTGCTTGTAAGCACAGAAACAGGATTGGCGTTCAGAAGTGCAGGTGGCGCATGCGCCAGGACAGACATCCTCAGGAGCAGCAATACACAGCCTGAGGAGGAAGGAGACAGAGTCATATAGCCACGAGGATCCAGCATTCAGAAGTACAGATGGCACATTCACCAGGACAGACATCCTCAGGAGCAGCAATACACAGCCTCGGGAGGACACAGATTACAGAGTCATATAGATCCAGCATTAAGACGTACAGACAGCACATTTACCAGGACATACATCCTCAGGAGCAGCAATACACAGCCTCAGGAGGAAGGAGCCAGAGTCATACAGCCACGCGGATCCAGCGTTCAGAAGTACAGACTGCACATGCACCAGGACAGACATCCTCAGGAGCAGTAATACACAGCCTCGGGAGGAAGGAGACAACAGAGTCATACAGTGACGAGGATCCAGCATTCAGAAGTACAGATGGTGCATGCGCCAGGACAGACATCCTCAGGAGCAGTAATACACAGCCTCGGGAGGACACAGATTACAGAGTCATATAGCCATGAGGATCCAGCATTCAGAAGTACAGACGGCGCCTACACCAGGACAGACATCCTCAGGAGCAGCAATACACAGCCTCGGGAGGACACAGATTACAGAGTCATATAGCCATGAGGATCCAGCATTCAGAAGTACAGACGGCGCCTACACCAGGACAGACATCCTCAGGAGCAGCAATACACAGCCTCGGGAGGACACAGATTACAGTCATATAGCCATGAGGATCCAGCATTCAGAAGTACAGACGGCGCATACACCAGGACAGACATCCTCAGGAGCAGCAATACACAGCCTCGGGAGGACACAGATTACAGAGTCATACAGCCACGAGGATCCAGCATTCAGAAGTACAGACGGCACATTCACCAGGACAGACAGCCTCAGGAGCACCAATACACAGCCTCGGGAGGACACAGATTACAGAGTCATATAGCCATGAGGATCCAGCGTTCAGAAGTACAGACGGCGCATACACCAGGACAGACATCCTCAGGAGCAGCAATACACAGCCTTGGTAGGAAGGAGACAACAGAGTCATACAGTGACGAGGATCCAGCATTCAGAAGTACAGATGGCGCATGCGCCAGGACAGACATCCTCAGGAGCAGTAATACACAGCCTCGGGAGGACACAGATTACAGAGTCATATAGCCATGAGGATCCAGCGTTCAGAAGTACAGACGGCGCATACACCAGGACAGACATCCTCAGGAGCAGCAATACACCGCCTTGGTAGGAAGGAGACAACAGAGTCATACAGTGACGAGGATCCAGCATTCAGAAGTACAGATGGCGCATGCGCCAGGACAGACATCCTCAGGAGCAGTAATACACAGCCTCGGGAGGACACAGATTACAGAGTCATATAGCCATGAGGATCCAGCGTTCAGAAGTACAGACGGCGCCTACACCAGGACAGACATCCTCAGGAGCAGCAATACACAGCCTCGGGAGGACACAGATTACAGAGTCATATAGCCATGAGGATCCAGCATTCAGAAGTACAGACGGCGCCTACACCAGGACAGACATCCTCAGGAGCAGCAATACACAGCCTCGGGAGGACACAGATTACAGAGTCATATAGCCATGAGGATCCAGCATTCAGAAGTACAGACGGCGCATACACCAGGACAGACATCCTCAGGAGCAGCAATACACAGCCTCGGGAGGACACAGATTACAGAGTCATACAGCCACGAGGATCCAGCATTCAGAAGTACAGACGGCACATTCACCAGGACAGACAGCCTCAGGAGCACCAATACACAGCCTCGGGAGGACACAGATTACAGAGTCATATAGCCATGAGGATCCAGCGTTCAGAAGTACAGATGGCGCATGCGCCAGGACAGACATCCTCAGGAGCAGTAATACACAGCCTCGGGAGGACACAGATTACAGAGTCATATAGCCATGAGGATCCAGCGTTCAGAAGTACAGACGGCGCATACACCAGGACAGACATCCTCAGGAGCAGCAATACACCGCCTTGGTAGGAAGGAGACAACAGAGTCATACAGTGACGAGGATCCAGCATTCAGAAGTACAGATGGCGCATGCGCCAGGACAGACATCCTCAGGAGCAGTAATACACAGCCTCGGGAGGACACAGATTACAGAGTCATATAGCCATGAGGATCCAGCGTTCAGAAGTACAGACGGCGCCTACACCAGGACAGACATCCTCAGGAGCAGCAATACACAGCCTCGGGAGGACACAGATTACAGAGTCATATAGCCATGAGGATCCAGCATTCAGAAGTACAGACGGCGCCTACACCAGGACAGACATCCTCAGGAGCAGCAATACACAGCCTCGGGAGGACACAGATTACAGAGTCATATAGCCATGAGGATCCAGCATTCAGAAGTACAGACGGCGCATACACCAGGACAGACATCCTCAGGAGCAGCAATACACAGCCTCGGGAGGACACAGATTACAGAGTCTTACAGCCACGAGGATCCAGCATTCAGAAGTACAGACGGCACATTCACCAGGACAGACAGCCTCAGGAGCACCAATACACAGCCTCGGGAGGACACAGATTACAGAGTCATATAGCCATGAGGATCCAGCGTTCAGAAGTACAGACGGCGCATACACCAGGACAGACATCCTCAGGAGCAGCAATACACAGCCTTGGTAGGAAGGAGACAACAGAGTCATACAGTGACGAGGATCCAGCATTCAGAAGTACAGATGGCGCATGCGCCAGGACAGACATCCTCAGGAGCAGTAATACACAGCCTCGGGAGGACACAGATTACAGAGTCATATAGCCATGAGGATCCAGCGTTCAGAAGTACAGACGGCGCATGCACCAGGACAGACATCCTCAGGAGCAGCAATACACAGCCTCGGGAGGACACAGATTACAGAGTCATACAGCCATGAGGATCCAGCGGTCAGAAATACAGACGGCACATACACCAGGACAGACATCCTCAGGAGCAGCAATACACAGCCTCGGGAGGACACAGATTACAGACTCATATAGCCACGGGGATCCAGCATTCAGAAGTACAGACGGCGCGTTCACCAGGACAAACATCCTCAGGAGCAGCAATACACAGCCTCAGGAGGAAGGAGACAGAGTCATACAGCCACAAGGATCCAGCATTCAGAAGTACAGACAGCACCTGCATCAAGACAGCCAGCCTCAGGAGCAGCAATACACAGCCTTGGTAGGAAGGAGACAACAGAGTCATATAGCCACGAGGATCCAGCATTCAGAAGTACAGAAGGCACATTCACCAGGACAGACAGCCTCAGGAGCAGCAATACACAGCCTCGGGAGGAAGGAGACAACAGAGTCATACAGCCACAAGGATCCAGCGTTCAGACGTACAGACGGCACCTGCATCAAGACAGCCAGCCTCAGGAGCAGCAATACACAACCTGAGGAGGAAGGAAACAGTAATACAGCCACACCAGTACTAAGGCCTCCAGCTCTCCCATCATGAGAAGGGTCCAGCCATGTCTCAGCCACACCAGTACTAAGGCCTCCAGCTCTCCCATCATGAGAAGCGTCCAGCCATGTCTCAGCCACACCAGTACTAAGGCCTCCAGCTCTCCCATCATGAGAAGCATCCAGCCATGTCTCAGCCACACTAGTACCATAGCCTCCAGCTCTCCCATCATGACAAGCGTCCCGCCATCTCTCAGCCACACTAGTACTAAGTCCTCCAGCTCTCCTATCATGAGAAGCATCCAGCCATGTCTCAGCCACACCAGTACCATAGCCTCCAGCTCTCCCATCATGACAAGAGTCCAGCCATGTCTCAGCCACACCAGTACCATAGCCTCCAGCTCTCCCATCATGACAAGCGTCCAGCCATGTCTCAGCCACACCAGTACTAAGGCCTCCAGCTCTCCCATCATGACAAGCGTCCAGCCATGTCTCAGCCACACTAGTACTAAGTCCTCCAGCTCTCCCATCATGATAAGCATCCAGCCATGTCTCAGCCACACCAGTAGTAAGGCCTCCAGCTCTCCCATCATGAGAATCGTCCAGCCATGTCTCAGCCACACCAGTACTAAGGCCTCCAGCTCTCCCATCATGATAAGCGTCCAGCCATGTCTCAGCCACACTAGTACTAAGTCTTCCAGCTCTCCCATCATGAGAAGCGTCCAGCCATGTCTCAGCCACACTAGTACTAAGTCCTCCAGCTCTCCCATCATGAGAAGCATCCAGCCATGTCTCAGCCACACCAGTACCATAGCCTCCAGCTCTCCCATCATGACAAGCGTCCAGCCGTGTCTCAGCCACACCAGTACCATAGCCTCCAGCTCTCCCATCATGACAAGCGTCCAGCCATGTCTCAGCCACACCAGTACTAAGGCCTCCAGCTCTCCCATCATGAGAAGCATCCAGCCATGTCTCAGCCACACTAGTACCATAGCCTCCAGCTCTCCCATCATGACAAGCGTCCCGCCATGTCTCAGCCACACTAGTACTAAGTCCTCCAGCTCTCCCATCATGAGAAGCATCCAGCCATGTCTCAGCCACACCAGTACCATAGCCTCCAGCTCTCCCATCATGACAAGCGTCCAGCCATGTCTCAGCCACACCAGTACCATAGCCTCCAGCTCTCCCATCATGAGAAGCATCCAGCCATGTCTCAGCCACACCAGTACCATAGCCTCCAGCTCTCCCATCATGACAAGCGTCCCGCCATGTCTCAGCCACACTAGTACTAAGTCCTCCAGCTCTCCCATCATGAGAAGCATCCAGCCATGTCTCAGCCACACCAGTACCATAGCCTCCAGCTCTCCCATCATGACAAGAGTCCAGCCATGTCTCAGCCACACCAGTACCATAGCCTCCAGCTCTCCCATCATGAGAAGCATCCAGCCATGTCTCCGCCACACCAGTACCATAGCCTCCAGCTCTCCCATCATGACAAGAGTCCAGCCATGTCTCAGCCACACTAGTACTAAGTCCTCCAGCTCTCCCATCATGATAAGCATCCAGCCATGTCTCAGCCACACCAGTAGTAAGGCCTCCAGCTCTCCCATCATGATAAGCATCCAGCCATGTCTCAGCCACACCAGTACTAAGGCCTCCAGCTCTCCCATCATGACAAGTGTCCAGCCATGTCTCAGCCACACCAGTACTAGGGCCTCCAGCTCTCCCATCATGATAAGCGTCCAGCCATGTCTCAGCCACACTAGTACTAAGTCTTCCAGCTCTTCCATCATGACAAGCGTCCAGCCATGTCTCAGCCACACTAGTACTAAGTCCTCCAGCTCTCCCATCATGAGAAGCATCCAGCCATGTCTCAGCCACACCAGTACCATAGCCTCCAGCTCTCCTATCATGACAAGCGTCCAGCCATGTCTCAGCCATACCAGTACCATAGCCTCCAGCTCTCCCCTCATGACAAGCGTCCAGCCATGTCTCAGCCACACTAGTACTAAGGCCTCCAGCTCTCCCATCATGACAAGCGTCCAGCCATGTCTCAGCCACACTAGTACTAAGGCCTCCAGCTCTCCCATCATGACAAGCGTCCAGCCATGTCTCAGCCACACTAGTACTAAGTCCTCCAGCTCTCCAATCATGAGAAGCGTCCACCCATGTCTCAGCCACACTAGTGCCATAGCCTCCAGCTCTCCCATCATGACAAGCGTCCAGCCATGTTTCATCCACACCAGTACTAAGGCCTCCAGCTCTCCCATCATGACAAGCGTCCAGCCATGTCTCATCCACACCAGTACCATAGCCTCCAGCTCTCCCATCATGACAAGCGTCCAGCCATGTCTCAGCCACACTAGTACTAAGGCCTCCAGCTCTCCCATCATGACAAGCGTCCAGCCATGTCTCAGCCACACTAGTACTAAGGCCTCCAGCTCTCCCATCATGACAAGCGTCCAGCCATGTCTCAGCCACACTAGTACTAAGTCCTCCAGCTCTCCAATCATGAGAAGCGTCCACCCATGTCTCAGCCACACTAGTGCCATAGCCTCCAGCTCTCCCATCATGACAAGCGTCCAGCCATGTTTCATCCACACCAGTACTAAGGCCTCCAGCTCTCCCATCATGACAAGCGTCCAGCCATGTCTCATCCACACCAGTACCATAGCCTCCAGCTCTCCCATCATGACAAGCGTCCAGCCATGTCTCAGCCACACCAGTACTAAGGCCTCCAGCTCTCCCATCATGACAAGCGTCCAGCCATGTCTCAGCCACACTAGTACTAAGGCCTCCAGCTCTCCCATCATGACAAGCGTCCAGCCATGTCTCAGCCACACTAGTACTAAGTCCTCCAGCTCTCCCATCATGATAAGCATCCAGCCATGTCTCAGCCACACCAGTACTAAGGCCTCCAGCTCTCCCATCATGACAAGCGTCCAGCCATGTCTCAGCCACACCAGTACTAAGGCCTCCAGCTCTCCCATCATGACAAGCGTCCAGCCATGTCTCAGCCACACCAGTACCATAGCCTCCAGCTCTCCCATCATGAGAAGCATCCAGCCATGTCTCAGCCACACCAGTACTAAGGCCTCCAGCTCTCCCATCATGACAAGCATCCAGCCATGTCTCAGCCACACCAGTACCATAGCCTCCAGCTCTCCCATCATGACAAGCGTCCAGCCATGTCTCAGCCACACCAGTACCATAGCCTCCAGCTCTCCCATCATGACAAGCGTCCAGCCATGTCTCAGCCACACCAGTACCATAGCCTCCAGCTCTCCCATCATGACAAGCGTCCAGCCATGTCTCAGCCACACCAGTACTAAGGCCTCCAGCTCTCCCATCATGACAAGCGTCCAGCCATGTCTCAGCCACACCAGTACTAAGGCCTCCAGCTCTCCCATCATGACAAGCGTCCAGCCATGTCTCAGCCACACCAGTACTAAGGCCTCCATGTTAAGATATATGACATCTTTTTATATGCCCTTATACAGCTTATCCATTAATCTACAGTCATATGAATATGTTGTCTGTTTGTTAACCAAGAAGTGTTTAAATAAAGTTGCAGAGGCTGCAGTGAGCAGAGCAGTGTGTGTTCCTGAGGAAACAAAAGCATGGTGTCTGTGTGACTTTGTCCTCCGTCAGAGATCTTCTGTAATCCACAAGATAGGTTCAGAAGCAACTTAATCCGGTTATCCTATCTCTTAAGTAAAGAAATGGCAACACTCCAGCTCTCCCATCATGAGAATCGTCCAGCCATGTCTCAGCCACACCAGTACCATAGCCTCCAGCTCTCCCATCATGAGAATCGTCCAGCCATGTCTCAGCCACACCAGTACTAAGGCCTCCAGCTCTCCCATCATGACAAGCGTCCAGCCATGTCTCAGCCACACCAGTACTAAGGCCTCCAGCTCTCCCATCATGACAAGCGTCCAGCCATGTCTCAACCACACCAGTACTATAGCCTCCAGCTCTCCCATCATGACAAGCGTCCAGCCATGTCTCAGCCACACCAGTACTAAGGCCTCCAGCTCTCCCATCATGACAAGCGTCCAGCCATGTCTCAGCCACACCAGTACTAAGGCCTCCAGCTCTCCCATCATGACAAGCGTCCAGCCATGTCTCAGCCACACCAGTACTAAGGCCTCCAGCTCTCCCATCATGACAAGTGTCCAGCCATGTCTCAGCCACACCAGTACTAAGGCCTCCAGCTCTCCCATCATGACAAGCGTCCAGCCATGTCTCAACCACACCAGTACTATAGCCTCCAGCTCTCCCATCATGACAAGCGTCCAGCCATGTCTCAGCCACACCAGTACTAAGGCCTCCAGCTCTCCCATCATGACAAGCGTCCAGCCATGTCTCAGCCACACCAGTACTAAGGCCTCCAGCTCTCCCATCATGACAAGCGTCCAGCCATGTCTCAGCCACACCAGTACTAAGGCCTCCAGCTCTCCCATCATGACAAGCGTCCAGCCATGTCTTAGCCACACCAGTACTAAGGCCTCCAGCTCTCCCATCATGACAAGCGTCAAGCCATGTCTCAGCCACACCAGTACCATAGCCTCCAGATCTCCCATCATGAGAAGCGTCCAGCCATGTCTCAGCCACACTAGTACTAAGGCCTCGAGCTCTCCCATCATGACAAGCGTCCAGCCATGTCTCAGCCACACCAGTACCATAGCCTCCAGCTCTCCCATCATGACAAGCGTCCAGCCATGTCTCAGCCACACTAGTACTAAGTCCTCCAGCTCTCCCATCATAAGAAGCATCCAGCCATGTCTCAGCCACACCAGTACCATAGCCTCCAGCTCTCCCATCATGAGAAGCGTCCAGCCATGTCTCAGCCACACCAGTACTAAGGCCTCCAGCTCTCCCATCATGACAAGCGTCCAGCCATGTCTCAGCCACACCAGTACAAAGGCCTCCAGCTCTCCCATCATGACAAGCGTCCAGCCATGTCTCAGCCACACCAGTACCATAGCCTCCAGCTCTCCCATCATGACAAACGTCCAGCCATGTCTCAGCCACACCAGTACTAAGTCCTCCAGCTCTCCCATCATGAGAAGCGTCCAGCCATGTCTCAGCCACACCAGTACTAAGGCCTCCAGCTCTCCCATTATGACAAGCGTCCAGCCATGTCTCAGCCACACCAGTACTAAGGCCTCCAGCTCTCCCATCATGACAAGCGTCCAGCCATGTCTCAGCCACACCAGTACTGTCCTCCAGCTCTCCCATCATGAGAAGCGTCCAGCCATGTCTCAGCCACACTAGTACCATAGCCTCCAGCTCTCCCATCATGACAAGCGTCCAGCCATGTCTCAGCTACACTAGTACTAAGTCCTCCAGCTCTCCCATCATGAGAAGCATCCAGCCATGTCTCAGCCACACCAGTACCATAGCCTCCAGCTCTCCCATCATGACAAGCGTCCAGCCATGTCTCAGCCACACCAGTACCATAGCCTCCAGCTCTCCCATCATGACAAGCGTCCAGCCATGTCTCAGCCACACCAGTACTAAGGCCTCCAGCTCTCCCATCATGGCAAGCGTCCAGCCATGTCTCAGCCACACCAGTACTAAGGCCTCCAGCTCTCCCATCATGACAAGCGTCCAGCCATGTCTCAGCCACACCAGTACCATAGCCTCCAGCTCTCCCATCATGAGAAGCGTCCAGCCATGTCTCAGCCAGACCAGTACTAAGGCCTCCAGCTCTCCCATCATGAGAAGCGTCCAGCCATGTCTCAGCCACACCAGTACAAAGGCCTCCAGCTCTCCCATCATGACAAGCGTCCAGCCATGTCTCAGCCACACCAGTACAAAGGCCTCCAGCTCTCCCATCATGACAAGCGTCCAGCCATGTCTCAGCCACACCAGTACCATAGCCTCCAGCTCTCCCATCATGACAAGCGTCCAGCCATGTCTCAGCCACACCAGTACTAAGACCTCCAGCTCTCCCATCATGACAAGCGTCCAGCCATGTCTCAGCCACACCAGTACTAAGGCCTCCAGCTCTCCCATCATGACAAGCGTCCAGCCATGTCTCAGCCACACCAGTACTAAGTCCTCCAGCTCTCCCATCATGAGAAGCGTCCAGCCATGTCTCAGCCACACCACTACTAAGGCCTCCAGCTCTCCCATTATGACAAGCGTCCAGCCATGTCTCAGCCACACCAGTACTAAGGCCTCCAGCTCTCCCATCATGACAAGCGTCCAGCCATGTCTCAGCCACACCAGTACTGTCCTCCAGCTCTCTCATCATGAGAAGCGTCCAGCCATGTCTCAGCCACACTAGTACCATAGCCTCCAGCTCTCCCATCATGACAAGCGTCCAGCCATGTCTCAGCTACACTAGTACTAAGTCCTCCAGCTCTCCCATCATGAGAAGCATCCAGCCATGTCTCAGCCACACCAGTACCATAACCTCCAGCTCTCCCATCATGACAAGCGTCCAGCCATGTCTCAGCCACACCAGTACTGTCCTCCAGCTCTCCCATCATGAGAAGCGTCCAGCCATGTCTCAGCCACACTAGTACCATAGCCTCCAGCTCTCCCATCATGACAAGCGTCCAGCCATGTCTCAGCTACACTAGTACTAAGTCCTCCAGCTCTCCCATCATGAGAAGCATCCAGCCATGTCTCAGCCACACCAGTACCATAGCCTCCAGCTCTCCCATCATGACAAGCGTCCAGCCATGTCTCAGCCACACCAGTACTAAGGCCTCCAGCTCTCCCATCATGACAAGCGTCCAGCCATGTCTCAGCCACACCAGTACTAAGGCCTCCAGCTCTCCCATCATGACAAGCGTCCAGCCATGTCTCAGCCACACCAGTACCATAGCCTCCAGCTCTCCCATCATAAGAAGCGTCCAGTCATGTCTCAGCCACACTAGTACTAAGGCCTCCAGCTCTCCCATCATGAGAAGCGTCCAGCCATGTCTCAGCCACACCAGTACCATAGCCTCCAGCTCTCCCATCATGACAAGCGTCCAGCCATGTCTCAGCCACACCAGTACTAAGGCCTCCAGCTCTCCCATCATGACAAGCGTCCAGCCATGTCTCAGCCACACCAGTACTAAGGCCTCCAGCTCTCCCATCATGACAAGCGTCCAGCCATGTCTCAGACACACCAGTACCATAGCCTCCAGCTCTCGAATCATGACAAGCGTCCAGCCATGTCTCAGCCACACCAGTACTAAGGCCTCTAGCTCTCCCATCATGACAAGCGTCCAGCCATGTCTCAGCCACACCAGTACTAAGGCCTCCAGCTCTCCCATCATGACAAGCGTCCAGCCATGTCTCAGCCACACCAGTACTAAGTCCTCCAGCTCTCCCATCATGAGAAGCGTCCAGCCATGTCTCAGCCACACCAGTACTAAGGCCTCCAGCTCTCCCATCATGACAAGCGTCCAGCCATGTCTCAGCCACACCAGTACTGAGGCCTCCAGCTCTCCCATTATGACAAGCGTCCAGCCATGTCTCAGCTATGTCTCAGCCACACCAGTACTAAAGCCTCCAGCTCTCCCATCATGACAAGCATCCAGCCATGTCTCAGCCACACCAGTACTAAGGCCTCCAGCTCTCCCATCATGACAAGCGTCCAGCCATGTCTCAGCCACACCAATACCATAGCCTCCAGCTCTCCCATCATGACAAGCGTCCAGCCATGTCTCAGCCACACCAGTACTGGGGCCTCCAGCTCTCCCATCATGACAAGCGCCCAGCCATGTCTCAGCCACACCAGTAATAAGTCCTCCAGCTCTCCCATCATGAGAAGCGTCCAGCCATGTCTCAGCCACACTAGTACTAAGGCCTCCAGCTCTCCCATCATGAGAAGCGTCCAGCCATGTCTCCGCAACACTAGTTCTAAGGCCTCCAGCTCTCCCATCATGACAAGCGTCCAGCCATGTCTCAGCCACACCAGTACAAAGGCCTCCAGCTCTCCCATCATGACAAGCGTCCAGCCATGTCTCAGCCACACCAGTACTGTCCTCCAGCTCTCCAATCATGAGAAGCGTCCAGCCATGTCTCAGCCACACTAGTACCATAGCCTCCAGCTCTCCCATCATGACAAGCGTCCAGCCATGTCTCATCCACACCAGTACTAAGGCCTCCAGCTCTCCCATCATGACAAGCGTCCAGCCATGTCTCAGCCACACCAGCACTAAGTCCTCCAGCTCTCCCATCATGAAAAGCATCCAGCCATGTCTCAGCCACACCAGTACCATAGCCTCCAGCTCTCCCATCATGACAAGCGTCCAGCCATGTCTCAGCCACACCAGTACCATAGCCTCCAGCTCTCCCATCATGACAAGCGTCCAGCCATGTCTCAGCCACACCAGTACTAAGGCCTCCAGCTCTCCCATCATGACAAGCGTCCAGCCATGTGTCAGCCACACCAGTACTAAGGCCTCCAGCTCTCCCATCATGAGAAGCGTCCAGCCATGTCTCAGCCACACCAGTACCATAGCCTCCAGCTCTCCCATCATGACAAGCGTCCAGCCATGTCTCAGCCACACTAGTACTAAGGCCTCCAGCTCTCCCATCATGACAAGCGTCCAGCCATGTCTCAGCCGCACTAGTACTAAGTCCTCCAGCTCTCCCATCATGATAAGCATCCAGCCATGTCTCAGCCACACCAGTAGTAAGGCCTCCAGCTCTCCCATCATGAGAATCGTCCAGCCATGTCTCAGCCACACCAGTACTAAGGCCTCCAGCTCTCCCATCATGACAAGCGTCCAGCCATGTCTCAGCCACACCAGTACTAAGGCCTCCAGCTCTCCCATCATGACAAGCGTCCAGCCATGTCTCAGCCACACCAGTACTAAGGCCTCCAGCTCTCCTATCATGACAAGCGTCCAGCCATGTCTCAGCCACACCAGTACTAAGGCCTCCAGCTCTCCCATCATGAGAATCGTCCAGCCATGTCTCAGCCACACCAGTAGTAAGGCCTCCAGCTCTCCCATCATGAGAATCGTCCAGCCATGTCTCAGCCACACCAGTACTAAGACCTCCAGCTCTCCCATCATGACAAGCATCCAGCCATGTCTCAGCCACACCAGTACTAAGGCCTCCAGCTCTCCCATCATGACAAGTGTCCAGCCATGTCTCAGCCACACCAGTACTATAGCCTCCAGCTTTCCCATCATGACAAGCGTCCAGCCATGTCTCAGCCACACCAGTACTAAGGCCTCCAGCTCTCCCATCATGACAAGCGTCCAGCCATGTCTCAGCCACACCAGTACTAAGGCCTCCAGCTCTCCCATCATGAGAAGCGTCCAGCCATGTCTCAGCCACACCAGTACCATAGCCTCCAGATCTCCCATCATGAGAAGCATCCAGCCATGTCTCAGCCACACTAGTACTAAAGCCTCCAGCTCTCCCATCATGACAAGCGTCCAGCCATGTCTCAGCCACACCAGTACCATAGCCTCCAGCTCTCCCATCATGACAAGCGTCCAGCCATGTCTCAGCCACACCAGTACTAAGGCCTCCAGCTCTCCCATCATGACAAGCGTCCAGCCATGTCTCAGCCGCACTAGTACTAAGTCCTCCAGCTCTCCCATCATGATAAGCATCCAGCCATGTCTCAGCCACACCAGTAGTAAGGCCTCCAGCTCTCCCATCATGAGAATCGTCCAGCCATGTCTCAGCCACACCAGTACTAAGGCCTCCAGCTCTCCCATCATGACAAGCGTCCAGCCATGTCTCAGCCACACCAGTATTAAGGCCTCCAGCTCTCCCATCATGACAAGCGTCCAGCCATGTCTCAGCCACACCAGTACTATAGCCTCCAGCTCTCCCATCATGACAAGCGTCCAGCCATGTCTCAGCCACACCAGTACTAAGGCCTCCAGCTCTCCCATCATGACAAGCGTCCAGCCATGTGTCAGCCACACCAGTACTAAGGCCTCCAGCTCTCCCATCATGACAAGCGTCCAGCCATGTCTCAGCCACACCAGTACTAAGGCCTCCAGCTCTCCCATCATGACAAGCGTCTAGCCATGTCTCAGCCACACCAGTACTAAGGCCTCCAGCTCTCCTATCATGACAAGCGTCCAGCCATGTCTCAGCCACACCAGTACTAAGGCCTCCAGCTCTCCCATCATGAGAATCGTCCAGCCATGTCTCAGCCACACCAGTAGTAAGGCCTCCAGCTCTCCCATCATGAGAATCGTCCAGCCATGTCTCAGCCACACCAGTACTAAGACCTCCAGCTCTCCCATCATGACAAGCATCCAGCCATGTCTCAGCCACACCAGTACTAAGGCCTCCAGCTCTCCCATCATGACAAGTGTCCAGCCATGTCTCAGCCACACCAGTACTATAGCCTCCAGCTTTCCCATCATGACAAGCGTCCAGCCATGTCTCAGCCACACCAGTACTAAGGCCTCCAGCTCTCCCATCATGACAAGCGTCCAGCCATGTCTCAGCCACACCAGTACTAAGGCCTCCAGCTCTCCCATCATGAGAAGCGTCCAGCCATGTCTCAGCCACACCAGTACCATAGCCTCCAGATCTCCCATCATGAGAAGCATCCAGCCATGTCTCAGCCACACTAGTACTAAGGCCTCCAGCTCTCCCATCATGACAAGCGTCCAGCCATGTCTCAGCCACACCAGTACCATAGCCTCCAGCTCTCCCATCATGACAAGCGTCCAGCCATGTCTCAGCCACACCAGTACTAAGGCCTCCAGCTCTCCCATCATGACAAGCGTCCAGCCATGTCTCAGCCACACCAGTACTAAGGCCTCCAGCTCTCCCATCATGACAAGCGTCCAGCCATGTCTCAGCCACACCAGTACTGTCCTCCAGCTCTCCAATCATGAGAAGCGTCCAGCCATGTCTCAGCCACACCAGTACCATAGCCTCCAGCTCTCCCATCATGACAAGCGTCCAGCCATGTCTCAGCCACACCAGTACTAAGGCCTCCAGCTCTCCCATCATGACAAGCGTCCAGCCATGTCTCAGCCACACCAGTACCATAGCCTCCAGCTCTCCCATCATGACAAGCGTCCAGCCATGTCTCAGCCACACCAGTACTAAGGCCTCCAGCTCTCCCATCATGACAAGCGTCCAGCCATGTCTCAGCCACACCAGTACTAAGGCCTCCAGCTCTCCCATCATGACAAGCGTCCAGCCATGTCTCAGCCACACCAGTACTAAGTCCTCCAGCTCTCCCATCATGAGAAGCGTCCAGCCATGTCTCTGCCACACCAGTACTAAGGCCTCCAGCTCTCCCATCATGACAAGCGTCCAGCCATGTCTCAGCCACACCAGTACTAAGGCCTCCAGCTCTCCCATTATGACAAGCGTCCAGCCATGTCTCAGCTATGTCTCAGCCACACCAGTACTAAAGCCTCCAGCTCTCCCATCATGACAAGCGTCCAGCCATGTCTCAGCCACACCAGTACTAAGGCCTCCAGCTCTCCCATCATGACAAGCGTCCAGCCATGTCTCAGCCACACCAGTACCATAGCCTCCAGCTCTCCCATCATGACAAGCGTCCAGCCATGTCTCAGCCACACCAGTACTGAGGCCTCCAGCTCTCCCATCATGACAAGCGTCCAGCCATGTCTCAGCCACACCAGTACTAAGTCCTCCAGCTCTCCCATTATGAGAAGCGTCCAGCCATGTCTCAGCCACACTAGTACTAAGGCCTCCAGCTCTCCCATCATGACAAGCGTCCAGCCATGTCTCAGCCACACCAGTACAAAGGCCTCCAGCTCTCCCATCATGACAAGCGTCCAGCCATGTCTCAGCCACACCAGTACTGTCCTCCAGCTCTCCAATCATGAGAAGCATCCAGCCATGTCTCAGCCACACTAGTACCATAGCCTCCAGCTCTCCCATCATGACAAGCGTCCAGCCATGTCTCATCCACACCAGTACTAATCCTCCAGCTCTCCCATCATAAGAAGCATCCAGCCATGTCTCAGCCACACCAGTACCATAGCCTCCAGCTCTCCCATCATGACAAGCGTCCAGCCATGTCTCAGCCACACCAGTACCATAGCCTCCAGCTCTCCCATCATGACAAGCGTCCAGCCATGTCTCAGCCACACCAGTACTAAGGCCTCCAGCTCTCCCATCATGACAAGCGTCCAGCCATGTCTCAGCCACACCAGTACCATAGCCTCCAGCTCTCGCATTTTGCTTGCTAGACTTCTGGCATTTGTGAAAAGACATTTTAAGTTGTCATCAAATTTTACACTTTTAGGAAATGCAGTTTTTTATTTTTTATAAGAATTTTTTCCTCCTTCAGCGTTGGTTTGTTACTGACAGATCTCATTATCCACTCTTTTAATCCTCCCCCCACTAATATATTCTCACCCCGCTCTATCCTGTCTACCTCCATATTTATAGCATTAGAAAACAGATATGACCATGGGTGTCCCTGCCGAACAATTAATAAACAATCTAGTGTTGTGGCTGTGTATAGGGACCAACCACTGCGGATATAACTAGCAAAATCTCACTACATGTGAAACAAGAAAGACACTAAAGGACTAGAGCGGCTGGACAACTAATTATAAAAATTGCTTTATTGTTGCAAAAAATAATTGCATATAATGGTGTAAGGGCTCTTTCACACTTGCGTTGTTCTGTTCCGGCATAGAGTTCCGTCGTCGGGGCTCTATGCCGGAAGAATCCTGATCAGGATTATCCCCATGTATTCTGAATGGAGAGAAATCCGTTCAGGATGCATCAGGATGTCTTCAGTTCCGGACCGGAACGTTTTTTGGCCGGAGAAAATACCGCAGCATGCTGCGCCTTTTGCTCCGGTCAAAAATCCTGAACACTTGCTGCAAGGCCGGATCCGGAATTAATGCCCATTGAAAAGCATTAATCCGGAATCCGGCCTTAAGCTAAACGTCGTATCGGCGCATTACCGGATCCGACGTTTAGCTTTTTCTGAATGGTTACCATGGCTGCCGGGACGCTAAAGTCCTGTTTCCCATGGTAAAGTGTAGTGGGGAGCGGGGGAGCAGTATACTTACCGTCCGTGCGGCTCCCAGGGCACTTCAGAGTGACGTCAGGGCGCCCCACGCGCATGGATGACGTGATCGCATGGCACGTCACCCATGCGCATGGGGGGCTCTGACGTCATTCTGGAGCGCCCGGGGAGCCGCACGGACTGTAAGTATACTGCTCCCCCGCTCCCCACTACTACTATGGCAGCCAGGACTTTAATAGCGTCCTGGCTGCCATAGTAACACTTAACGCATTTTGAAGACGGATCCGGCGGTGTTACGGATCCGGCGGGCACCTCCGGCAAATGGAGTGCACGACGGATCCGGACAACGCAAGTGTGAAAGAGGCCGAAGAAAGGGGGGGAAGGGACAGAAAAAACACCATCCCGGCATACAGAAAACAAATAAACATTAATAGGATACATATATAGTCAGAACTTCATCAATCAATTAACCTCATTTAAATAAATACAAAACTCAAAATAGCATTAATCTTCTTTATTGATTGGTTGGATAAAGTTGGCCAAAGTGCTACGTATGTTACCTAAGTATTAAGGCTGATTTCAGCCTGTATTTGTGGGCAGGGCGTTGGCTTCCTATATATACTTGCCAATTCCTTCCCTCAGGTGGTGTGTCTCACTTACTTTGTAGGAGGAGCCACATCTAGCTGCCATGCAAGCTTCACGTCTGTTTTTTTTTTTTTCCAGCTTCACGTCGGGTTGTTCAAGTGCGATTCGCTACACAGCGCCACGATATCAAGAGAGGTCGTTCGGTTACATGTAATGTTCTTGGAGCATGAGCTCCCGCCTACTCACGGCTACGGGCAGTAGCACTCCTCCACAAAGGTTCTGCGGTTCAAGGTGGAACGCATCCACTTCCGCCTGCCCTCCTCCAGCCGAGCACTGATCGCAACACCTCCCACACACGTCCGTCCACTCCAGGCTCGCACTTGGGGACTGCACATCCCAGTCCTAGCAGGGTCGCAGGCACAGGGGTCCCCCTTCCCCTCCCTGCAGCGGCCATGAGTGCGCCACATGCCCACTCGGAAATATCCACCCCAGATAAAAAAAAAAAAAAAAAAGGGGGATAATAAATCATTGCCCCAGCAGAGACGCTATATAGCAGAGGCGGCACAGATGGGAAGCAGTGGGCATTGTTGCCGGCGTTACGCCAAACTGCGGCAGCCCAGCTTCCAGCCTGTGTCAGGGGCAATTTTGGTGTGCGTATTTGCATATATTAATCAACAGCACATGGGCCAGTAAGTTACTTGGTCCCTGCAGGTCAGAATTGTGTCACGGCATGGAAGCAGGGATTCACACTGCCAGCAGGTGTCAGGGGTCCAAAATTGCGCGTGGCAGGCTCCCTGTTTCCAAACGCAGGTTTGGCTGGAAAGATTTGTCAGCTGCGCGCGATCAGTTCAGTTATCACATATACTGCGTACTTAAATCATCTGTCGCCTGGACCACTCAGGCCAAGTTCAATGTTGTATGTCACCTGGATCGTCCAGGCCATGTTTAATGTAGTATGTCACCTGGATCGTCCAGGCCGTGTTTAATGTCATGTCACCTGGATCGTCCAGGCCGTGTTTAATGTCATGTCACCTGGATCGTCCAGGCCAACTTTAAACGTTGTATGTCACCTGGATCGTCCAGGCCGAGTTCAATGTTGTATGTCACCTGGATCGTCCAGGCCGTGTTTAATGTCATGTCACCTGGATCGTCCAGGCCAACTTTAAACGTTGTATGTCACCTGGATCGTCCAGGCCAACTTTAGCGTTGTATGTCACCTGGATCGTCCAGGCCGTGTTTAATGTCATGTCACCTGGATCGTCCAGGCCAACTTTAAACGTTGTATGTCACCTGGATCGTCCAGGCCGAGTTCAATGTTGTATGTCACCTGGATCGTCCAGGCCAACTTTAGCGTTGTATGTCACCTGGATCGTCCAGGCCGTGTTTAATGTTCTGTCACCTGGATCGCCAGGCCGAATTTAATGTTGTATGTCACCTGGATCGTCCAGGCCAACTTTAGCGTTGTATGTCACCTGGATCGTCCAGGCCGTGTTTAATGTTATGTCACCTGGATCGTCCAGGCCAACTTTAGCGTTGTATGTCACCTGGATCGTCTAGGTTCAGCTACCACTTATACCATGTCACATCATTTATCTTGCCTCTGGGTCACGCCAGGATGAGCTAAATGTTGGGCGACAACTGGACCTTCAATTTAGCCATTGTTGTGACACGCAGTTAGTTTTTTCAAACGAGCCAATGTAACACGTCACCTGGATCGTCCAGGCCGAGTTTTTTATATGTCCCCTGGATCATACGGGGCCGAGTTTTATGTAGTATGTTACCTGGATTGTCCGGGCCGAGTCTAATGTTGTGCGTCGTCTGGATCATCCAGGCCGGGTTCAATGTTGTATGTCACCTGGATTGTCCAGGCTATGTTCAATATGGTATTTCACCTGGATCGTCCAGGCCAAGTCTAATGTTATGTCACCTGGATCGTCCAGGCCGCGTTTTTAAGTAGTATGTTACCTGGATCGTCCAGGCCATGTTTAATGTAGTATGTCACCTGGATCGTCCAGGCCATGTTTAATGTAGTATGTCACCTGGATCGTCCAGGCCATGTTTAATGTAGTATGTCACCTGGATCGTCCAGGCCATGTTTAATGTAGTACGTCACCTGGATCGTCCAGGCCATGTTTAATGTAGTACGTCACCTGGATCGTCCAGGCCATGTTTAATGTAGTACGTCATCTGGATCGTCCAGGCCATGTTTAATGTAGTACGTCACCTGGATCGTCCAGGCCATGTTTAATGTAATATGTCACCTGGATCGTCCAGGCCATGTTTAATGTAGTATGTCACCTGGATCGTCCAGGCCATGTTTAATGTAGTATGTCACCTGGATCGTCCAGGCCATGTTTAATGTAGTATGTCACCTGGATCGTCCAGGCCATGTTTAATGTAGTATGTCACCTAGGTTGTCCAGGCCATGTTTAATGTAGTACGTCACATAGGTTGTCCAGGTTCAGCTACCACTGATAACATGTCACACCATTTGTCCTGTCCGGGTTACCCCTAGGATGAGCTAAATGTTGAGTGACAACTGGACCTCCAAGTTAGCCACTGCTGTATCCACATCATATGTCATATTGGGTTCGCCACACCCCGTTCTAGTCTGTCCAGGCTCGGCTTTTAGGAGCCTTCCGGACAATCAAGGGGTTTCACGGTCCCCATCCTTTTCTCACGGCTACGTTATTCAGTTTACTTAAATGTTTTCCCTCAGATTCCTAGAAGTGTCTCCGGCCACTATCATTCTCAAAGTAGGCTAAAAGTCCCGCAAGGTAAGTCATACGCAATGAGGGTAATAGCACTGGGAGGTTCTATCCTTGCATATCCCAGTCTGTATATACCTTATTTAGCTCTTATTGTTGGTTTTTTCTGTTCGCGGCAATCCAGATCAAGTCATTCATCAAAGTCAGGTTCAGTCAAAGGCGGATCCACGATGTCTCAGGGTCAAAGAAATGTAGCAGCAGATGCACTGTCTAGATTTAATTTTTTGGTTTTCTTTCAGGAGATGCCCGACGCGGACCCCACGGGAGCCTCAATCCCGACACACAACACTCTAGTGATGGGCTAGAGTCTTTGATTTCGACAGCTAAACACCTCATAAGTCAATCATTAGCCCCAAATACGGCCAGGAATTACAGAGCCGGGTTGAAAGCGTTTGATAGTTTTAGACTCCTTTACCCTCAGGGCGGCCGTGACGAAACATCATACTTGCTGGCGTTCATAGCTTTCTGTTATTCCAACTTAAACTCTCTTATAATACCATCAAATTATACCTAGCGGGCCTCCAACATCACTTCATGCTCAGTAATCTGGGTCGATCTTCTATTTTTTTTTTTCAAACCAGGCAATCAAGGCGGCTCTCAGGGGAATACAAGAAAATGCAAAACAGGCTCCCACCCGTAGACAACCGGTGTCCAGCAAGCTGTTAAGGGATTTGTCTTCTGCCCTAGATGGCTGTCCTTTTGGGCCCTTGACCAGCACGGTAATACAAGCAGCCATGTTTTTAAGTTTTTACGGCTTCCTCCGGCCAGGAGAATTCACTGGCAGCTCTCCGGGACATGGCTGTCTCCGCAAAGAACAGCTGTCGTGGCATAATGACTATTTCGTACTCAGCCTTTCACTGACCAAAACAAACCAAGCAGGGCCACCCACGGAGACTAAATATTTCCCTACCCAAAATAACTGGTGCCCAGTTCGGATCCTCAACAAATTATTATCCCTGTTACAGACAGCGCCTCGTAACAGTCCTCTCCTGCCCTTCAAAGACAAACCCCTCTCTTCAAACCAATTCACGTCCCATATCCGTTCTCTGGCAGCAGGCCTTGGGTACGACCCAGGAGTCATCTCGGGTCACTCGTTCCGCATCGGAGCGGCTTCGTCAGCGTCGAAACACCAAGTCCCTGCTCATGTCATTCGTTCCATGGGGCACTGGAGATCATCTTGTTTCATTAGATACATTCCAAACCCACACAGGGAAATATCCCAGGCTTTTCAGTCATTGGCGTTATAGGTCATGCGAGTTGGAAGTATATGAATAAACCGGTTTAGACAACATAGTGTACTTGTCTTTTTGCCCTCTCCAGGCTTACCCACGCCCGTGGCTCCCGGCACAACTCAGCCATAGTTCAGGTTCGGCATGCCTTACCCACGTCCAAGACGCATTCAGCCCTGCCCATAAGTATTAAGGCTGATTTCAGCCTGTATTTGTGGGCAGGGCGTTGGCTCCCTATATATACTTGCCAATTCCTTCCCTCAGGTGTTGTGTCTCACTTACCCCTCCCTCCCACCCCTTTTTTCACACACTCCAATAGGGTACGCCCTCTCCAGGCTTACCCACGCCCGTGGCTCCCGGCACAACTCAGCCATAGTTCAGGTTCGGCATGCCTTACCCACGTCCAAGACGCATTCAGCCCTGCCCATAAGTATTAAGGCTGATTTCAGCCTGTATTTGTGGGCAGGGCGTTGGCTCCCTATATATACTTGCCAATTCCTTCCCTCAGGTGGTGTGTCTCACTTACCCCTCCCTCCCACCCCTTTTTTCACACACTCCAATAGGGTACGCCCTCTCCAGGCTTACCCACGCCCGTGGCTCCCGGCACAACTCAGCCATAGTTCAGGTTCGGCATGCCTTACCCACGTCCAAGACGCATTCAGCCCTGCCCATAAATATATATTGTGGCGAAACCAACCTCGCCACTGGGTTTTGGAGGGGCCTGGCTGCTAGCCTCTTGCCCCAGGATTATGGGCCCTCTCATCAGCCAGGCCTTATTTGTTCACAAAGGACTTGGACTAACTTGAACTCCTGGTCTAATTCGTGCCATTTTGGGATGTGTTACATGTCTATGTGTATTGAAAAGGGTGGGACATTGTATACGTTGAGTAGGGAGGTCTGTTCCATTGTCTCTCTGTGTGTATTGGCGATGTCCTTTGTCCTGAGAGATAATTGAATTACTTCTCGGTTGTCTCCAGGACAGAAGACATTGTGTATTCTCCTGCCTGTGATGATTGCATCAACCCAGTGTGAGGTAATTCTATCACGGGCAGAGGGGAGGATTTTGTGTGGGAGTGTCTGAGTGTATTGTACGTGGTTATTGGCTGTTTTTACAAAACCCTGTGGGTGGTAACCTTGTTGGAAGATGTGTATAAAATGCTTGTGTGTTAAAATAAAGAGAGTTCCTGTTTTTACCCTTTACCAAGTTGAGTCTGGTGTTTGGGTAACTGATCGACACTGGGGGATTGCTATACGCTGAAGATTTGCTATACTCCCCTGGCATAACTACTAGCTCTTGTAAGAGCTGTTCCTGCTCTCTGGATTTAGGAGAGGTTGACCCACTGGAGCCTTGTCATAGGTCCAGGGTGGGTAGGAGACGGTGAGACCTCAACCAAGCTTCGGCGGTTCGTGGGGTCTGCAGTGCTGACGGTGTCAAGTGGAGTGCTTGGAGTCCTCGGGAAGCACTAGGAGCATCTATCAACGGAGGTACCCGGTCGGGGTGCTAGGAGATCCGTTACATTGGTGGCAAGCAGTGGGATGGCGTCCTAGTGTGAGGAGAAGCAGCTCGGAGACACCGTTCGTGGATTTTGCAATTGAGGGCAACGCTAGTATCCGTACAGCGCCCCTGGCTACAGCAATATGGATGCCATTGGTTCCTGCACAGCATTCCATGAGGAAGATCACCCGGATTACAGGGATGCCGAGCGGAAAGGCGTATGGCACCAGATCCTGGAGGACGTGCAGCGTCGGAGGGGTGAGAGTCTTCCCAGTGAGGAGCAGAGATTGCGAATGCGATTGGCGCTGCGACTACCTCTACTGGGAGAGCAACCATTGACGGAGTGGGTGTCAGAGCTCGAGACACTGGTATGGCAGGAAACCTGGCTGGATGACGCTTACCAAGCACTATGGTGGGACACAGTACGACAGGCTCCATGGATGGAGGAGTATGCCAAGCCCGAAGGTGAGGAATATAATTGCCCTGGGTTATTGTGGGAGTCTTTTGAAGACATTGACTTTGGGAGCACAGAAGAGTCTAGATTTTGGGACATTACTGACTACAGGTGGGGCTTGCACAATTGGCCTACAACTAGTGGGGTGAGGGCAGATCTGACCTTTCTGGTCCAAAGGGAGTGGGAACTGGAGCAAGATTATCAACAGTTGTTTTGCTCCATTCAAGCCCAGCGCAAGATACAAGACAGTTGGATACCAGGCCCAGACCTGCAGCCCTACCCCTGGCAAGTCACAGCTGAGGTATCCCCTACTTCCTCACCAACTGTGGAGGTAGGGGACTTCATAGACTGGTACTGGGAGGAACCCCAGTCGGCAGGTGGAGATGGGACCGTAGTCACTCCACCGTTCCAACAGGGTGGCTGGGCAGGCGGCCCAGATCCCCAACTGCCACTGGGAGTACAGGGAGAGGAGATTGTCGGTCCCTCATCTCTGCAACAACCAGAATCACTGGTAGTGGAGACAGCCGGTCTCACTACCCAGCGGCAGTATACTCTACAGGGAGTGGAGACTATTGGTCTCTCTCCCCAGCGGCAGATGGGGTATCCAGAGGAGGGGGTAAGTGATAGCCCCCCTCCACAGCTCTCTCCCAGCCCAATACTGGGGGTAGTGGGTAAGGCTTTAAACCCCACTGACCCCTCTCCAGCAGAAGAGCTGGCATCAGAGCAGCGCGCCGCTGGCCTCTGCCCTAACCGTTCATTTACTACCCAGCAGGAGTTGGCACCATGCACCCCAGCTGAAGTGCTGGCATCAGGGTAGAGCGTGGCTGGCCTCTGCCCTCCCCTATCCTCTTCTCCAGAGCCGGACTTCCCACAGGCTACCCCAGCGGAAGAGCTGGCATCTGGGCAGAGCGCAGTCGTCCTCTGCCCTCCCCTATCCTCTTCTTCAGAGCCGGACTTCCCACAGGCTACCCCAGCGGAAGAGCTGGCATCTGGGCAGAGCGCAGTCGGCCTCTGCCCTCCCCTATCCTCTTCTCCAGAGCCGGACTTCCCACAGGCTACCCCAGCGGAAGAGCTGGCATCTGGGCAGAGCACAGTCGGCCTCTGCCCTCCCCTATCCTCTTCTCCAGAGCCGGACTTCCCACAGGCTACCCCAGCGGAAGAGCTGGCATCTGGGCAGAGCGCAGTCGGCCTCTGCCCACCAAGTACCTACAGCTCCAAGCTAGAGAACCACAAGGAAGCAAGGAGTCGCAGATGCCCACTCAACAGCTGGGGACATACAGAACAGAGCCAGGCCCCAAAATTCAACATGTCCAGTATTGGGTTGTGGTTGGACTGCCAGACTAACTCAGGTACTGACCGTGAGGTCAGGTATCTTGTTAGTCTTCCCTTGGAGGGGGAGATGTGTGGCGAAACCAACCTCGCCACTGGGTTTTGGAGGGGCCTGGCTACTAGCCTCTTGCCCCAGGATTATGGGCCCTCTCATCAGCCAGGCCTCATTTGTTCACAAAGGACTTGGACTAACTTGAACTCCTGGTCTAATTCGTGCCATTTTGGGATGTTAAATGTCTATGTGTATTGAAAAGGGTGGGACATTGTATACGTTGAGTAGGGAGGTCTGTTCCATTGTCTCTCTGTGTGTATTGGCGATATCCTTTGTCCTGAGAGATAATTGAATTACTTCTCGGTTGTCTCCAGGACAGAGGACATTGTGTATTCTCCTGCCTGTGATGATTGCATCAACCCAGTGTGAGGTAATTCTATCACGGGCAGAGGGGAGGATTTTGTGTGGGAGTGTCTGAGTGTATTGTACGTGGTTATTGGCTGTTTTTACAAAACCCTGTGGGTGGTAACCTTGTTGGAAGATGTGTATAAAATGCTTGTGTGTTAAAATAAAGAGAGTTCCTGTTTTTATACCTTCATGAAGTTTTGGCTCATGTTTGGGGAATAGGATAACTACACTCTTGGGGATTGCTATATCATAATACTCCCCTGAGTATAAGCTCTTGTAAGAGCTTGTTCATGGTTCCTGCTCTCTGCATTTAGGAGAGGTTCACCCACTGGAGCCTGGAGCCTTGTCGTAGGTCCAGGATGGGTAGGAGATGGCGAGACCTCCACCAAGCTTCGGCGGTTCGTGGGGTCTGCAGTGCTGACGGTGTCAAGTGGAGTGCTTGGAGTCCTCGGGAAGCACTAGGAGCATCTATCGACGGAGGTACCCGGTCGGGGTGCTAGGCATTCCGTTACATATATAATAGATTTATTATCAGTTAATTTAATAACCTCCAATATATAAAACTCCACTTAGTCCACTCGAAGAGTGACTATTTCCCCACATCGCCAAATAGCGAAGCTAGATGGCTAACCAGCACTGCAGCCGTTTTCCACTAAGTTTTGCAAACCGAGGTTGAATATGTCTAGGCCCAGAGCAGATGATGAGTTTAAGCAATGTATAAGCCCTCAGTAAACCCTTCTAATTCAGCATGCCTGTAAGACTACTTATTATGCTGACCCATAAACTTTTCTATATTCTTATTGACTCGTATTCTTATTTTCTCCAGAAATGACAATTGTGAGGCCTTCCATTCCCATTTAGGGATCATTTCAGAGAACGCAAGTTGCGTCGATGGAAATAGTACTTGAATTTTACAAAGGGTGTCCTTCATATCTTTTAATAATAAATGGGTACTTATTCTGCCCAAATCATCTGAACCTACGTGAAGGATGATCAAATCAGGTTTAGGCCAGACTAGTGAGAAAGAACAACACAGGGGATGTCCTTAAGTCTGACACCCGGAATACCTCTCCAGAACATAACTACTTTATTACCGAAACCTGAATTATCAGATTTAAACCTTATAGATGAACGATCGCACACAGAAGATATGAGTTGGTTTCCCAGGATCCATACGATCTTTTCATCTGAAAAAGGTTAAGATAATAACTCAGGTCTAATATACACTGCGTGCAGAATTATTAGGCAAATGAGTATTTTGACCACATCATCCTCTTTATGCATGTTGTCTTACTCCAAGCTGTATAGGCTCGAAAGCCTACTACCAATTAAGCATATTAGGTGATGTGCATCTCTGTAATAAGAAGGGGTGTGGTCTAATGACATCAACACCCTATATCAGGTGTGCATAATTATTAGGCAACTTCCTTTCCTTTGGCAAAATGGGTCAAAAGAAGGACTTGACAGGATCAGAAAAGTCAAAAATAGTGAGATATCTTGCAGAGGGATGCAGCACTCTTAAAATTGCAAAGCTTCTGAAGCGTGATCATCGAACAATCAAGCGTTTCATTCAAAATAGTCAACAGGGTCGCAAGAAGCGTGTGGAAAAACCAAGGCGCAAAATAACTGCCCATGAACTGAGAAAAGTCAAGCGTGCAGCTGCCAAGATGCCACTTGCCACCAGTTTGGCCATATTTCAGAGCTGCAACATCACTGGAGTGCCCAAAAGCACAAGGTGTGCAATACTCAGAGACATGGCCAAGGTAAGAAAGGCTGAAAGACGACCACCACTGAACAAGACACACAAGCTGAAACGTCAAGACTGGGCCAAGAAATATCTCAAGACTGATTTTTCTAAGGTTTTATGGACTGATGAAATGAGAGTGAGTCTTGATGGGCCAGATGGATGGGCCCGTGGCTGGATTGGTAAAGGGCAGAGAGCTCCAGTCCGACTCAGACGCCAGCAAGGTGGAGGTGGAGTACTGGTTTGGGCTGGTATCATCAAAGATGAGCTTGTGGGGCCTTTTCGGGTTGAGGATGGAGTCAAGCTCAACTCCCAGTCCTACTGCCAGTTTCTGGAAGACACCTTCTTCAAGCAGTGGTACAGGAAGAAGTCTGCATCCTTCAAGAAAAACATGATTTTCATGCAGGACAATGCTCCATCACACGCGTCCAAGTACTCCACAGCGTGGCTGGCAAGAAAGGGTATAAAAGAAGGAAATCTAATGACATGGCCTCCTTGTTCACCTGATCTGAACCCCATTGAGAACCTGTGGTCCATCATCAAATGTGAGATTTACAAGGAGGGAAAGCAGTACACCTCTCTGAACAGTGTCTGGGAGGCTGTGGTTGCTGCTGCACGCAATGTTGATGGTGAACAGATCAAAACACTGACAGAATCCATGGATGGCAGGCTTTTGAGTGTCCTTGCAAAGAAAGGTGGCTATATTGGTCACTGATTTGTTTTTGTTTTGTTTTTGAATGTCAGAAATGTATATTTGTGAATGTTGAGATGTTATATTGGTTTCACTGGTAAAAATAAATAATTGAAATGGGTATATATTTGTTTTTTGTTAAGTTGCCTAATAATTATGCACAGTAATAGTCACCTGCACACACAGATATCCCCCTAAAATAGCTAAAACTAAAAACAAACTAAAGACTACTTCCAAAAATATTCAGCTTTGATATTAATGAGTTTTTTGGGTTCATTGAGAACATGGTTGTTGTTCAATAATAAAATTAATCCTCAAAAATACAACTTGCCTAATAATTCTGCACTCCCTGTATAAGCGAAACCTATTGGATTTCCACCTGCCAATTCTTTTTATCACATTGTCCTTTAGTCCTATGGAGTACTCATAAGTGGCCGCCCCTATACGGAACGAATGAGCAGAGATTTTTTCCTGCTCCAAGTTAAAGCGTGCCTTACATTTTGACAAGACGAAATTAAATAGAAATTTAATCAGGGGAGTGTTGTCAGCATGTAGGAATAAGGGGCCATGTATTACCCCTCTAGTCAGTAACCATGCCTTCGTAGCTAGGACAGGGCATAATTCAGAAGAGGAATATTTATTTGAGGTGCACCAAGTACCTTTACCAAACTGATCCATTTTCGATCTTTTGATGAATATTTTTATTCTATCCCCATGTAGGAGTAAATCCTTCAGCAGCAACGGGGCCTCCAACGCTCTATTCACAGCCGCTATCTCGCTAATACGGAAAGCACCGAAGAATGCAGCTTTGAATAAAGAAGTTTCATTGGAGGAGGAACAAATGGCTGGTAAATATAATATAAAATGTTTCAAATTGATCAAAGATAGCGGTTTAGTTCTAACGGTACAACTTTTTACTCTTTTTGATCCTTTTATAACTTGCTTAGCTAAGAAACTATCAGAAAAAAGGGTAATATCGAGGGCTTTTTGGAAAAAGGAAATACCATAAATAATTTTTGGATATAATCCCCTTTCTTTCCTTCCCTAAGTAAATGCTGAAGAAAAAGCATCAAGTGCAGAGAATTATTATCAGTCTCCTCAAAACGGTTGGTTAAGCAAAATTCCCGCCAATTAATCCACGCGGCTGAATATGCAGCCCATGTAGTTCTAGCTAAAGAGTTTTGTAGGAGCCTGCTTATAAATCCGATATCGAGTCCTATAGGTGAGCCGGGCACGCTATTCCTTCCTTGTCCGCGTCCGGGATGAGGTCTCTGAATACTGTTATGTTCTGCCGGGACAAAGCATCAGCTTTAGATTATTTCTCCCTTCAATATACCGGGCCTTTAGCCAAATATTGTTTTGTAGACCCGCGCCGTCGGTGAACGGAACTGAGTGACTGCCGAATTCATTCGGCAGGCACTCTGGCACAATGCCTAGGGGGGTCCTGATCGGTGATCGCAGCAAACCGCAGGTCAATTCAGACCTGCGGTTTGCTGCATTTCCGGGTTATTCGGGTCTCCGGTGACCTGATAACCCAGAACAGGATGGTGAACGGTGGTGTGATAATACACCACCAATGACCATCCTTAGATTCTGAGAGGTGATGGTGACATCACCTCACAGGATCTCTTCTGATTGGCTGCATGGGCGGGCGGGGGGTTAACTCCCCCGTTCTCTCCTCTCCTCCTCCATTTGGCCGTTGGACTTCGCAGAGAGAGGAGCCTGCTGCACTATCTCCAGATCGCACCCCCTGATCTGTGCCCAGCACCCCCTCTTTCCATCCTCCACAGTGCCATCTGGCACTAAAAGGTAGGTTAGGGACAGGGTAGGGAAAGGTTTAGTTCAGGCAGGGAGACTTTAGGGAAAGTTAAAGTTTTTACTGTTGCATCATCCTCTTAGGGTTTCTAGGGTCCACAGCACAGCTGTGTGACCCTAGACCCCCCCAGCGGTGCTGCAGCTTTCCCCTTCCCCCCTCCCCACTTTTTTTGGGGCGCAAGCTTTTTTTGCGTACGCTGACAGTGGCCGGCACTCTTTAGCGTCCGGCCACTGTTAGTGCATCGCCCACCCCACCGCTGATCAGCTTCGGACGGCTGATCAGCGAGTTCGAATTTTTTTTTTCTTTTTCACATTTTTTTTGTTATTTTTTTATTTTTTTTTGTTAGTTTTCCCTGTTAGGTTTAGGGAAAAGTCCGGGAACACCCATGCCGCCACACACACGCACACCTCATAAAGATTTACACGCACGCACACGCAGACACACACTCCCCTATGGCCCGATGATGAGCCTCCACGGCGGCGGAGACGCCTGCCAGACGGAGCAAGGGGACCGCCATGCTAGGGACCCTGTGGCCCACCCTAGTACGAGCAGCTCTGGGGTTCGTACTAGTTTTCTGGCCCACCAGGTCAGTCCACCGGAGCACCCTACCAGTGAACTTGTCTGATATACACCAGAGCGATTTGAGCCCGTGATTCCTGATTTTGTTGGCCAACCAGGAATCCAGATTTCCACTGTGGGCTTCACTGAATACGACTTTTTTAGTAATTTTTTCAGTGACCAACTGGTAAATCTAATGGTGGAGCAAACGAACCTGTACGCCCAACAGTTCGTCGCTCAAAACCCAGGCTCCTTTTTGGCTAGGCCCGGTGGCTGGTATCCGGTCAGTGCAGCCGAGATGAGGACATTTTGGGGCCTCGTGCTGCACATGGGCCTAGTCGAAAAACCTAGTATCAGGCATTACTGGAGTGGGGACGTCCTCTACCAGACCCCACTTTACAGTACAGCCATGACACGCTCCCGGTTTGAGGCCATCCAGAAATGCCTGCATTATGCAGATAATGCAGCATGTCCCCCCCGAGGTGATCCTGCCTATGACCGCCTGTACAAAATCAGGCCGGTCATCGATCACTTTGGGGCCAAATTTTTGGAGGCCTATGTACCTGGAAGGGAGGTCACGGTTGATGAGTCTCTCATTGAGTCTCTCAAAATGATGAGACTCCTTTTCCGCCAGTATGTTCCCTCTAAGCGGACGAGGTATGGCGTGAAGCTGTACACACTTTGTGAGAGTACCTCAGGGTACACTTACAAGTTTTGTGTGTACGAGGGGCGAGATTCCCGTATTCAACCCCCAGAATGTCCCCCCACTCTGGGTGTTAGCGGGAAACTCGTGTGGGACCTTATGCACCCACTGCTAGATAAGGGTTACCACCTGTATGTGGATACATTTTATACCAGTATCCCCTTGTTCCAGTCCCTCACCGCCAGATCCACGTCCGCTTGTGGGACCGTGCGGAAAAATCAACGCGGCCTCCCTGCCCACCCCCTCCAGGTACCTGTCCTCAGGGGTGAGACCCGTGCCCTTACCAGTGGAAACCTGCTGCTGGTCAGATATAAGGACAAGAGGGATGTCCTTGTACTGTCCACAATCCACGGTAACAGCACCACCCCTGTCCCTGTGCGAGGTATCGCGGCAACGGTCCTCAAGCCCGATTGTATCGTCGCCTACAATCGGTATATGGGAGGAGTTGATCTCTCTGATCAAGTCCTCAAGCCATATAATGCCATGCGCAAAACCCGGGCATGGTACAAAAAAGTTGCGGTCTGCTTGGTGCAGGTTGCCTTGTACAACTCTTTTGTACTGTCCCAGAGCGCTGGCAACACAGGGACATTCCTTCAGTTCTATGAGGCAGTCCTCAAGGCCCTGATCTTTTCTGACTGGGAAAGAGCAGGCCGGAGTACCTCGGGAACTGGAGGTGCCCGGATCGTCCCTGGCCAACACTTTCCAGGTGTGGTCCCCCATACTGGAAAGAAGGGACGGACCCAAAAAAAGGTGCAGAGTGTGTCACAGGAGGGGGATACGGAAGGACACCACTACTCAGTGTGACACGTGCCCCGATCATCCGGGCCTCTGCAATGACGGTTGCTTCAGGGAGTATCACACTTCCATGGAGTACTAAATTTATAATCCCCTTTTCCATTTAGCCACTGACAATCAGATAAAAAACTATGGTTCTCAGACTTGAGACACCCAAAAAAATTTGTTCAAAAAGTTTGTAAAACTAAAATAATAAAAAAGTATACAAATTAGGTATCGCCGCGTCGGTAATAATCTCCTCTATAAAAATACCCCATGACCTAACCCCCAGATTAACACAGTCCAAAAAAAAAAAGGTGCAAAAAAATAATTTTTTTGTCACCTTAGATAACAAAAAGTTTAATAGCAAGCGATCAAAAAGTCATATAGCCCCCAAAATAGTGCCATTAAAACCGTCCCCTCATCCTGCAAAAAATGAGCCCCTACCTAATACAATTGGCTAAAAAAAAACAAAAAAATTACTCAGACTTTAGAGATACAAAAATTATTTTTTTGTATCAAAAAGGATAATATAGTCTAAAACCTAAATAATTGTAAAAAAGTAGACTTATTAGGTATCACCGCGTCCATAAGAATCTCCTCTATAAAAATACCCCATGACCTAACGCCTCAGATTAACACTGTCCAAAAAATATTTTAAAAACGGTGCACTTTTCCATTTCAATCAGTTTTTTTCCAGTAACAAAGCAAGGGTTAACAACCAAACAAAACTTAATATTTATTACCCTGATACTGCAGTTTACAGAAACACCACATTTGTGGTCGTAAACTGCTGTATCAGTAAAAGGGAGGCCGCAAAAGGAAAAGGACCGACATGGTTTCTGGAAGGCCGATTTTGATGGCCTTTTTTATTGACACCATGTCCCTTTTGAAGCCCCCCTGATGCACCCTAGAGTAAAAACTCCCTAAAAGTGACCCCATCTAAGAAACTACACCCCTCAAGGTATTCAAAACTGATTTTACAAACTTTATTAACCCTTTAAATGTTCCTCAACAGTTAATGGCAAATAGAGATGAAATTTCAGAATTTCAATTTTTGGTAACCTTACCTCACAAAAATGTAATATAGAGCAACCAAAAATCATATTTACCCTAAAAATAGTCCCAACAAAACTGCCACCTTATCCCGTAGTTTCCATAATCGGGTCACTTTTAGGGAGTTTCTACTCTAGGGGTGCATCAGGGGGGTTGAAACAGGAGACGGTGTAAATAAACCGGTCCATAAAAATCTGCCCTCCAAAAACCACACTGCACTCCTTTCCCTCTACGCCCCGCTGTGTGGCCGTACAGTAGTTTACGACCACATATGGGGTGTTTCTGTAAACGGCAGAGTCAGGGCAATAAAGATACAGTCTTGTTTGGCTGTTAACCCTTTCATTTGTTAGTGGAAAAAATGGGTTAAAATGGAAAATTTGGCAAAAAAAATAAATTATGAAATTTCATCTCCATTTGCCAATAACTCTTGTGCAACACCTAAAGGGTTAACAAAGTTTGTAAAACCAGTTTTGAATACCTTGAGGGGTGTAGTTTCTTAGATGGGGTCACTTTTATGGAGTTTCTACTCTAGGGGTGCAATGGGACATGGTGTAAATAAACCAGTCCAGCAAAATCGGCCTTCCAAAAACCATACGGCGCACCTTTCCCTCTACGCCCCGCTGTGTGTCCGTACAGTAGTTTACAGCCACATATGGGGTGTTTCTACAAACTACAGAATCGGGGAAATAAAGATAGCATTTTGTTTGGCTGTTAATCCTTGATTTGTTACTGGAAAAAATGGATTAAAATGGAAAATTTGCCAAAAAATTGAAATTCTCAAATTTCATCTCCATTTGCCAATAACTCTTGTGCAACACCTAAATGGGGTCATTTTTTGGTGGTTTCTATTATGTAAGCCTCACAAAGTGACTTCAGACCTGAACTGGTCCCTAAAAATTGGGTTTTTGAAAATTTCAGAAAAATTTCTAGATTTGCTACTAAACTTCTAAGCCTTGTAACATCCCCAAAATAAAAAACATGAAAAAGACATATGGGGAATGTAAAGTAATAACTATTTTTGGAGGTATTACTATGTATTATAGAAGTAGAGAAATTGAAACTTGGAAATTTGCAATTTTTTTAAATTTTTTGGTAAATTTGGTATTTTTTTATAAATAAAAATTAATTTTTTTGACTTCATTTTACCAGTGTCATGAAGTACAATATGTGACGAAAAAACAATCTCAGAATGGCCTGGATAAGTCAAAGCGTTTTAAAGTTATCACCACTTATAGTGACACTGGTCAGATTAGCAAAAACTGGCCTGGTCCTTAAGGTGAAATATGGCCGTGTCCTTAAGGGGTTAAATTGAGCCATAAGCCCACGTCTTTTGTCCCCCAACCTAAATTAGGGTACACAGCTAGTTTTTGCCTATAAGACTCGTCGTATGTAATCCAGGCTGTACCCCCAACATTTCTGAAGGCCTCCAAGATGCTATCCAGATAATAAAACAAATCACTGCAGTGTTTGGGCTGTTTTTCTCCCAAGACAGCCGCGTATATACAGAACGCCTGCACCCAGTTTAGACTAGGTTTCCTTTCTTCTTCTTCCTTCTTATCATTTTTCGCAACATCTTTTGATGAAGGAAGTAAAGAGAATAAATCAACATATTCTCACCTCCATATTTTTTTCCTTAATTTGCAGGGATAAATGGAAACCCAGGGGAGACATTTGGCAAGGCACAGAATCCTTCAGGGAAGTCTCCTTTATACCTGCACTATTCTCAAGTGGGGGAATTATCTGGAGCCCCGTCCTATCCTCGGCCGACGCTATATTGTCAGTGTTTGACACCACATTAGGCATCTCAACGACAGAGTCATTGTCAGGTAAGGACCAGACAGACTCCGCTCTGTGATGGGAGTCAGATTTTGATAGGAAAGAAACAAAGTCTTTAAATAACTGTATCTTTTCCTTATCAAACATGACATCAGTGATGGGAATATTAGTGTGTTCTGCTGTAGTGCCTGAAAAAAGCAGTCCCTAATGAGTGTTTGTGCGTGAGGAGTCTCGCCAGCTGTAGCATCCCGTGTAGTGCTCACAAGTAGAGTTGGGTGAACACCTAGATGTTCGGGGAGTTCGGCCGAACTTTAAAAAGAAGTTCGGGTTCGGGACCCGAACTTCATCCGAACTTGGACCCGAACCCGAACCCCATTGAAGTCAATGGGGACCCGAACTTCACTTTATTATTTTCCGTTATAACATGGTTATAACGGAAAATAATAGTATTAGCTTTTTCAGATCTCAGTTTTCACGATCATGAAAACTAAGATCCGACAGTATATTCTAACACAGAGGCGTTCCCATGGTGATGGGGACGCTTCAAGTTAGAATATACTAAGAACTGTGTACATAACTGCCCCCTGCTGCCTGGCAGCACCCGATCTCTTACAGGGGTCTGTGATCCGCACATTTAACCCCTCAGGTGGCACACCTGAGGCGTTAATTGTGCGGATCTCAGCCCCCTGTAAGAGATCGGGTGCTGCCAGGCAGCAGGGGCCAGACCCCCCTCCCTCCCCAGTATTAAATTCATTGGTGGCCAGTGCGGCCCCCCCTCCCTCCCTCCCCAGTATTAAAATCATTGGTGGCCAGTGCGGCCCCCCCACCTACCCCCTATTAAAATCATTGGTGGTTAGTGCGCCCCCCCCCCCCCCATATAAAATCATTGGTGTCCAGTGCGGCCTTCCCTCTCCCCCCCACCCCTAATTAAAATCATTGGTGGCAGTGGCCACAGGTTAACAACCCCCCTCCCCCCCATCATTGGTGGCAGCGGAGCGCCAGTTCCGATCGGAGTCCCAGTTTAATCGCTGGGGCTCCGATCGGTTACCATGGCAGCCAGGACACTACTGCAGTCCTGGCTGCCATGGTTACTTAGCACTTTTAGCAGCATTATACTTACCTGCGCTGTCTGTGGCCGGCCGGGCGCTCCTCCTACTGGTAAGTGACAGGTCTGTGCAATAAGCAATGCGCCGCACAGACCTTTCACTTACCAGTGGGAGGAGCGCCGGCCGGCCACAGACAGCGCACGTAAGTATAATGCTGCTAAAAGTGCTAAGTAACCATGGCAGCCAGGACTGTAGTAGCGTCCTATTGTTTCAAATGGCCAACGTTTCGGTCCACTAGGACCTTGATCACGGCCTTAGTGCAGGAGATCTGGAGGCATCGGGAGGACTCCCGATGCCTCCAGATCTCCCCAGATCTCCTGCACTAAGGCCGTGATCAAGGTCCTAGTGGACCGAAACATTGGCCATTTGCAACAAAAAGATCCTACTTGGGATGGATACCAAAATAAAGAGCAAGATATAATGGGTACACGTCCCTATAGTATAACAAACAAATATTAATGATGAGGACGTTTAAAATGGAGCAAAATAACAAAATATTTTATTAGTGCTACTATTGGAAAGGGGTGAAACCTATATGGTATTGATAAGACTAAACCGTCTATCCAACTTAATGTATTCTAATATATTGATAATGGCACTACCTAAAATGATATATAGGAGGTCTATTGAAATAACATGCAGGGATAGACAGACTAATATAACTAAAACCCAGCACTAATGATTGGATATGGTAATCCGAACAGGCAAGGTGCTGCCTACACGATTAGTATGTGCTGGTAGGTTAAATGCTAAAATGTGGTATATCCTTTGGGAAATATATCATATTGCAATATCCCAAGCCGGTAAGGAAATTAACACACGCAGCAAACAAAAGCTAACCAGTGAATAGCGACTAGTGAGAGGAGCGTCTGTGCACTATGCCGACTCACGTACACTAACCACAATGTAGGTGAGTAAAGCACACAGACCGATACTGGTGTTGGTGCATGTACGCTCCAACAACCAGCAGGTCTGTTCACACTGAGCTACGGCTCTACGCGTTTCTGTGCAGCTGGTTCATGCACTTCATCAGGAGCCACGTAGCTACTACACCTAGACTGCCTGCAGCCGATATCATAAACTTGAAAATCGGCTTGCTACATAGGATTTTTTATTAGATAACACCGAATCCTGGTGTGGAAGACGGTGTGCTGCTTGTTGCATACATAGTCTCGGCTCTGTAATGGCCGCGTATCGGCCAGGCAGACGCCGTGATTTAAAGGGCAAACACCACGCCCCCATGAACACACCTCCTGCCGGCAGCCAATCCACCAGATGAAACATTCATACTGGGCTGGTCCACTGACGGCAATGGAGGAATAGGGATGTGTTACGGAGGTCAGCGCACAAGCGCTGTATCATACAAAGTATCAGGGAAACATCAGCGGCTTATTAGATGGCAGGCAGCAATCCTCAAAAGAGCAAAATCGGAGAAACTGTAAATAAGCAAATAGCATCAAAACTACAATGGTCCAAAAGAAGTGACATTACTAAAATGTATAATGCATAGACATTGTACGTGCAGACAAAATATGTAAATGCGGACCTGATAAAGTAACAATATATGCAAATGAGTAGCTATACATGCACATAGAGCAATAAAATCTTATCACTCTTTGGTCATAGCAAAAAATGACCTCATATCTCACAAGTTAAAATATACCATCGGATTGGAGAAAACTCAGATCCGATGGTATATTAATATTACGCGAACACCAAACCCAAACTTTTACTGAAATGTTCGGGTTCGGGTGCCGAACACCGTAAAGTTCGGTACGAACCCGAACTTTACAGTTCGTGTTCACTCAACCCTACTCACAAGCTTGACCGTTGATGATCTAGCAGAGGACTTGGCCGTTGACTGCAGTGACGGTTGGAGTCGCTTGCGCTGCTTGTCAGAAGCTCTCGAGCCTTGTTGCGCAGCAGAATATACATTCCTGCATTTAGGAGAGTGGAGAGATGGAGAGTAAGTGGCTTTCTCCTTCCTAATTCTTTTGGCTGGGACTGCGGGAGGCGGAGCTTTGTCGTCCTGTAGACGCGGAGGGATGACGACAAGATCTGCCGGCTCTTCCATGCTGGAGTCTTCTTCTTTCAGGTCGGGGTTTCTTCTCTGCCGCTCACCAACTGCGCAGTAACCGACAAACCTTATCTTTTATAGGTACTCACAAGCATATGGTTGACCCATTCTCCAATCAAGATGAAGAAAGATCTTCCCTTGAAATTCAGATCGCGCAAGGCAGCTGTTACCAGGTAAGAAACATTAAACCGTAAATACTTGGAAACTGGCTGAAGGACCGTGTCCAAAGAGTTGTGGTCAATGATTCCTATTCAGATCGGTCCCGGGTTATAAGTGGTGACCCCAGGGTTCAGTGCTGGGCCCTTTAATATTTATTTATTAATGATATCGAGGACGGGATTAATAGCACCATATCTATATTTGCAGATGACACTTAGCTGTGTAGAACTGTACGGTCTATGGAAGATGTCCACAAACTACAAGCTGACTGGGACACTCTGAGTGATTGGTGTAACGGGGTTCCGAAGGTGCACTCGGTCCCCCATTGCCCGCAGACCTGTTGCTTAGCTTTGAGAATGAGGTTCTGTGTTTGACCTCATTCCCAGGGCGGCTTTACTAGCTGGGTGGCTTCCTGCTCCTAGTCTGCCTTGAGCGCCGAGCTGATCACTCGGTGCTCGACTGGTTCGTCTGTCGGTCATGTGACGCTGGCCACGTCACATGACCCTCACTCCCCACTATAAATACAGGCAGCCTGCTGGCTACAGGTTGCCTGTTAATTTCTAGGTTCCTGGCTATTTGTTGGACTGCTGAATACTTACCTGATCCTGTTCCCTGACGATCCTCTGCCTGCTCCTCCTGTACTGCGCATACATCCTGGTATTGTGACCTCGGCTCCCACCTGACTACTCTCTTAGGACTCCTCTTGTACTTCTCTACTCTCCTGGTATTTGACCCCGGCTTCTCCTGACCATTCTTTGCTTAATCCGTTGTACTGCGTAGCTCTCTTGGTATTGACTCAGTCCGTTCATGTTCCGTATTTTGTCTTGTCTGTCTTCCCTGCACGTATCCTAAGTTAGGGACTGCCGTCCAGTTGTCCCCTGTCATCAGGACTCGTGAGGCAAGTAGGCAGGGCCAGGGGTGAAGGTGGAGCGCAGTGGTCACTACCCTTCCCCCTGTGTGTGTGTGGACGTGACCGTTACAATTGGGCATCAACTTGGCAATTGAGGTTCAATGTGGACAAATGTAAAGTTCTGCATCTTGGTAGTAATAATCTCTGTGCTTCATATGTCCTCGGGGAGGTAGCACTGGGAGAGTCACTTATAGAGAAGGATTTGGGTGTCCTTGTAGATGGTAGATTAAATAACAGCACAATGTCAATCAGCTGCTTCTAAGGCCACCAGGATATTGTCATGCATTATACGAGGCATGGACTCGCGGGGCAGGGATGTTATATTACCACAAAGCGTTGGTGCGGCCTCATCTGGAATACGCAGTCCAGTTCTGGGCACCAGTCCATAGAAAGGACGCCCTGGAGCTGGAGAGAGTACAGAGGAGAGCGACTAAACTGATGAGGGGCCTGGAGGGTGAAAGGGATTTTTCATAACTTTGCTATCTGATATATATTATATATTTTGATATAGAAATCAGGAACTGTCCCTGGTATTGATTATAAAGGCTCAAGAGACAATACACTTAATTTCCTTTGAAATGCAGTGTTGAAGAATGCTCTTAATTACAGCATGCAAACACATCCCACCAGATGGTGACGCTACAGGAAGACAGACAGGCATCACTAGCGCCTCTCCATTACCCTCTGAATAGGGCTCACACCAAATAGATAAGAGGAACCTCGACTGCAATCTGTAACTAAGTCATTTAAACCAATGAACGTAGCCGATATGTAAAGAATCCTTTCATGTATACAAACATACAGCAAACACCAGTATTGTCTGTAGCTTTTTTACTGTAACACATGAGACAGTTTCATCTGGAATTTCCCACCATAATGTCTCATAAATACATGTACTGTGAATAAAGAAATCAGATGTTGACCATTCAGGCTTCAGTGGTTCAATATCTCCCAGCTGGAAGAGAGAATATTCCCTGCAAGGTGACGGGTGGAGGTCTGGGACCTCAGTGTGGAACTATATCAAAGCCACCTCCATGTGAACGAGCTTTCAGAGGGTCTGAGTTATGGGGGAAGATTGAAAGAATTGAATTTATTTAGTCTTGAGAAGAGACGTCTAAGGGGGGACACGATTAACCTGTACAAGTATATAAATGGGACGTACAAAAAATACAGCGAAAAACTGTTCCATTTTAAATGCCCTCAAAAGACAAGGGGGCGCTGCCTCCGACTGGAGAAGAAAAAGTTAAGTCTCCGGAAGCGTCAAAGCTTCTTTACTGTAAACCTGTGGAATAGACTCCCTCAGGACATGGTGACAGGGTGTTTAGATGATTTCTTAAAAGTAAATGACATTAATGCTTATGAAAACGTGTAGAAATCTGAGTCTCACTTCCTTCGTCTCCTCACCTTGGTTAAACTTGATGGACTTACCATATTTTTCGCCCTATAAGACGCACTGGCCCATAAGACGCACCTAGGTTTTTGAGGACTTACCATATTTTTCGCCCTATAAGACGCACCAGCCCATAAGACGCACCTAGGTTTTTGAGGAGGAAAATAAGAAAAAAAATATTTTGAACCAATAGGTGTGCTTTTGGTGGGTTTTGAACTAATTGTGGTCTGTGGGTGACGCACTGTTATGGGGGATCTGTGGGTGACACTTATGGGGGATCTGTGGGTGACACTTATGGGGGATCTGTGGGTGACACTTATGGGGGATCTGTGGATGACACTTATGGGGGATCTGTGGGTGACACTTATGGGGGATCTGTGGGTGGCTCTTATGGGGGATCTGTGGGTGACACTTATGGGGGATCTGTGGGTGACACTTATGGGGGATCTGTGGGTGGCTCTTATTGGGCTCTCTGGATGGCACTGTTATGGGGATCTGTGTATGACACACTTATGGGGGGGATCTGTGGATGACACATATATAGCATCTTATGCTATGTGTCATCCACAGATCCCCTCCATAAGTGTCCCTGTAGTGAATGACCCTCAATACAAGGGCTGGGGGCCGGCATCTGCTTTTATAATGACAGCGGGGCCCGTGCAGTGACTGTATTCTACTACACGGGCCCCGCTCACTGTATAATCCTATGTCTAATAGTTAATTGTAATTGTATGTAATCACATAAGGAGCGCTGTGTATTACCGGTACTTACAACTACAAGCGCTCACCGCTCGGTAGGTAGCAGAGAGGAGGCAGGCCGGGAGGACGGGCGGGCGGCGCGTCACTCACCACGTCACGCGCCTGCACCGCCCACTTTATGAATGAAGCAGGCGGCGTGGGCGCATGACGTATGACTCACGCTGCCAGCGCCCGTCCTCCCGGCCTGCCTCCTTTCTGCTACCTACCGAGCGGTGAGCGCTTGTAGTTGTAAGTACCGGTAATACACAGCGCTCCTCATGTGATTACATACAATTACAATTAACTATTAGACATAGGATTATACAGTGAGCGGGGCCCGTGTAGTAGAATACAGTCACTGCACGGGCCCCGCTGTCATTATAAAAGCAGATGCCGGCCCCCAGTCCCGCCTCCCTCACAGCTGATACACCCGCCGCACGGCATAACGGCGGGTGTATCATTGAAAACTCAGCAAAATCAGCAGCATTCGCCGTATAAGACGCACTGCTATTTTCCCCCCACTTTTGGGGGGGAAAAAATGCGTCTTATACGGCGAAAAATACGGTATGTCTTTTTTTCAACCGTATCAACTATGTATGTAACTATTGTAGGAAGGCGCAAGGTTTGTGTCACCGAGATTCCTGGCCTCGGTGAGGTAAGAGGCGGTAATTTTAAAGGGCTTCTGTCACCCACTAAAGTGATTTTTTTTTTTTGGGCTAGTTAAATTAGTTATATTGCGATATATGAAAATATAATGGTCTTCCTTACTTTGATTCAGCAGTTTCTTCCAAAAACGAAGTTTTATCATATGTAAATTCGATCTCTACCAGCAAGTAGGGCGTCTACTTGCTGGTAGCTGCTGCAGAAAACCGCCCCCTCCTCTTGTTGATTGACAGGGCCAGCTGGGATCTCCTCCTCCGGCCAGCCCTGTCGGCATTTCAAAAATCGCGCGCCTGTGTTCATTCGGCGCAGGCGCTCTGAGATGAGGAGGCTCGTCTCCTCAGCACTCCCTCAGTGCGCCTGCGCCGATGACGTCTTCTATTTCGGTGATGTCATCGGCGCAGGCGCACTGAGGGAGTTCTGAGGAGGCGAGCCTCCTCATCTCAGAGCGCCTGCGCCGAATGAACACAGGCGCGCGATTTTTGAAATGCCGACAGGGCTGGCCGGAGGAGGAGATCCCGGATGGCCCTGTCAATCAACACAACGAGGGGGCGGTTTTCTGCAGCAGCTACCAGCAAGTAGACGCCCTACTTGCTGGTAGAGACCTAATTTACATATTATAAAACTTCGTTTTTGGAAGAAACTGCTGAATCAAAGTAAGTAAGACCATTATATTTTCATATATCGCAATATAACTAATTTAACTAGCCCAAAAAAAAAATAAATCACTTTAGTGGGGTGACAGAAGCCCTTTAAGTGTCAGCGGCAGTTAGTGCTGACTGACACTATTTGTTAGTTAGTATGGCTGTAGAGCCTATCCGGGCCGGCTCTTACTGGGAGCAGCCAAAGTGCAAGGTGGGTGGCTTCTCCCCACACTCCAGGCCGGGTTTTGGCTGGGATAAAAAAAAAACAGCCAGCAGTCTCAGCTGGGTGGATTATCCTCCACTTCACAGTGAAGCTGTGGAGATGCTGTGGTTTTGGGAACTTTATGCGCTGAGGTCTGAAGGCTGTGTGTCAGGTGAGCAGGCCGCCTTACAGCCTGCAAGTGGACTTTCTGAGGCTGAGCATTCAGCCGGGGGTGAACTGACACCCAGGATACCAGGTGAATGTTATTTAGTTTTTTCTGTGTGCGAACAAGCACCAAGCTTAAAAAAGGGACTGTTCTGTTATGTTATGCGTGTGAATAAACACTGAAGATTGATTTAAAACCTGGTCCATTGCCTCTATATTGCGTCCTCTAACCTGCCTACCAGAGGGAATCCCCACAATTGGTGGCTTGGAGCGGGCAAACGCAGTGAAGCTAGCCTGAAGGCCGAAAAGTTATTTTTTTCCCCCCGGGCACGGGTGTATGTCTTTATCAAGCCGGCAAGTTTACGACCCGTGTCCCCGGATAAAATGGAGGCGTTCGTGAAAGCCCTTTTGGAGGCTAACTTGCAGCAGCAGGAGGCGAACAAGCAGCAGCAGGAAACCAACCAGCTTTTATTACAGCATGTGATGGCACAACAAGCGGCAGGAGCGTCCCAGAACGTCCACGATGCCCGGAAAGCTGTTCGTGCGGCGATCCCTAAGATGACCCAATCGGACAACGTTGAGACATATCTGGCGGTGTTTGAAAAGGTGGCCGTGAGGGAGAAGTTACCCTGAGACCAATGGGCTGAGGTCATCGCTCCGTTCCTGGCAGCTGGACCCCAGCAGATGTGTTTCGACCTACCAGCTGACCAAGCGGCTGACTACCTGTCCGTAAAAGGTGAGATTCTGGCAAGACTGGGGGTGAATGTATTGGTCCGGGCCCAGCGAGTACGTCATTGGGAATTTAACCCGGTTGAACCCGCCAGACCGCAGTATTATGATCTGCTACACAGGCTGCAGAAATGGCTGCAGCCTGACGTACTGAGTCCCACTGCTATGCTGGGCCGCCTGTTGGCGGATGTGTTCTGGAGGGCTTTGCCGTACCCTCTCCAGCACTGGATCGGCCAGGTGTCTCCTGGTAATGCCCTAGAGATGGTCGACCTGGTGGAGCGCTACGAGGCCACCAGAAATCTGCAGTGGGGTTCTTTTGGGAGTTTTCCAGTCAAACCCCGGAAATCTCCACCCCAGGCCCGGCGGCAGGTGCCAGACAACCCCGCCCGGGACGTACCCACTGCAGACCCAGCCCCGGTGGTCTACTGGACTCAGGGAGCCTGGTGTCCCTGGTAAGAGCTGCCCTGGTGCGGCCCACCGAATATACTGCCCGGAAAGTAGGCGTAGTGTGCATCCATGGAGACTTAAAGGACTATCCCACCGACCTGGTGTCACTATCCACGGTGGCCGGCATGTGGACTCATGAGGTGGCCGTCGCCACAAAGTTGCACTATGAACTAATAATTGGGAGAGACTTCCCCGGTTTCCCGGCACTATGGCCGGATGCGAAAGTTACTGATACCCAGGGGACAGATGTGACCCAAGCAGAGTGGCCCGGCTCTGGGGGGAGACAAGAACCCTGGGAACCTGAGTCCGAAGGGCCAGCGGTAGGGGTGACCGCCACTTCGGTGGAAGAGGGGGAAACAACCCCGCTAAGTGTGATGGTGGGAGACGTGGAGGACTTGCCGCCGGGTCTGGAGTTGGCAGACCTCAATGTCTCCGGGGGTAATTTTGGTACCGCCCAACACCAGGACCCAACCCTATCCCGAGCCTGGGAAAATGTATTAATAGTAGATGGGGAACCACAACAACCAGGGGCAGATTCTATGTTCCCCTGTTTTGTAGTCCATCAGGATATGTTGTACTGGGTCAATCAGCTGCGAGGTGAATCCGATGAACAGTTGGTGGTGCCCCAGGCTTATCGCAAACTCGTGCTAGAGTTAACCCACCAGCATGTTCTCGGGGGTTATCTGGGAATGCAGAAGACACAGGACCGTATGCTACAATGGTTTTACTGGCCCAGTGTGTTTAGGGAGGTGTAAGAATTCTGTAAATCTTGCCCGACCTGCCAGGCAACTAGCCCCCAAAATCTTTTTCGCAGTCCCTTGGTACCTCTCCCGATCATCGAGGTACCGTTTGAGTGAATCGTTATGGACCTAATAGGCCCAGTACCGAAGTCCGCAAGAGGACACCAACACATCTTGTTCATCCTGGACTACGCCACTCGGTACCCGGAGGCAGTGCCACTGCGACATACAGTACAGACCAAAAGTTTGGACACACCTTCTCATTCAAAGAGTTTTCTTTATTTTCATGACTATGAAAATTGTAGATTCACACTGAAGGCATCAAAACTATGAATTAACACATGTGGAATTATATACATAACAAACAAGTGTGAAACAACTGAAAATATGTCCTATTCTAGGTTCTTCAAAGTAGCCACCTTTTGCTTTGATTACTGCTTTGCACACTCTTGGCATTCTCTTGATGAGCTTCAAGAGGTAGTCCCCTGAAATGGTTTTCACTTCACAGGTGTGCCCTGTCAGGTTTAATAAGTGGGATTTCTTGCCTTATAAATGGGGTTGGGACCATCAGTGGCGTTGAGGATAAGTCAGGTGGATACACAGCTGATAGTCCTACTGAATAGACTGTTAGAATTTGTATTATGGCAAGAAAAAAAGCAGCTAAATAAAGAAAAACGAGTGGCCATCATTACTTTAAGAAATGAAGGTCAGTCAGTAAGCCGAAAAATTGGGAAAACTTTGAAAGTAAGGGCTATTTGACCATGAAGGAGAGTGATGGGGTGCTGCGCCAGATGACCTGGCCTCCACAGTCACCGGACCTGAACCCAATCGAGATGGTTTGGGGTGAGCTGGACCGCAGAGTGAAGGCAAAAGGGCCAACAAGTGCTAAGCATCTCTGGGAACTCCTTCAAGACTGTTGGAAGACCATTTCAGGGGACTACCTCTTGAAGCTCATCAAGAGAATGCCAAGAGTGTGCAAAGCAGTAATCAAAGAAAAAGGTGACTACTTTGAAGAACCTAGAATATGACATATTTTCAGTTGTTTCACACTTGTTTTTTATGTATATAATTCCACATGTGTTAATTCATAGTTTTGATGCCTTCATAGTCATGAAAATAAAGAAAACTCTTTGAATGAGAAGGTGTGTCCAAACTTTTGGTCTGTACTGTACATCAGCAAAGCTTATAGCTAAGGAGCTAATGGAAATGTTCTCCCGAGTGGGGGCTACCTAAAGAGGTTCTGACTGACCAGGGGACCCCTTTTATGTCCAAGGTCATGAGGGAACTCTGTAAGTTGCTGCATCTCAGACAGTTACGGACGTCTGTGTACCATCCGCAAACGGACGGTCTGGTAGAAAGGTTTAACAAAACTCTAAAAACTATGTTAAAAAGGGTGATGTCTAAAGATGGGAAGGATTGGGACCTTCTGCTGCCCTATCTCATGTTCGCAGTGCGAGAGGTGCCCCTGGCTTCTACTGGGTTCTCGCCCTTCGAATTGCTTTATGGCAGACATCCTCGTGGTCTGTTGGATGTGGCCAAAGAGGCGTGGGAACAGCAATCCACTCCGCATAAAATTGTCCTGGAGTATGTTACCAAGATGCAACAGCGAATAGAGACCGTTTTGCCTCTTGTCAGGGAGCATATGGAGGCCGCTCAGCGAGCCCAGAGTCGGATCTATAATCGTCAGGCTCGGGTCTGGAACTTTAACCCGGGTGATCGGGTTTTGGTTCTGGTGCCGACCGTGGACAGTAAGTTCATAGACAGGTGGCAAGGGCCCTACGAGGTACTCGAGAAAGTTGGATAGGAAAAATTACAAGGTACACCAGCCAGGACGGCGGGAGCCGGAGCAGGTTTACCATGTGAATTTACTTAAAGAGGACCTTTCACTAGTTTAAAAACTAAAAACTAACTATATCAGTGGGCAGAGCGGCGCCCAGGGGTCCCCCTGCACTTACTAGTATGTCTGGGCGCCGCTCCGTTCGCCCGGTATAGGCTCCGGTGTGTGCAGCTCCCTCTGCCTATACCGGGCGAACGGAGCGGCGCCCAGACATACTAGTAAGTGCAGGGGGACCCCTGGGTGCCGCTCTGCCCACTGATATAGTTAGTTTTTAGTTTTTAAACTAGTGAAAGGTCCTCTTTAAACCTTGGAAAGATAGGGAGACCTGTACTGAAGACAGCCCGCGGCCGGGTGTTCTAGGGGAAGAGGTTCCGGCTCCTATGTCTGATACAAGGGAGGCGGTTGCCACAGTATAAATTGCTGACAGCCTCTCCTCTAAACAGGCTCAGGAGACCAGGGAGTTCGTTAGTCAGAACACGGATGTGTTCTCAGACCTTCCTGGACAGACTTCCGCAATCCAACATGACATTGTCACTGCGCCTCAGGCCAAAGTCCGGTTAAAGCCATATCGGGTACCCGAGGCTCGGCAACAAGCCATCTCGGAGGAAGTGCAGCTCATGCTGCGGCTAGACGTCATCGAGGAGTCTAAAAGTGAGTGGGCCAGTCTTTTAGTCTTAATACCCAAGCCGGACAGGACGTTACGGTTTGGGAACGATTTTCGTAAGCTGAACGAAATATCTAAATTCGATGCATATCCCATGCCTCGGGTGGATGAACTTATTGAAAGGTTAGGCCAAGCCCAGTATTTTTCTGTTTTGATCCTCACCAAAGGGTACTGGCAGGTGCCCTTGACAGAGGCTGCCAAAGAGAAAACTGCCTTCATCACACCAGAGGGGCTGTATCAATATAAGGTGTTACCCTTCAGTCTGCATGGCGCCCCTGCCACTTTTCAACGTCTAATGGACATTGTGCTTCGTCCACATTGGTGATACGCCTCGGCTTACCTGGACGATATTATGATTCACATACCGACTGGGAAAGTCACCTGCCCAAAGTGCAGGCTGTAGTGGACTCCCTTCGAAAGGCTGGTCTAACAGCTAACCCAAAGAAATGTGCGATAGGGTTAGAGGAGACTAAATATCTGGGGTATGTCATTGGGCGGGGAGTCATCAAACCCCAAGTAAACGAAATAGAGGCAATACGGAATTGGCCCCGACCTGTGACCTCTCGGCAAGTAAAGTCGTTCCTGGGAATGGTGGGCTATTACATGAGGTTCGTTCCCCACTTTGCCACTTTAGCGGCTGTGTAACAAAATGCCTAGCACCCGACCGGGTACCTCCGTCGATAGATGCTCCTAGTGCTTCCCGAGGACTCCAAGCACTCCACTTGACACCATCAGCGCTGCAGACCCCACGAACCGCCGAAGCTTGGTTGAGGTCTCCTACCCACCCTGGACCTACGACAAGGCTCCAGGCTCCAGTGGGTGAACCTCTCCTAAATCCAGAGAGCAGGAACCAGGAACAAGCTCTTATAAGAGCTTATACTCAGGGGAGTATTATGATATAGCAATCCCCAAGAGTGTAGTTATCCCATCCCCCAAACATGAGCCAAGACTTCATAAAGGGGTAAAGCAGGAACTCTTTAATGGGTTATTTTTCAGCCTTTTATGCAGGTCTCCTAGCAAGGGACACTCCCCCTGGGGCCCTTGCAAAAGACTGTTACAGTTTATATTTAAGCTAATCACATGCATTTACAGTATTAAAACCCTCCCAGCAATTGTAAACAAAATCCCCTTCCCTCTGTCTGTAACGCAATCAACAAAATACAATGAGCATTGTCTGAGACGCAATTAACTAACACACTGGCATTGTCTGAGACGCAATCCACAAAATACAATTACCAAACGTAATGGGCTAACTTAATCACTCACAGACAGAAAACACACATTTTTCCCAACACACAGAAAACACCTCAAAACCCCACACATCCCCATAATGTATACATCCATGGATAGCTCTGATCTGGGTGAACAACATATCCCAAAATCACCCAGATCCGAGCAGGGGTTCCCGAATTCCATGGAAGTCACATTTGGCCAGCCGCAAGCATATCTTTCCTGCACAAAACAGTTCCACAGATTTAAGCTTTGCGGCCGGTCTGTCTTCTCCTTCAAAGTTAGTATGGGCCATAATCCTGGGGCAGGAGGCGGGCAAACAGCCCCCTCCAAAACACTGTGGCGAGGTTGGTTTCACCACAGGCTGTATTGACAGGGCTTTTGAAGGGACGGAAGTCTGTAATGGTTTGCTGGAATGACCAGGTGGAAGAGGCTTTCTGCGCTTTAAAGTCGGCCCTGTGTGGATCCCCGGTTTTGGTGACGCCCGACTTCAAAAGGGAGTTTATAGTACAGACCGATGCCTCCGAAGTAGGCCTCGGTGCTGTACTGTCTCGGGGAGGAGCATCCAGTTGTCTTCCTCAGCTGTAAGCTCACTCCAGCCAAGACCCGGTACAGTATAGTGGAGAGAGAGTGCCTGGCCATCAAGTGGGCACTCGAGTCTCTCCACTATTATCTGTTGGGGAGAAAGTTCCGTCTGGTGACCGATCACTCCCCTCTCAAGTGGATGAGCCAGGTCAAAGAGAGGAATGCTCGGGTCACCAGGTGGTTCTTGTCTTTACAAAACTTTAAGTTTTCTGTGGAACTTAGGGCAGGCCGGTTACAGGGAAACGTGGATGCCCTGTACCGGGTACACTGTCTGGCAAGTGTTCACCCCCTCAGGGTTGAACAAAGTGGGGAGGTGAGTAGGAAGGCGCAAGGGTCCGTCATTGATGGCAGGTATGTGTCACCGAGATTCCTGGCCTTGGTGAGATTAGAGCCGGTAATTTTAAGTGTCAGTTAGTGCTGACTGACACTATTTGTTAGTTACCATGGCTGTAGAGCTGATCTGGGCCGTCTCTTACTGGGAGCAGCCAAATGCAGGGTGGGTGGCTGCTCCCAGGGTGGGTGGCTGCACGGTGAAACTGTACCTGCTGCCAGAGCACAAGAAACACACTCATCAACGATACCTAGCTTCATGTCCCAGTTTGCAGGTCAACGCAGGACACCACTCTCGAAGTCAGACCAGTGCGACCAAGTGGCCGGTTGGATTGCAGCAGATAATGCTTCCAGTCGGTTAAGCACCACCCTGTCTTCCACAAAGTCCAGTCTTAGTAACCAAGAGTCTGGTCAACACAATCCTCACCCTGATCCTCCTTCCTTCCACCATGGAGAGTCTGGGCAAACAAGTGATCCCACACTCGGATATTCTGAGGAGCTCTTTTTATCGCCATTCCTTGATTTGGCCCTCTCGCCAAGCCTGCTTGAAGCGGGACATGAGGAGATCTTGTGCACTGATTCCCAAACTCTTGAGCATCCACAGTCAGAAGAAGATGGTGGTGGGGAACGGCAATTAGTGTTTCACGAGGTGGATGATGATGATGAGACACAGTTGCCAATAAGTCAACAGCAATTACTGTCTCAAGAGGTTGATGATGAGGATGAGACACAGTTGTCAATAAGTGAGGTTGTTGTTAGGTCAACAAGTCAGTAGGATGAGCAGAGTGAGGAAGTGGAAGAGGAGGTGGTAGACGATGAAATCACTGACCCAACCTGGGAAGGTGGCAAGCCGAGCAAGGAGAGCAGTACAGAGGGGGAGGGATCTGTAGCACCGCAACAGGCTGGAAGAGGCAGTGGGGTGGCAAAAGGGAGAAGGCGGGCCACACCAAACAGGCCTGCAACTGTTCCCCGAGCACACCCTTGCGGAAATCTCCCTTGCCAAGGGGTGGGTGTACCGCAGTCTGGCGCTTTTTTGAGGAAAGTGCGGACGATAAAAGAATTGTCATTTGCAACTTGTGCCATACAAAGATGATCAGGGGCGTGAACACTAGCAAGCTCACCACCACCAGCATGATCCGCCACATGGCATCAAGGCACCATAATAGGTGGGCCGAACGCCTGGGTCCACAATCTGTGTCTGCGGGTCACACCACTGCCTCCTCTTCCCCTGTGTTACGTGCTGGCCAATCCCCTGTCAAAGGCGCAGGGCAGGATGCCTCCCGCCCTGCACCTGGACCTTTGCAAGCGCCATCAGCGACCACATCCACTTCTGTGTCCCAGCGCAGCGTACAGATGTCCTTACCCCTGGCATTTGAATGTAAGCGCAAATACCCAGCCACCCACCCACAGGCCACAGCACTAAATGCGCAACTTTACAAATTACTGGCCCTCAAAATGTTGCCATTTAGGTTTGTGGACACTGAGGCCTTCCACAGCCTCATGTCGGCAGCCATCCCGCGTTACTCAGTCCCCAGCCGCCACTATTTTTCTTGGTGTGCTGTCCCTGCCTTACACCAGCATGTGTCCCGTAACATCACCCGTGCCCTGACCAACGCAGTTATTGGGAAGGTCCCCTTAACGACTGACACATGGTGGCCAGGGACTCTACATTTCCCTGATGGCACACTGGGTGAATGCTGTGGAGGCCGGGAGCGAGTCGTACCCTGGAATGGCACAGGTGCTACCGACGCCAAGGATTGTGGGCCCTACTTGCATCAGGATTTCCGCCACCACCTACATTAGTGGCTGCAACCCCCACTTCTCCTCCTCCGCCTCCTCCTCCACTTCCACCTCTGAATTCTCATCTTGCAGCACCAGTCAGCCATCGGTCAGTAGCTGGAAGCAGTGTAACGCTGCAGTGGGGAAGCGGCAACCCGCCGTGCTGAAACTTATTTGCTTAGGTGACAAACAGCACACCACCGCAGAGATGTGGCAGGGGATAAGAGACCAGACTGAGCTGTGGCTCACTCCACTCAACCTAGAACCAGGCATGGTTGTGTCTGATAATGGCCGTAACTTGGTGGCAGCTATGGAGCTCTGCAAGCTCAGACATATCCCATGCCTAGCCCACGTGTTCAACTTAGTGGTTCAGCGGTTTCTCAAAACCTACCCCAATTTGCCTGAGCTACTGGTGAAGGTGCGCCGCCTGTGTGCGCATTTCCGCAAGTCATCGACAGCTTCAGCCGGTCTGTCAACGCTGCAGTAACGCTGGAAATTGCCAGCTCACCGGCTGTTGTGCGACGTGAGCACGCGCTGGAACTCCACGTTCCACATGTTGGCCAGGCTTTGTGAGCAGCAGAGGGCAGTAGTAGAATACCAGCTGCAACATGGTCGTTGCCTTTGCAGTCAGCTTCCGCTCTTCACAAGCGAGGAGTGGGCATGGATGTCTGACCTGTGTGAGGTTTTAAGAAACTTTGAGGAATCAACACAGATGGTGATCGGCGATAACGCTATTATCAGCGTCACCATCCCACTGCTGTGTCTACTCAAATGCTCGCTGCTCACAATTAAGGACAACGCTCTGCATGTGGAAGAGGTGGAAATGGGGGAAGACATTACACAGGGTGATGCTCCAAAAATTTCCATCTGACAACGCTGGCGGCAGAGTCCGTAGTTCCTTGGGCAACCGAGGAGGGGAGACGAGGGGAACACACAGCAGTTCCAACAGAGGCAGGGCAATACTCTCCAAGGCCTGGGACAGCTTCATGACACCCCGCCAGCAACCTCACCCTGATGCGCGGCCTAGTGTCACAAGGAGAGAAAAGTTTTGGAAGATGGTGAAGGAGTACGTAGCAGACTGTGTCAGCATCCTCAATGATACCTCAGTGCCTTACAACTACTGGGTGTCCAAGCTGGACACGTGGCACGAACTCGCGCTCTACGCCTTGGAGGTGCTGGCCTGCCCTGCCACCAGCGTTTTGTCTGAGCGGGTATTTAGTGCTGCTGGTGGCATCATAACAGATAAGCGCATCCGCCTGTCAACTGAAAATGCCGACAGGTTGACTCTTATAAAAATGAACAAGGTCTGTATTGCCCCAGACTTCTCCACTCCACCAGAGGAAAGTGGCTGAACATAAAGGCACTTTACATGTGTTGTTTATAATGTACTGAATAGACTGTATTCCCTGCACCCCTTCCACCACAAACAAGGGTATATGGTTCAATCTTCCTTTTCTCGTCCTCCTCCTCCATCATATTAACATGCTTATTAGGCTGCCGTCGCTCCTAATGTTTTAGATGGTCAGATCAGCAGCAGACTCTCAGCCTTAATTTTTTAGATGCTCAGCTCAGCAGCAGACCCTCACCCCTAATTTTTTAGATGCTCAGCTCAGCAGCAGACCCTTAACCCCTAATTTTTTTAATGCTCATATCAGCAGCAGACCCTCACCCCTAATGTTTTAGAGGGTCAGATCAGCAGCAGACCATTAACCCTTATTTTTTTTAATGGTCAGCTCAGCAGCAGGCCTTCACCCCTAATTTTTTAGATGGTCAGATCAGCTGCAGACTCTCACCCCTAATGTTTTAGATGGTCAGATCAGCAGGCCCTTGCTCCTAATGTTTTTGAGGATCACCAGCAGGCCATCAATCATAATTTTTCAAGGCTGTGTATGATGCCTCCTTTATGTGTAATAAAGGGTGTATTGGAGCGCCGGTTCCTTGTCATTTCTGGCAGCCCTTTCACTTAGTGCACAGGCTTTATGAGTGTAGGAGTCCCACTACCTGAACTATTGTACCACAATGTGAATGAGGCCCTCCTTTATGTGATATACAGGCTGTATCGGAGTGCCTCTTCCTTGTAATTTTTGGCAGCACTTGCACTTTATATACAAGTAAATATACAGGAAAGAATGTTTCCTAACAATATTTCCTCTAAAATCGATTTTATCTTCGGTTTTGTGTGTATTATTGTCAGTCTGTAAAAGTGGCGTACTACTCGGACAACATGGTTCCCAGAAGCGACCTGGGAGTCCAAGATACATCCAGACATGCTCCCCATGCTGTTCCCGAACCTTTTCGGTGGTGTTTCCATCAATTTTTGACCTTTTCCTATGAACCAGACACCTCCCCTCTTCAGAGCAGATGCCTGGTTTAATGCTCGGGTCCTCCCATTGACTTCCATTGTGCTCAGGTGCTTGGTCGAGAACCTAAGCATCCCGAGGTGTTCGACCCGAGCACCAGAGCACTATGGTGCTCGATCAACACTAATGGTAAGACGTGGTGCACCCCAATGGGAAAAAAGACCACAGAGTCAGGGTCTGCAGTAACCAGGGGGCTTCTTTACTGGAGGAATTCAGGTGCAAATCAATACAAGCGAGGCATAGGGCTGGCTTCTCCAGTCTCCTCCCTGAGACGAGGCATAGGGCTGGCTTCTCCGGTCTTCTCCCTAGGATGAGGCATAGGGCTAGCTTCTCCAGTCTCCTCCCTGAGACAAGGCATAGGGCTGGCTTCTCCGGTCTCCTCCCAAGGACGAGGCATAGGGCTGGCTTCTCCAGTCTCCTCCCTAGGACGAGGCATAGGGCTGGCTTCTCCAGTCTTCTCCCTGAGACGAGGCATAGGGATGGCTTCTCCAGTCTCCTCTCTGAGACAAGGCATAGGGCTGGCTTCTCCAGTCTCCTCCCTAGGACGAGGCATAGGGCTGGCTTCTCCAGTCTCCTCCCTGGCAGAAGAAGGGTTTGATGCTGAGGAAAGGCCTGAGCTAGCGGTCTCTCTCTCTTCAGAAGGCTGGTACCCTGGTCCAAGGCTGGTGATCCAGGGTCTGTGGCAGCGTATCCCGGTCTCAGTGTCTTCTTCTGGTCACTCAGTAGTCTGGCAGAGTCTCCCCTCCAAGCACTGTTCCCTAACTGCAGCACACTAGGGGCTCTGACTGCTCTCCTTATATACCATTTATAGCTAGACTAGAACCTTCTAGTGAGAGGGGTGGAGTGGAGAAGCTCAGCACAAACAGATACAATGTTACAGTTTCCGTCTCTCATAGACTTACATTACATCTTCAATGATACTCAATGGCAATGACACAGCAGTTTTTCCAGACAAAAACAAGTTTCTAGACATAACAACAGAGCTAAAGCAGACATTTAAAAGTTCAGTCTGTCTAGTTTTGGTGGTAAACAAGTCTGGGTTTTTCCCTCCAAAACATGCTCTTCTTTAAACCCTATGGCAGCTGTGGAAAATTACCAGCTTCTCATCAAAGTCCCAAAAGTCTCTCAGTATTTATTAACCCTTTCCACAGAGCCTCACAAATACAGTGATAATGAACAGGATACATATATCACAACATATCAAATGCAGTAACACAGTAATAAAAGGTAAAGGGTAACCCTTTCAAGAGAAATAAAGTAGGAAGTTTTAACTTAGCATAGGGGATATAGGGAAATGTTCAAATGTCACAGTACTCCCTGCTCCATGGCACTACATATACAAGGTCAGGGAAGGCAGTTTATGCAGTCAGATGGTCAGGGAAGGGAGAGTCTACAGGCAGAAGGTCAGGGAATGCAGAGTATACAGACAGAAAGTCAGGGAAGGTAGAGTATACAGGCAGAAGGTCATGGAAAGGACAGTATACAGGCAGAAGGTCAGGGAAGGATGAGTATACATGGAGAAGGTCTGGAAAGGGAGAGTATCAAGGCAGAAGGTCAGGGAAGGGAGAGTATCCAGGCAGAAGGTAAGGGAAGGCAGAGTGTAACGGACCGTTTCAGCAGACAAGGGGTTAAAATCCGTTTTAGGCGATAAGCCCCTTTTCTGAGAGACAGGCACAGCTACTTGCAGAACACCCAACTCCCGAACTGGATACAAAATAGCACTCCAAACTGGAACCTCACGAATAGCTGCTAGCAGACGAACAGGGATCAGCTTACACTTCTGGCAATCGGTCTTCTAACAGCATACAGTGAATCCCCCCAATAACGAGACAAGGCTCCGTGTTGAGGGTCAAGCAGTGGTCTGACTGTACTTCACGTACAGCCTCTTTTATTCACAAACCACAAACATAGTACTGCCCACAGGGGTTTGAAATACAACCAATCAGTAATTTACAACACATACAATGTAACTACAGCAACCAATCGTTCACACCCCCAGAGGACCAGAATGAAGACTGTGACATAGGACAACATATCCCCACAATGCATCATGGTTCCCTCCTCTCTGTCCCGGAGACAACCTGAGGAGCAATCCAATTATCTCTTAAGACAAAGGGAGATCGCCAATACACATGTGAGGACAACAGAACAGACATCACCATTTAAACACACAATGGGACAATGGCACAATAGAAACCCACCCAGCATTTTTCTCCCAAGCTGACAAGTTACACTTATTATAAATTGTTACAACTTTGTGAGTTTACATTGGCCATACATATAACTAACATCAATTTAAACAGTATAACTTTGGGACAAACCTATCCAAAATTCACTTGAATAGGTTCAGGGGTTTAAAAGTTAGTATATGGCCCATAATCCAGGGGCAAGAGGCCAGCAGCCAGTCCTCTCCAAAACCCAGTGGCGAGGTTGGTTTCGCCACACATTTCCCCCCCCAGGGAAGACTAACCAGGTACCTGACCTCACGCCGGTCGGTACCTGAGTTAGTCTGGCAGCCCACCCACAACCCAATACTGGACCTGTTGCATTTGGTAGCCTGTCTCTGTCCAGTGAGTCCACCAAGGTTAGGTTGGAAGCTGGTACTCCCGGTCTCTGTGTTGCTCCCTGGCTTGGAGTGGAGGTTGCTTTGTGGGCAGGGATCAGCGGTACTCTGCCCTGGTGCCAGCGCTACCACGGAAGAAGCCTGGTTGGAGCCTGGTTGTTGGAGGGAGAGACCGACTGTCTCTACCCCCTGTGCTGTAAGTGCAGAGACCACGGTCCCATCTGCACTGTTGTGGGGCTTACTGTCTCCCCCTGGTGCGTTAAGCTGCCGCTGGGGAGAGGGGGTAACAAGCTCCTCTCCCATACATACTTCCAGCCGCTGGGGAGGGAGACCGACCGTCTCTGCTCCCAATACAGTGTCCTGTTGCTGGGGAAAGGAGACTGGGCTCTCTATTCCCTGCTGGACACTCTGCCGCTGGGGGACAGGACCGACTGTCTCTGCCCCCTGTAACTCCGCCTGCCGCTGGGGAATGGAGACTGGGCTCCCAATTCCCAAAAAATCATGCTGCTGCTGGGGGGCAGGAACAACTACCTCTGCCCCCTGTAACTCAGCCTGCCGCTGGGGAGGGAGGACGCTGCTCTCCTCTCCCTGCACTTCACACTGCCGCTGGGGAATGGAGACTGGGCTCCCAATTCCCTGCAGGACCGGCGGAGAGACCTCGGTCCAATCTCTACCGGCCACCTGGGGTCCTTCCCAGTAACACTCTACAATATCTGCCCAGCTGAATGGGTCTGGATCTGGGTCTGTCACCTTACCGTCCTGCTGAGCCTTCTCAATGGAGTGGAAGAGATCTCGGTAGTCCTGCTCCAGTTCCCACTCCAGGGTTGCTAGGTGAGCCAGGTCTTGTTCTACCTCATGGGGGTCATCCCACTCATGCCTAGCCTCCCTCTCATAAAAAATGTCCTGAAGTCTGGACTGTGCAGGGCTCCCGAAGTCAGGCTCTGCAAAGGACTCCCATAACAAGCCAGGACCATAAAACTCCTCTCCCTCTGGCTTGTCATGTTCGGCTGTCCAGGGTATATACTGTGCCATATACCACCAAAGCGCCTGGTAGGCATCCTCCAGCCATAGCTCCTGCCATACCCGGTGCTCTAGTTCCTTCACCCATTCCTCCAGGGGCTGCTCTCCCAGGAAGGGCATCCGCAGGGCCACTTGCTTCTGCAACCGCTGCTCTTCACTGGGGAGACTCTCACCCCGCTGGTATTGTAGATTATCCAGGGCCTGGTACCAGATGCCCTTCCTTAATGCATCCCGGCCATCCAGGTCCTCCTCCTCGTATAACACTGCTGGTTCCATCCTGCTGCTGTCAGGGACGCTGTACTGGGACATGCGTTGTCCTTAAATTGTAGAATTCACAGAAATGGTGTCTCCTGTAGCTGTCCTTCTGGCTGTAGGAACGATCCCACTGCTGCCACCAATGTAACGGACCGTTTCAGCAGACAAGGGGTTAAAATCCGTTTTAGGCGATAAGCCCCTTTTCTGAGAGACAGGCACAGCTACTTGCAGAACGCCCAACTCCCGAACTGGATACAAAATAGCACTCCAAACTGGAACCTCACGAATAGCTGCTAGCAGACGAATAGGGATCAGCTTACACTTCTGGCAATCGGTCTTCTAACAGCATACAGTGAATCCCCCCAATAACGAGACAAGGCTCCGTGTTGAGGGTCAAGCAGTGGTCTGACTGTACTTCACGTACAGCCTCTTTTATTCACAAACCACAAACATAGTACTGCCCACAGGGGTTTGAAATACAACCAATCAGTAATTTACAACACATACAATGTAACTACAGCAACCAATCGTTCACGCCCCCAGAGGACCAGAATGAAGACTGTGACATGGGACAACATATCCCCACAATGCATCATGGTTCCCTCCTCTCTGTCCCGGAGACATCCTGAGGAGCAATCCAATTATCTCTTAGGACAAAGGGAGATCGCCAATACACATGTGAGGACAACAGAACAGACATCACCATTTAAACACACAATGGGACAATGGCACAATAGAAACACACCCAGCATTTTTCTCCCAAGCTGACAAGTTACACTTATTATAAATTGTTACAATTTTGTGAGTTTACATTGGCCATACATATAACTAACATCAATTTAAACAGTATAACTTTGGGACAAACCTATCCAAAATTCACTTGAATAGGTTCAGGGGTTTAAAAGTTAGTATATGGCCCATAATCCAGGGGCAAGAGGCGGATAAACAGGCCTCTCCAAAACACAGTGGCGAGGTTGGTTTCGCCACACAGAGTATACAGTCAGAAGGTCAGGGAAGGATGAGTATACATGCAGAAGATCTGGAAAGGGAGAGTATCAAGGCAGAAGGTCAGGGAAGGGAGAGTATCCAGGCAGAAGGTAAGGGAAGACAGAGTATACAGTCAGAAGGTCAGGGAAGGGAGAGTCTACAGGCAGAAGGTCAGGAAAGGGTGAGTGCAAAGGCAGAAGGTCAGAGAAGGTAGAGTATACAGGCAGAAAGTCAGAAAAGGATGAGTATACAGGCAGAAGGTTTGTAAAGGGAGATTATCCAGGCAGAAGGTCAGGTAAGGGAGAGTATAAAGTCAGAAGGTCAGGGAAGGCAGAGTATACAGTCATAAGGTAAGGGAAAGCAGAGTATAGAGGCAGAAGGTCAGGGAAGGGAGAGTCTACAGGCAGAAGGTCAGGAAAGGGTGAGTACACAGGCAGAAGGTCAGGGACAGCTGAGTATACAGGCAGAAGGTTAGGGAAGGGAAAGTATACAGTCAGAAGGTCAGGGAAGGGAGAATCTACAGGCAGAAAGTCAGGAAAGGGTGAGTGCACAGGCAGAAGGTCAGGGAAGGTAGAGTATACAGGCAGAAAGTCAGGGAAGGATGAGTATACAGGCAGAAGGTCAGGGAAGGTAGTGTTAACAGGCAGAAAGTCAGGGAAGGATGAGTATACAGGCAGAAGGTCTAGAAAGGGAGATTATTCAGGCAGAAGGTCAGGTAAGGAAGAGTATCCAGTCAGAAGGTCAGGGAAGGCAGAGTATACAGGCAGAAGGTCAGGGAAGGGAGAGTCTACAGGCAGAAGGTCAGGAAAGGGTGAGTACACAGGCAGAAGGTCAGGGACAGCTGAGTATACAGGCAGAAGGCCAGGGAAGGCTGAGTATACAGGCAGAAGGTCAGGGAAGGCAGAGTATACAGGCATATAGTCAGGGAAGGCAGAGTATACAGGCAGAAGCTCAGGGAAGGATTATTATACAGGCAGAAGGTCAGGGAAGGCTGAGTATACAGGCAGAAGATCATTAAACTTACTGAGAACCAGGGGGCACAACAGCGAGATATGGAGAGAGGTGAGAAGATCAAAGAGAAGGAGGCAACTTAAAGGGGTTGTGAAGGGCATTTTTAGGTCGTCAATATCTGATTGACGGGGGTCCAACACCCGACACCCTCGTATATCAGCTGTTTGAAGAGGAGGCTGTGATCCATGCTTTGTCTCAGAAGTGCGGTGTAATGACGAGTACGCTCTCTATTCACTTAAATAGTACTTGTAATTACACTATGGTGCTGCTCCACAGGAGATGACGCGTAGGGTAAGGAGCAGGATGTGGCGATAGCATGGTGTGAAGCCCCCTTGTCAATCAGTTGATCGACCGGGTGCTGGGTTTCGGACCCCCGACGATCAGATATTGATGAGCTATCTTGAGAATAGGTCATCAATATAAATCAACGCACAACCCCTTTAAGACAAAATGTAATGGGTTGATCTGCTTCACAACCAGGGATTGTGTGATGAAGAGCAAACATGAACTCTTGCGAATAATGTTAGTTGCTAATGTTGCTAATGTTTTTTCTAGAGAATGAGACTTTATCCCTGGAGAAATCCTATGACCTGGAACACAAGGTTTATGTACATTTTCCTAGGGTTTGCAGCAGCATTTTTTGAATATTTATGAACCTCTGTCCAGATGTCCTGAATATTTTGACACTCCCAGCAGCAGGCACTGTAGACTGGAGAGGAATATTCTGGCTTCATCTCGAAGAACGACCTCCAGGAGGACACTGGTTGTTGTGGATGAATTCTGCCCGAGGCAACAGTTTGGGCCAGAAATCCTGCTGAGTGTTTGATTATATTAGTCAAGAACCTGGCTCTTCAACTCCATGTGATGCCGATGAGAAGCCCAGAGAAATCTCTAGAGCTTTACACAATTCTCTCGGTGAGAAACCAGATGAGTGGGAAGTACATGAAGACAAAAGATTACCTTGAAGAAGACATTGATGGGCAGCGATTCTAATAAAGTAAATCATCTCTGAGAATTGATCCTCTGCTGCCCAGATCATAGTGTCACTCAGACTGGTGCTCACATAATAAAATAATAATAAGAAAATCTAAGATACAATTTATGGAACGTATCTGCCCCCAAATCCATCAATTCAAATCCAAATCATGAAATAATAAAATAAGCGGTGGAGGCTGTATATTGTATTCATCGATAGATACCAGCTGGATATTGGCGCCGCTTTTCACCGTGTGTGCAGACATATCACATAGGTCATGGTCCTCCGCCTCCGGTATAGACTAATTCCCCTCCAGGAGCAGATTGTGTTGCATTTACCTAATTCTACTAGATTTGCTTAGATGTGTTTAGTGAGGTTGTGGGGTATATTCACATGAGATGATGTTTCATAGTGTCGTGTTCACACAGACACGTTCCTGGTATACAGAGGCCTTCCTGTAGTGCTAATGCTCTAGAAGGTCTCTAACTCCGTACTGCGGCCATTGGAGTGAGCAGCGAGGTCATATAGCAGATAATCTGTAAGGTGACATCAAAGTCCCTCTCTAGTGACCATGAACATTCACACAGCGCACATGCGCGGTATTTAGCTACAAACTTTCAAATGATCTCCACAAAGTGACATTGCGACCGTCATATTCTCATCTCTGTCATGCAGACCTGTTATTTGACTGACCGGATCATAGAGAATCCTGAGCAGAAGGTAAATTGATGATAGATTCCATAGAAATCTCAGACCAAGGTTCACTATGATTGGGCAGAGACTGGAGAAGACCTGAAGGTGCCAGCCTAGAGGACTTTCATTTATCACAAACAGAACAGTATCCTACATGTTCCTTGATGTCTTGCCTCCCAGTTTCTCCAATAAAAGTAGCGTGCTGCCAATGAGCTTACCTCAGGGATGGACAGACAGCAGGAATGGGTCTGGAGATACAAAGTGCACCCTGGATGTGGGACTACAGGAGAGGTATCTGTAGCTGCCAGGATATAATAAAATATCATTTGGACCGATGACGTGAACCAGAACCTTAGGCAGAGAATATGAAGGGTCAAACGACTTGGAAAGAATGTCTGCTCTGCACTTCTTTTTTGCAAGACAATTGCTGAGACAAAATCAAAATAAGAGAGGAGAGCGCCCATCGGGCTTGGCGTGGACCCAATCTGTGAGCCAACTGAAGGGAGTACAGATTTTTGTGGTTAGTGAACATAGTTACAGGAAATTTAGCTCCTTACAAAGGATGACAGCACTCAGAAAGGGCGAGCCACACCACCAAGAGATCACAATCACATCAAGTAGACTTTCTTGGCTGAGGAGAATTTTTGGTAGAAAAAAGGTACAACAATACATGTTGAGGGAGAAGGTCCCAGAAGAGTTCAATAAAGCTGTGCGCCGCTGTTCCCATGTTTACCGCCGCGATCCAGGGCGCCGTGTTCAGCAGTGATCTGCGGCCGCTGCAGTCCTGGGCTCTGTCTGTGTAGGTACTGTTGTTCTGGGATCCGCTCCACAGCTTGCTCTCAGCCCTGGCCACAGCATGCTTGCTGCTTGTTTCCTGCAGCACTTCCTTAAGGGCCGGCGCGCGTCACTTCCTGGGCTTTATGGGTTAGATCATGTGACCTCGCTGACCTATCCTAGCCCTCCTGTACATATATAAGTGGCTCAGCCCCCTTCCCGGATGCCTCAATGTCAAGGTCCTTGTGTCCTGCTAAGGTTCTCGTTCTCAGCTTGTGTTCTTGTGTTCCTGACTCGTATCTGTATTCTTGGACTCTGCTACCTGTTATAGCCCTACCTGCTTGCCTTGACTCTCCTGTTGCCGACCCAGATTGCCTGACCTGTACCTGTGCCGCCTGCCCTGACCTTTTGCCTGTCTGACTATGCCTCTGCCTCATCCTTCGGTCCTGCACCTCTGGTACCTTTCTCAGGTACCTCCTGGTCCGCCTGGACCAGCTGCCTTGTGTGCCTATCCTCCTCAAGAGGTAGCGACCTAGTGTTCCCCTTGGGAAAGTCTATCCCCACCATTAGGGGTACTGTGAAGATCCAGGGGTTCATTTAGACAACGCCCTTAGAGGAGGTAGGACACGTGGCACAGTGAGTTCACACCCGCTGGTTTGTGACAATTAACTGCTAGAGCATTACATAGGTGGAAGGGCAGGAGCAGGTATTCACAGTGTATATGTATATCGTAGATCCACAGGTCATCGACAGAACTCCCACGGTCAGTAGAAGTCCAGGTCACTGACTGTAAATTCATAGACAGGTCAGTCCATAAAAAATGTGAAAGAATAAAGCGCATCACACGAAACGGCGACATTCCTGGGGCGTTCCCCTTCCTCTGCTGTGCGTGATCAGAGTCCAATGTGACTATATAGTGTGAATGGTCTCCTGTTAACCATGAGCTGCCACAGATTACAGACCACAAGACACACGGGCTGCAGAGAGAAAAGGCCAACACATATAATGTCACACAAATCGTCTAATCCTACATACAGATACGAGGCACACATCTTTCACATATCAATATTAATCCATTGCTGCCTGCCCTGATCTAAGGCTTGTTTCTCATATTAATATTAATCCATTCCCGCCTGCCCTGATCTAAGGCTTGATTCTCATATTAATCCATTGCCGTCTGCCCTGATCTCAGGCTTGTTTCTCATATTAATCCATTGCCGCCTGCCCTGATCTAAGGCTTGATTCTCATATTAATCCATTGCCGTCTGCCCTGATCTCAGGCTTGATTCTCATATTAATCCATTGCTGCCTGCCCTGATCTCAGGCTTGTTTCTCATATTAATCCATTGCTGTCTGCCCTGATCTCAGGCTTGATTCTCATATTAATCCATTGCTGCCTGCCCTGATCTCAGGCTTGTTTCTCATATTAATCCATTGCTGCCTGCCCTGATCTCAGGCTTGTTTCTCATATTAATCCATTGCTCCCTGCCCTGATCTCAGGCTTGTTTCTCATATTAATCCATTGCTCCCTGCCCTGATCTCAGGCTTGTTTCTCATATTAATCCATTGCTCCCTGCCCTGATCTCAGGCTTGTTTCTCATATTAATCCATTGCTGCCTGCCCTGATCTCAGGCTTGTTTCTCATATTAATCCATTGCTGCCTGCCCTGATCTCAGGCTTGTTTCTCATATTAATCCATTGCTCCCTGCCCTGATCTCAGGCTTGTTTCTCATATTAATCCATTGCTCCCTGCCCTGATCTCAGGCTTGTTTCTCATATTAATCCATTGCTCCCTGCCCTGATCTCAGGCTTGTTTCTCATATTAATCCATTGCTGCCTGCCCTGATCTCAGGCTTGTTTCTCATATTAATCCATTGCTGCCTGCCCTGATCTCAGGCTTGTTTCTCATATTAATCCATTGCTCCCTGCCCTGATCTCAGGCTTGTTTCTCATATTAATCCATTGCTGCCTGCCCTGATCTCAGGCTTGTTTCTCATATTAATCTATTGCCGCCTGCCCTGATCTCAGGCTTGTTTCTCATATTAATCCATTGTTGCCTCCCCTGATCTCAGGCTTGTTTCTCATAATAATCCATTGCTGCCTGCCCTGATCTCAGGCTTGTTTCTCATATTAATCCATTGCCGCCTGCCCTGATCTCAGGCTTGTTTCTCATAATAATCCATTGCCGCCTGCCCTGATCTCAGGCTTGATTCTCATATTAATCCATTGCCGCCTGCCCTGATTTCAGGCTTGTTTCTCATAATAATCCATTGCTGTCTGCCCTGATCTCAGGCTTGATTCTCATATTAATCCATTGCTGCCTGTCCTGATCTCAAGCTTGTTTCTCATATTAATCCATTGCTGCCTGCCCTGATCTCAGGCTTGTTTCTCATATTAATCCATTGTTGCCTCCCCTGATCTCAGGCTTGTTTCTCATATTAATCCATTGCTGCCTGCCCTGATCTCAGGCTTGTTTCTTATATTAATCCATTGCTCCCTGCCCTGATCTCAGGCTTGTTTCTCATATTAATCCATTGTTGCCTGCCCTGATCTCAGGCTTGTTTCTCATATTAATCCATTGCTGCCTGCCCTGATCTCAGGCTTGTTTCTCATATTAATCCATTGTTGCCTCCCCTGATCTCAGGCTTGTTTCTCATAATAATCCATTGCTGCCTGCCCTGATCTCAGGCTTGTTTCTCATATTAATCCATTGCCGCCTGCCCTGATCTCAGGCTTGTTTCTTATATTAATCCATTGCTCCCTGCCCTGATCTCAGGCTTGTTTCTCATATTAATCCATTGTTGCCTGCCCTGATCTCAGGCTTGTTTCTCATATTAATCCATTGCTGCCTGCCCTGATCTCAGGCTTGTTTCTCATATTAATCCATTGTTGCCTCCCCTGATCTCAGGCTTGTTTCTCATAATAATCCATTGCTGCCTGCCCTGATCTCAGGCTTGTTTCTCATATTAATCCATTGCCGCCTGCCCTGATCTCAGGCTTGTTTCTCATAATAATCCATTGCCGCCTGCCCTGATCTCAGGCTTGATTCTCATATTAATCCATTGCCGCCTGCCCTGATTTCAGGCTTGTTTCTCATAATAATCCATTGCTGTCTGCCCTGATCTCAGGCTTGATTCTCATATTAATCCATTGCTGCCTGTCCTGATCTCAAGCTTGTTTCTCATATTAATCCATTGCTGCCTGCCCTGATCTCAGGCTTGTTTCTCATATTAATCCATTGCTCCCTGCCCTGATCTCAGGCTTGTTTCTCATATTAATCCATTGCTGCCTGCCCTGATCTCAGGCTTGTTTCTTATATTAATCCATTGCTCCCTGCCCTGATCTCAGGCTTGTTTCTCATATTAATCCATTGTTGCCTGCCCTGATCTCAGGCTTGTTTCTCATATTAATCCATTGCTGCCTGCCCTGATCTCAGGCTTGTTTCTCATAATAATCCATTGCTGCCTGCCCTGATCATAGGCTTGTTTCTCATATTAATCCATTGCTGCCTGCCCTGATCTCAGGCTTGTTTCTCATATTAATCCATTGCTGCCTGCCCTGATCTCAGGCTTGTTTCTCATATTAATCCATTGCCGCCTGCCCTGATCTCAGGCTTGTTTCTCATATTAATCCATTGCTGCCTGCCCTGATCTCAGGCTTGTTTCTCATATTAATCCATTGCCGCCTGCCCTGATCTCAGGCTTGTTTCTCATATTAATCCATTGCCGCCTGCCCTGATCTCAGGCTTGTTTCTTATATTAATCCATTGCTGCCTGCCCTGATCTCAGGCTTGTTTCTCATATTAATCCATTGCCGTCTGCCCTGATCTCAGGCTTGTTTCTCATATTAATCCATTGCTGCCTGCCCTGATCTCAGGCTTGTTTCTCATATTAATCCATTGCTGCCTGCCCTGATCTCAGGCTTGTTTCTCATATTAATCCATTGCTGCCTGCCCTGATCTCAGGCTTGTTTCTCATATTAATCTATTGCCGCCTGCCCTGATCTCAGGCTTGTTTCTCATATTAATCCATTGTTGCCTCCCCTGATCTCAGGCTTGATTCTCATATTAATCCATTGCCGCCTGCCCTGATCTCAGGCTTGTTTCTCATATTAATCCATTGCTGCCTGCCCTGATCTCAGGCTTGTTTCTCATATTAATCCATTGTTGCCCCCCCTGATCTCAGGCTTGTTTCTCATATTAATCCATTGCTGCCTGCCCTGATCTCAGGCTTGTTTCTCATATTAATCCATTGCTGCCTGCCCTGATCTCAGGCTTGTTTCTCATAATAATCCATTGCTGCCTGCCCTGATCTCAGGCTTGTTTCTCATATTAATCCATTGCTGCCTGCCCTGATCTCAGGCTTGTTTCTCATATTAATCCATTGCTGCCTGCCCTGATCTCAGGCTTGTTTCTCATATTAATCCATTGCCGCCTGCCCTGATCTCAGGCTTGTTTCTCATATTAATCCATTGCTGCCTGCCCTGATCTCAGGCTTGTTTCTCATATTAATCCATTGCCGCCTGCCCTGATCTCAGGCTTGTTTCTCATATTAATCCATTGCCGCCTGCCCTGATCTCAGGCTTGTTTCTTATATTAATCCATTGCTGCCTGCCCTGATCTCAGGCTTGTTTCTCATATTAATCCATTGCCGCCTGCCCTGATCTCAGGCTTGTTTCTCATATTAATCCATTGCTGCCTGCCCTGATCTCAGGCTTGTTTCTCATATTAATCCATTGCTGCCTGCCCTGATCTCAGGCTTGTTTCTCATATTAATCCATTGCCGCCTGCCCTGATCTCAGGCTTGTTTCTCATATTAATCCATTGCCGCCTGCCCTGATCTCAGGCTTGTTTCTTATATTAATCCATTGCCGCCTGCCCTGATCTCAGGCTTGTTTCTCATATTAATCCATTGCCGCCTGCCCTGATCTCAGGCTTGTTTCTCATATTAATCCATTGCTGCCTGCCCTGATCTCAGGCTTGTTTCTCATATTAATCCATTGCTGCCTGCCCTGATCTCAGGCTTGTTTCTCATATTAATCCATTGCTGCCTGCCCTGATCTCAGGCTTGTTTCTCATATTAATCCATTGCCGCCTGCCCTGATCTCAGGCTTGTTTCTCATATTAATCCATTGTTGCCTCCCCTGATCTCAGGCTTGATTCTCATATTAATCCATTGCCGCCTGCCCTGATCTCAGGCTTGTTTCTCATATTAATCCATTGCTGCCTGCCCTGATCTCAGGCTTGTTTCTCATATTAATCCATTGCCGCCTGCCCTGATCTCAGGCTTGTTTCTCATATTAATCCATTGTTGCATCCCCTGATCTCAGGCTTGATTCTCATATTAATCCATTGCCGCCTGCCCTGATCTCAGGCTTGTTTCTCATATTAATCCATTGCTGCCTGCCCTGATCTCAGGCTTGTTTCTCATATTAATCCATTGTTGCCTCCCCTGATCTCAGGCTTGTTTCTCATAATAATCCATTGCTGTCTGCCCTGATCTCAGGCTTGTTTCTCATATTAATCCATTGCCGTCTGCCCTGATCTCAGGCTTGTTTCTCATATTAATCCATTGCCGCCTGCCCTGATCTCAGGCTTGTTTCTCATAATAATCCATTCCTGCCTGCCCTGATCTCAGGCTTGTTTCTCATATTAATCCATTGCTCCCTGCCCTGATCTCAGGCTTGTTTCTCATATTAATCCATTGCTGCCTGCCCTGATCTCAGGCTTGTTTCTTATATTAATCAATTGCTGCCTGCCCTGATCTCAGGCTTGTTTATCATATTAATCCATTGCTGTCTGCCCTGATCTCAGGCTTGTTTATCATAATAATCCATTGCTGCCTGCCCTGATCTCAGGCTTGTTTCTCATATTAATCCATTGCTGTCTGCCCTGATCTCAGGCTTGTTTCTCATATTAATCCATTGCCGCCTGCCCTGATCTCAGGCTTGTTTCTCATATTAATCCATTGCTGCCTGCCCTGATCTCAGGCTTGTTTCTCATATTAATCCATTGCTGTCTGCCCTGATCTCAGGCTTGTTTCTCATAATAATCCATTGCTGCCTGCCCTGATCTCAGGCTTGTTTCTCATATTAATCCATTGCTGCCTGCCCTGATCTCAGGCTTGTTTCTCATATTAATCCATTGCTGCCTGCCCTGATCTCAGGCTTGTTTCTCATATTAATCCATTCCTGCCTGCCCTGATCTCAGGCTTGTTTCTCATATTAATCCATTGCTGCCTGCCCTGATCTCAGGCTTGTTTCTCACATATTAATCCATTGCTGCCTGCCCTGATCTCAGGCTTGTTTCTCATATTAATCCATTGCTGCCTGCCCTGATCTAAGGCTTGTTTCTCATATTAATATTAATCCATTGCTGCCTGCCCTGATCTAAGGCTTGATTCTCATATTAATCCATTGTTGCCTGCCCTGATCTCAGGCTTGTTTCTCATATTAATCCATTGCCGCCTGCCCTGATCTCAGGCTTGATTCTCATATTAATCCATTGCTGCCTGCCCTGATCTCAGGCTTGTTTCTCATATTAATCCATTGCTGTCTGCCCTGATCTCAGGCTTGATTCTCATATTAATCCATTGCTGCCTGCCCTGATCTCAGGCTTGTTTCTCATATTAATCCATTGCTGCCTGCCCTGATCTCAGGCTTGTTTCTCATATTAATCCATTGCTCCCTGCCCTGATCTCAGGCTTGTTTCTCATATTAATCCATTGCTCCCTGCCCTGATCTCAGGCTTGTTTCTCATATTAATCCATTGCTCCCTGCCCTGATCTCAGGCTTGTTTCTCATATTAATCCATTGCTGCCTGCCCTGATCTCAGGCTTGTTTCTCATATTAATCCATTGCTGCCTGCCCTGATCTCAGGCTTGTTTCTCATATTAATCCATTGCTCCCTGCCCTGATCTCAGGCTTGTTTCTCATATTAATCCATTGCTCCCTGCCCTGATCTCAGGCTTGTTTCTCATATTAATCCATTGCTGCCTGCCCTGATCTCAGGCTTGTTTCTCATATTAATCTATTGCCGCCTGCCCTGATCTCAGGCTTGTTTCTCATATTAATCCATTGTTGCCTCCCCTGATCTCAGGCTTGTTTCTCATAATAATCCATTGCTGCCTGCCCTGATCTCAGGCTTGTTTCTCATATTAATCCATTGCCGCCTGCCCTGATCTCAGGCTTGTTTCTCATAATAATCCATTGCCGCCTGCCCTGATCTCAGGCTTGATTCTCATATTAATCCATTGCCGCCTGCCCTGATTTCAGGCTTGTTTCTCATATTAATCCATTGCTGTCTGCCCTGATCTCAGGCTTGATTCTCATATTAATCCATTGCTGCCTGTCCTGATCTCAGGCTTGTTTCTCATATTAATCCATTGCTGCCTGCCCTGATCTCAGGCTTGTTTCTCATATTAATCCATTGCTCCCTGCCCTGATCTCAGGCTTGTTTCTCATATTAATCCATTGCTGCCTGCCCTGATCTCAGGCTTGTTTCTTATATTAATCCATTTCTCCCTGCCCTGATCTCAGGCTTGTTTCTCATATTAATCCATTGTTGCCTGCCCTGATCTCAGGCTTGTTTCTCATATTAATCCATTGCTGCCTGCCCTGATCTCAGGCTTGTTTCTCATAATAATCCATTGCTGCCTGCCCTGATCATAGGCTTGTTTCTCATATTAATCCATTGCTGCCTGCCCTGATCTCAGGCTTGTTTCTCATATTAATCCATTGCCGCCTGCCCTGATCTCAGGCTTGTTTCTCATATTAATCCATTGCTGCCTGCCCTGATCTCAGGCTTGTTTCTCATATTAATCCATTGCCGCCTGCCCTGATCTCAGGCTTGTTTCTCATATTAATCCATTGCCGCCTGCCCTGATCTCAGGCTTGTTTCTTATATTAATCCATTGCTGCCTGCCCTGATCTCAGGCTTGTTTCTCATATTAATCCATTGCCGTCTGCCCTGATCTCAGGCTTGTTTCTCATATTAATCCATTCCTGCCTGCCCTGATCTCAGGCTTGTTTCTCATATTAATCCATTGCTGCCTGCCCTGATCTCAGGCTTGTTTCTCACATATTAATCCATTGCTGCCTGCCCTGATCTCAGGCTTGTTTCTCATATTAATCCATTGCCGTCTGCCCTGATCTCAGGCTTGTTTCTCATATTAATCCATTGCCGCCTGCCCTGATCTCAGGCTTGTTTCTCATATTAATCCATTGCCGCCTGCCCTGATCTCAGGCTTGTTTCTCATATTAATCCATTGCTCCCTGCCCTGATCTCAGGCTTGTTTCTCATATTAATCCATTGCCGCCTGCCCTGATCTCAGGCTTGTTTCTCATATTAATCCATTGCTGCCTGCCCTGATATCAGGCTTGTTTCTGATATAATCCTAGTGTAACCTTTCCTTGTATTATAGTAATCTTTGTACTATATTGTATGTAAATGAGGCTGTTGGAGGTTTGAATCCAGGTGCGCATGCCTAGTAAAGTCAGTTGACTCCCAAAACTGTGTGTCGTCCAGTCACTGGGGAAATTGTCTCTTGGACATTGACCTGCTTCTTCAGCCACAAGGAGATTTAAGTAGAGATATTGATGGTATGTCTTGGAGCTCCGCAATACCTACCATCGATTGGCAAGCGAGACAGATTCTTGATTGGAGTGATTATAGCATAGACAACTGTTTTAGCACATTGCTTTCTGTTGTAACCATTAAAGTTGTACCTTCAGATTTTTCTGATGTATTCTCTGAAAGTAGAGACCATGAGTTGCCTCCTCATCGGGAGTATGATTGCCCCATCAACCTTGTTCCCGGAGCTAAGTTGCCCGAGTCTCGGTTGTATAATCTTTGTGAACCCGAAAGAGCTTCCATGCAAGAATATATCACTGAGAGTTTGGCTAAAGGTCATATTAGACCATCCAAATCCCCAGTGGCCGCAGGGTTCTTCTTTGTTAAGAAAAAGGACGGAACTCTTAGGCTGGGTTCACACGAGCGGATGCCGTGCGTGGCATCCGCTCCGTGAAAGAGTGCCAAGACCCGATGCAGACTGCAGAGGCACGGAGCATTAACATGACTGATAATGCTCCGTGCCTCTCTGTGATCTCTTTACTACGAAATCACAGTTGTCACTGTGATTTTGTAGTAAAGAGATCACAGAGAGGCACGGAGCATTATCAGTCATGTTAATGCTCCGTGCCTCTGCAGTCTGCATCGGGTCTTGGCACTCTTTCACGGAGCGGATGCCACGCACGGCATCCGCTCGTGTGAACCCAGCCTTAGGTAGAGTTGAGCGAACACCTGGATGTTCGGGTTCGAGATGTTCGGCCGAACTTCCCGGAAATGTTCGGGTTCGGGATTCGATCCCGACCCGAACTTTGTCCCGAACCCGAACCCCATTGAAGTCAATGGGGACCCGAACTTTTCGGCACTAAAAAGGCTGTAAAACAGCCCAGGAAAGAGCTAGAGGGCTGCAAAAGGCAGCAACATGTAGGTAAATCCCCTGAAAACAAATGTGGATAGGGAAATGAATTTAAATTAAAATTAAAAAAATAAAAATTAACCAATATCAATTGGACAGAGGTCCCATAGCAGAGAATCTGGCTTCACATCAGCAGAGAATCAGTCTCTTCATGCCATAGCAGAGAATCTGGCTTCATATCAGCGCAGAATCAGTCTTCATGTCATAGCAGAGAATCAGGCTTCACGTCACCCACCACTGGAACAGGCCACTGTCACATACAGGGAGTGCAGAATTATTAGGCAAGTTGTATTTTTGAGGATTAATTTTATTATTGAACAACAACCATGTTCTCAATGAACCCAAAAAACTCATTAATATCAAAGCTGAATATTTTTGGAAGTAGTTTTTAGTTTGTTTTTAGTTTTAGCTATTTTAGGGGGATATCTGTGTGTGCAGGTGACTATTACTGTGCATAATTATTAGGCAACTTAACAAAAAACAAATATATACCCATTTCAATTATTTATTTTTACCAGTGAAACCAATATAACATCTCAACATTCACAAATATACATTTCTGACATTCAAAAACAAAACAAAAACAAATCAGTGACCAATATAGCCACCTTTCTTTGCAAGGACACTCAAAAGCCTGCCATCCATGGATTCTGTCAGTGTTTTGATCTGTTCACCATCAACATTGCATGCAGCAGCAACCACAGCCTCCCAGACACTGTTCAGAGAGGTGTACTGTTTTCCCTCCTTGTAAATCTCACATTTGATGATGGACCACAGGTTCTCAATGGGGTTCAGATCAGGTGAACAAGGAGTCCATGTCATTAGATTTTCTTCTTTTATACCCTTTCTTGCCAGCCACACTGTGGAGTACTTGGACGCGTGTGATGGAGCATTGTCCTGCATGAAAATCATGTTTTTCTTGAAGGATGCAGACTTCTTCCTGTACCACTGCTTGAAGAAGGTGTCTTCCAGAAACTGGCAGTAGGACTGGGAGTTGAGCTTGACTCCATCCTCAACCCGAAAAGGCCCCACAAGCTCATCTTTGATGATACCAGCCCAAACCAGTACTCCACCTCCACCTTGCTGGCGTCTGAGTCGGACTGGAGCTCTCTGCCCTTTACCAATCCAGCCACGGGCCCATCCATCTGGCCCATCAAGACTCACTCTCATTTCATCAGTCCATAAAACCTTAGAAAAATCAGTCTTGAGATATTTCTTGGCCCAGTCTTGACGTTTCAGCTTGTGTGTCTTGTTCAGTGGTGGTCGTCTTTCAGCCTTTCTTACCTTAGCCATGTCTCTGAGTATTGCACACCTTGTGCTTTTGGGCACTCCAGTGATGTTGCAGCTCTGAAATATGGCCAAACTGGTGGCAAGTGGCATCTTGGCAGCTGCACGCTTGACTTTTCTCAGTTCATGGGCAGTTATTTTGCGCCTTGGTTTTTCCACACGCTTCTTGCGACCCTGTTGACTATTTTGAATGAAACGCTTGATTGTTCGATGATCACGCTTCAGAAGCTTTGCAATTTTAAGAGTGCTGCATCCCTCTGCAAGATATCTCACTATTTTTGACTTTTCTGAGCCTGTCAAGTCCTTCTTTTGACCCATTTTGCCAAAGGAAAGGAAGTTGCCTAATAATTATGCACACCTGATATAGGGTGTTGATGTCATTAGACCACACCCCTTCTCATTACAGAGATGCACATCACCTAATATGCTTAATTGGTAGTAGGCTTTCGAGCCTATACAGCTTGGAGTAAGACAACATGCATAAAGAGGATGATGTGGTCAAAATACTCATTTGCCTAATAATTCTGCACTCCCTGTATTTAGGCCCCGGCACCCAGACAGAGGAGAGAGGTCCCTTAACAGAGAATCTGGCCTTATGTCAGCGCAGAATCAGTCTTCATGTCATAGCAGAGAATCAGGGTTCACGTCACCCACCACTGGAACAGGCCACTGTCACACATTTAGGCCCCGGCACCCAGGCAGAGGAGAGAGGTCCCGTAACAGAGAATCTGGCCTTATGTCAGCGCAGAATCTGTCTTCATGTCATAGCAGAGAATCAGGCTTCACGTCACCCACCACTGGAACAGGCCACTGTCACACATTTAGGCCCCGGCACCCAGGCAGAGGAGAGAGGTCCCGTAACAGAGAATCTGGCTTCATGTCAGCGCAGAATCAGTCTTCATGTCATAGCAGAGAATCAGGCATCACGTCACCCACCACTGGAACAGGCCACTGTCACATATTTAGGCCCAGGCACCCAGGCAGAGGAGAGAGGTCCCGTAACAGAGAATCTGGCCTTATGTCAGCGCAGAATCAGTCTTCATGCATAGCAGAGAATCAGGCTTCACGTCACCCACCACTGGAACAGGCCACTGTCACACATTTAGGCCCCGGCACCCAGACAGAGGAGAGAGGTCCCGTAACAGAGAATCTGGCCTTATGTCAGCACAGAATCTGTCTTCATGTCATAGCAGAGAATCAGGCTTCACGTCACCCACCACTGGAACAGGCCACTGTCACACATTTATACCCAGGCACCCAGGCAGAGGAGAGAGGTTCCGTAACAGAGAATCTGGCCTTATGTCAGCGCAGAATCTGTATTCATGTCATAGCAGAGAATCAGGCTTCACGTCACCCACCACTGGAACAGGCCACTGTCACACATTTAGGCCCAGGCACCCAGACAGAGGAGAGAGGTCCCGTAACAGAGAATCTGGCCTTATGTCAGCGCAGAATCAGTCTTCATGTCATAGCAGAGAATCAGGCTTCACGTCACCCACCACTGGAACAGGCCACTGTCACATATTTAGGCCCCGGCACCCAGACAGAGGAGAGAGGTCCCGTAACAGAGAATCTGGCCTTATGTCAGCGCAGAATCAGTCTTCATGTCATATCAGAGAATCAGGCTTCACGTCACCCACCACTGGAACAGGCCACTGTCACACATTTAGGCCCAGGCACCCAGACAGAGGAGAGAGGTCCCGTAACAGAGAATCTGGCCTTATGTCAGCGCAGAATCAGTCTTCATGTCATAGCAGAGAATCAGGCATCACGTCACCCACCACTGGAACAGGCCACTGTCACACATTTAGGCCCAGGCACCCAGGCAGAGGAGAGAGGTCCCGTAACAGAGAATCTGGCCTTATGTCAGCACAGAATCAGTCTTCATGTCATAGCAGAGAATCAGGCATCACGTCACCCACCACTGGAACATGCCACTGTCACATATTTAGGCCCAGGCACCCAGACAGAGGAAAGAGGTCCCGTAACAGAGAATCTGGCCTTATGTCAGCACAGAATCAGTCTTCATGTCATAGCAGAGAATCAGGATTCACGTCACCCACCACTGGAACAGGCCACTGTCAAATATTTAGGCCCCGGCACCCAGACAGAGGAGAGAGGTCCCGTAACAGAGAATCTGGCCTTATGTCAGCGCAGAATCAGTCTTCATGTCATAGCAGAGAATCAGGCTTCACGTTACCCACCACTGGAACAGGCCACTGTCACACATTTAGGCCCAGGCACCCAGGCAGAGGAGAGAGGTCCCGTAACAGAGAATCTGGCCTTATGTCAGCACAGAATCTGTCTTCATTTCATAGCAGAGAATCAGGCTTCACGTCACCCACCACTGGAACAGGCCACTGTCACACATTTAGGCCCAGGCACCCAGACAGAGGAGAGAGGTCCCGTAACAGAGAATCTGGCCTTATGTCAGCGCAGAATCTGTCTTCATGTCATAGCAGAGAATCAGGCTTCACGTCACCCACCACTGGAACAGGCCACTGTCACACATTTAGGCCCCGGCACCCAGACAGAGGAGAGAGGTCCCGTAACAGAGAATCTGGCCTTATGTCAGCGCAGAATCAGTCTTCATGTCATAGCAGAGAATCAGGCTTCACGTCACCCACCACTGGAACAGGCCACTGTCACATATTTAGGCCCAGGCACCCAGGCAGAGGAGAGAGGTCCCGTAACAGAGAATCTGGCCTTATGTGTCACAGCCAGACAGCTGAGAAACGCTCACAGGAGCTTTTCAGATCCTCCTCCTTGAATTTCTTTGTTTTGGTTTAGTTTCTCATCTCGTTAGTCTATCTCAGCTGTCATGCAGTCGGACTGATTGCTGCCCTTTAAATTCCTCCCCATAATGCAGTAGTGTGCGGCTGATACAACTTCCTGGAGTGTGTGTGCATGCTGTCCTCAGTCCTCAGTCGTCTGCAAGATAAGTGCTGGTTATGTATTTATGATTTTGTCTTTTCTGGATCCAGGAGACCCTGACTCCCTCCGTGTCAGTGTAGGGAGCCGGTGGTCGTGTCCATTCACTATTGTAGGGTCTTCAGGTAATAGATAGCCGAGGAATGTGGATATGCGCCCATCCACCCTTGGGGTGTTCGCATAGGCTGAGCAGTGAGGGAGAGCGGCAGGTCTATTGCAGGGGTCTCCCTTTGTTCCTTAGTTGTGGATCCAGAGAGACATTGTTTATTTGGTATTGTCTTGTCTCCTGTACACCATCCGTGACAATATGTCAGCACAGAATCAGTCTTCATGTCATAGCAGAGAATCAGGCTTCACGTCACCCACCACTGGAACAGGCCACTGTCACACATTTAGGCCCAGGCACCCAGGCAGAGGAGAGAGGTCCCGTAACAGAGAATCTGGCCTTATGTCAGCGCAGAATCAGTCTTCATGTCATAGCAGAGAATCAGGCTTCACGTCACCCACCACTGGAACAGGCCACTGTCACACATTTAGGCCCAGGCACCCAGACAGAGGAGAGAGGTCCCGTAACAGAGAATTTGGCCTTATGTCAGCACAGAATCAGTCTGCATGTCATAGCAGAGAATCAGGCTTCACGTCACCCACCACTGGAACAGGCCACTGTCACACATTTAGGCCCAGGCACCCAGACAGAGGAGAGAGGTCCCGTAACAGAGAATCTGGCCTTATGTCAGCGCAGAATCTGTCTTCGTGTCATAGCAGAGAATCAGGCTTCACGTCACCCACCACTGGAACAGGCCACTGTCACACATTTAGGCCCAGGCACCCAGGCAGAGGAGAGAGGTCCCGTAACAGAGAATCTGGCCTTATGTCAGCACAGAATCAGTCTTCATGTCATAGCAGAGAATCAGGCTTCACATCACCCACCACTGGAACAGGCCACTGTCACACATTTAGGCCCAGGCACCCAGGCAGAGGAGAGAGGTCCCGTAACAGAGAATCTGGCTTCATGTCAGCACAGAATCTGTCTTCATGTCATAGCAGAGAATCAGGCTTCACGTCACCCACCACTGGAACAGGCCACTGTCACATATTTAGGCCCCGGCACCCAGACAGAGGAGAGAGGTCCCGTAACAGAGAATCTGGCCTTATGTCAGCACAGAATCTGTCTTCATGTCATAGCAGAGAATCAGGCTTCACGTCACCCACCACTGGAACAGGCCACTGTCACACATTTAGGCCCAGGCACCCAGGCAGAGGAGAGAGGTCCCGTAACAGAGAATCTGGCCTTATGTCAGCGCAGAATCTGTCTTCGTGTCATAGCAGAGAATCAGGCTTCACGTCACCCACCACTGGAACAGGCCACTGTCACACATTTAGGCCCAGGCACCCAGGCAGAGGAGAGAGGTCCCGTAACAGAGAATATGGCTTCATGTCAGCACAGAATCTGTCTTCATGTCATAGCAGAGAATCAGGCTTCATGTCACCCACCACTGGAACAGGCCACTGTCACACATTTAGGCCCCGGCACCCAGACAGAGGAGAGAGGTCCCGTAACAGAGAATCTGGCCTTATGTGTCACAGCCAGACAGCTGAGAAACGCTCACAGGAGCTTTTCAGATCCTCCTCCTTGAATTTCTTTGTTTTGGTTTAGTTTCTCATCTCGTTAGTCTATCTCAGCTGTCATGCAGTCGGACTGATTGCTGCCCTTTAAATTCCTCCCCATAATGCAGTAGTGTGCGGCTGATACAACTTCCTGGAGTGTGTGTGCATGCTGTCCTCAGTCCTCAGTCGTCTGCAAGATAAGTGCTGGTTATGTATTTATGATTTTGTCTTTTCTGGATCCAGGAGACCCTGACTCCCTCCGTGTCAGTGTAGGGAGCCGGTGGTCGTGTCCCTTCACTATTGTAGGGTCTTCAGGTAATAGATAGCCGAGGAATGTGGATATGCGCCCATCCACCCTTGGGGTGTTCGCATAGGCTGAGCAGTGAGGGAGAGCGGCAGGTCTATTGCAGGGGTCTCCCTTTGTTCCTTAGTTGTGGATCCAGAGAGACATTGTTTATTTGGTATTGTCTTGTCTCCTGTACACCATCCGTGACATTATGTCAGCACAGAATCAGTCTTCATGTCATAGCAGAGAATCAGGCTTCACGTCACCCACCACTGGAACAGGCCACTGTCACACATTTAGGCCCAGGCACCCAGGCAGAGGAGAGAGGTCCCGTAACAGAGAATCTGGCCTTATGTCAGCGCAGAATCAGTCTTCATGTCATAGCAGAGAATCAGGCTTCACGTCACCCACCACTGGAACAGGCCACTGTCACACATTTAGGCCCAGGCACCCAGACAGAGGAGAGAGGTCCCGTAACAGAGAATCTGGCCTTATGTCAGCACAGAATCAGTCTGCATGTCATAGCAGAGAATCAGGCTTCACGTCACCCACCACTGGAACAGGCCACTGTCACACATTTAGGCCCAGGCACCCAGACAGAGGAGAGAGGTCCCGTAACAGAGAATCTGGCCTTATGTCAGCGCAGAATCTGTCTTCATGTCATAGCAGAGAATCAGGCTTCACGTCACCCACCACTGGAACAGGCCACTGTCACACATTTAGGCCCAGGCACCCAGGCAGAGGAGAGAGGTCCCGTAACAGAGAATCTGGCCTTATGTCAGCACAGAATCAGTCTTCATGTCATAGCAGAGAATCAGGCTTCACATCACCCACCACTGGAACAGGCCACTGTCACACATTTAGGCCCAGGCACCCAGGCAGAGGAGAGAGGTCCCGTAACAGAGAATCTGGCTTCATGTCAGCACAGAATCTGTCTTCATGTCATAGCAGAGAATCAGGCTTCACGTCACCCACCACTGGAACAGGCCACTGTCACATATTTAGGCCCCGGCACCCAGACAGAGGAGAGAGGTCCCGTAACAGAGAATCTGGCCTTATGTCAGCACAGAATCTGTCTTCATGTCATAGCAGAGAATCAGGCTTCACGTCACCCACCACTGGAACAGGCCACTGTCACACATTTAGGCCCAGGCACCCAGGCAGAGGAGAGAGGTCCCGTAACAGAGAATCTGGCCTTATGTCAGCGCAGAATCAGTCTTCGTGTCATAGCAGAGAATCAGGCTTCACGTCACCCACCACTGGAACAGGCCACTGTCACACATTTAGGCCCAGGCACCCAGGCAGAGGAGAGAGGTCCCGTAACAGAGAATATGGCTTCATGTCAGCACAGAATCTGTCTTCATGTCATAGCAGAGAATCAGGCTTCATGTCACCCACCACTGGAACAGGCCACTGTCACACATTTAGGCCCCGGCACCCAGACAGAGGAGAGAGGTCCCGTAACAGAGAATCTGGCCTTATGTCAGCACAGAATCTGTCTTCATGTCATAGCAGAGAATCAGGCTTCACGTCACCCACCGCTGGAACAGGCCACTGTCACACATTTAGGCCCAGGCACCCAGGCAGAGGAGAGAGGTCCCGTAGCAGAGAATCTGGCCTTATGTCAGCACAGAATCAGTCTTCATGTCATAGCAGAGAATCAGGCTTCACGTCACCCACCACTGGAACCGGCCACTGTCACACATTTAGGCCCAGGCACCCAGACAGAGGAGAGAGGTCCCATAACAGAGAATCTGGCCTTATGTCAGCACAGAATCAGTCTTCATGTCATAGCAGAGAATCAGGCTTCACGTCACCCACCACTGGAACAGGCCACTGTCACACATTTAGGCCCAGGCACCCAGGCAGAGGAGAGAGGTCCCGTAACAGAGAATCTGGCCTTATGTCAGCGCAGAATCAGTCTTCATGTCATAGCAGAGAATCAGGTTTCACGTCACCCACCACTGGAACAGGCCACTGTCACATATTTAGGCCCAGGCACCCAGGCAGAGGAGAGAGGTCCCGTAACAGAGAATCTGGCTTCATGTCAGCACAGAATCAGTCTTCATGTCATAGCAGAGAATCAGGCTTCACGTCACCCACCACTGGAACAGGCCACTGTCACACATTTAGGCCCAGGCACCCAAACAGAGGAGAGAGGTCCCGTAACAGAGAATCTGGCCTTATGTCAGCACAGAATGTGTCTTCATGTCATATCAGAGAATCAGGCTTCACGTCACCCACCACTGGAACAGGCCACTGTCACACATTTAGGCCCCGGCACCCAGGCAGAGGAGAGAGGTCCCGTAACAGAGAATCTGGCCTTATGTCAGCGCAGAATCAGTCTTCGTGTCATAGCAGAGAATCAGGCTTCACGTCACCCACCGCTGGAACAGGCCACTGTCACACATTTAGGCCCAGGCACCCAGGCAGAGGAGAGAGGTCCCGTAACAGAGAATCTGGCCTTATGTCAGCGCAGAATCTGTCTTCATGTCATAGCAGAGAATCAGGCTTCACGTCACCCACCACTGGAACAGGCCACTGTCACACATTTAGGCCCAGGCACCCAGGCAGAGGAGAGAGGTCCCGTAACAGAGAATCTGGCCTTATGTCAGCGCAGAATCAGTCTTCATGTCATAGCAGAGAATCAGGCTTCACGTCACCCACCACTGGAACAGGCCACTGTCACACATTTAGGCCCCGGCACCCAGACAGAGGAGAGAGGTCCCGTAACAGAGAATCTGGCCTTATGTCAGCACAGAATCTGTCTTCATGTCATAGCAGAGAATCAGGCTTCATGTCATAGCAGAGAATCAGGCTTCACGTCACCCACCACTGGAACAGGCCACTGTCACATATTTAGGCCCCGACACCCAGACAGAGGAGAGGTTCATTCAACTTTGGGTTGCCCCGCAATATAATGGTAAAATGAAAATAAAAATAGTATTGAATGAGGAAGTGCCCTGGAGTAGAATAATATATGGTTAAGGGGAGGTAGTTAATGTCTAATCTGCACAAGGGATGGACAGGTCCTGTGGGATCCAGGCCTGGTTGATTTTTATGAACGTCAGCTTGTCCACATTGGCTGTAGACAGGCGGCTGCGTTTGTCTGTAATGACGCCCCCTGCCGTGCTGAATACACGTTCAGACAAAACGCTGGCCGCCGGGCAGGCCAGCACCTCCAAGGCATAAAAGGCTAGCTCTGGCCACGTGGACAATTTGGAGACCCAGAAGTTGAATGGGGCCGAACCATCAGTCAGTACGTGGAGGGGTGTGCACAAGTACTGTTCCACCATGTTAGTGAAATGTTGCCTCCTGCTAACACGTTCCGTATCAGGTGGTGGTGCAGTTAGCTGTGGCGTGGTGACAAAACTTTTCCACATCTCTGCCATGCTAACCCTGCCCTCAGGGATGCTGGCCGTGACACAGCTGCGTTGGCGACCTCTTGCTCCTCCTCTGCCTTCGCCTTGGGCTTCCACTGGTTCCCCTGTGACATTTGGGAATGCTCTCAGTAGCGCGTCTACCAACGTGCGCTTGTACTCGCGCATCTTCCTATCACGCTCCAGTGTAGGAAGTAAGGTGGGCACATTGTCTTTGTACCGGGGATCCAGCAGGGTGGCAACCCAGTAGTCCGCACACGTTAAAATGTGGGCAACTCTGCTGTCGTTGCGCAGGCACTGCAGCATGTAGTCGCTCATGTGTGCCAGGCTGCCCAGAGGTAAGGACAAGCTGTCCTCTGTGGGAGGCGTATCGTCATCGTCCTGCGTTTCCCCCCAGCCACGCACCAGTGATGGGCCCGAGCTGCGTTGGGTGCCACCCCGCTGTGAACATGCTTCATCCTCATCCTCCTCCACCTCCTCCTCATCCTCGTCCTCCAGTAGTGGGCCCTGTCTGGCCACATTTGTACCTGGCCTCTGCTGTTGCAAAAAACCTCCCTCTGAGTCACTTCGAAGAGACTGGCCTGAAAGTGCTGAAAATGACCCCTCTTCCTCCTCTTCCTCCTGGGCCACCTCCTCTTCCATCATCGCCCTAAATGTTTTCTCAAAGAGACATAGAAGTGGTATTGTAACGCTGATAACGGCGTCATCGCCACTGGCCATGTTGGTGGAGTACTCGAAACAGCGCAACAGGGCACACAGGTCTCGCATGGAGGCCCAGTCATTGGTGGTGAAGTGGGTCTGATCCGCAGTGCGACTGACCCGTGCGTGCTGCAGCTGAAACTCCACTATGGCCTGCTGCTGCTCGCACAGTCTGTCCAGCATATGCAAGGTGGAGTTCCACCTGGTGGGCACGTCGCATATGAGGCAGTGAGCGGGAAGGCTGAAGTTACGCTGTAGCGCAGACAGGCGAGCAGCGGCAGGATGTGAACGCCGGAAGCGCGAACAGACGGCCCGCACTTTATGCAGCAGCTCTGACATGTCGGGGTAGTTGCGAATGAACTTCTGCACCACCAAATTCAGCACATGCGCCAGGCAAGGGATGTGCGTCAAACCGGCTAGTCCCAGAGCTGCAACAAGATTTCGCCCATTATCGCACACCACCAGGCCGGGCTTGAGGCTCACCGGCAGCAACCACTCGTCGGTCTGTTGTTCTATACCCCGCCACAACTCCTGTGCTGTGTGGGGCCTGTCCCCCAAACATATGAGTTTCAGAACGGCCTGCTGACGTTTACCCCGGGCTGTGCTGAAGTTGGTGGTGAAGGTGTGTGGCTGACTGGATGAGCAGGTGGAAGAAGAGGAGGAGGAAGCTGAGTAGGAGGAGGAGGCTACAAGAGGCAGAGAATGATGCCCTGCGATCCTTGGCGGCGGAAGGACGTGCGCCAAACAGCTCTCCGCCTGGGGCCCAGCCGCCACTACATTTACCCAGTGTGCAGTTAGGGAGATATAGCGTCCCTGGCCGTGCTTACTGGTCCACGTATCTGTGGTTAGGTCGACCTTGCCACAGATGGCGTTGCGCAGTGCACACTTGATTTTATCGGACACTTGGTTGTGCAGGGAAGGCACGGCTCTCTTGGAGAAGTAGTGCCGGCTGGGAACAACATACTGTGGGACAGCAAGTGACATGAGCTGTTTGAAGCTGTTTGTGTCCACCAGCCTAAATGACATCATTTCATAGGCCAGTAGTTTAGAAATGCTGGCATTCAGGGCCAGGGATCGAGGGTGGCTAGGTGGGAATTTACGCTTTCTCTCAAATGTTTGTGAGATGGAGAGCTGAACGCTGCCGTGTGACATGGTTGAGATGCTTGGTGACGCAGGTGGTGGTGTTGGTGGTACATCCCATGTTTGCTGGGCGGCAGGTGCCAACGTTCCTCCAGAGGCGGAGGAAGAGGCCGAGGCGGCGGCAGCAGCAGCAGAGGAGGCCGAGGCGGCGGCAGCAGCAGAAGAGGCCGAGGCGGCAGCAGCAGAAGAGGTAGCAGGGGGAGCCTGAGTGAGTTCCTTGTTTTTAAGGTGTTTACTCCACTGCAGTTCATGCTTTGCATGCAGGTGCCTGGTCATGCAGGTTGTGCTAAGGTTCAGAACGTTAATGCCTCGCTTCAGGCTCTGATGGCACAGCGTGCAAACCACTCGGGTCTTGTCGTCAGCACATTGTTTGAAGAAGTGCCATGCCAGGGAACTCCTTGAAGCTGCCTTTGGGGTGCTCGGTCCCAGATGGCGGCGGTCAGTAGCAGGCGTAGTCTCTTGGCGGCGGGTGTTCTGATTTTGCCCACTGCTCCCTCTTTTGCTACGCTGTTGGCTCGGTCTCACCACTGCCTCTTCCTCCGAATTCTGATAGTCAGTGGCACGACCTTCATTCCATGTGGGGTCTAGGACCTCATCGTCCCCTGCATCGTCTTCCACCCAGTCTTCATCCCTGACCTCCTGTTCAGTCTGCACACTGCAGAAAGACGCAGCAGTTGGCACCTGTGTTTCGTCATCATCAGAGACGTGCTGAGGTGGTATTCCCATGTCCTCATCATCAGGAAAAATAAGTGGTTGTGCGTTAGTGCATTCTATCTCTTCCACCCCTGGGGAAGGGCTAGGTGGATGCCCTTGGGAAACCCTGGCAGCAGAGTCTTCAAACAGCATAAGAGACTGCTGCATAACTTGAGGCTCAGACAGTTTCCCTGATATGCATGGGGGTGATGTGACAGACCGATGGGCTTGGTTTTCATGCGCCATCTGTGCGCTTTCTGCAGAAGACTGGGTGGGAGATAATGTGAACGTGCTGGATCCACTGTCGGCCACCCAATTGACTAATGCCTGTACCTGCTCAGGCCTTACCATCCTTAGAACGGCATTGGGCCCCACCAAATATCGCTGTAAATTCTGCTGGCTACTGGGACCTGAGGTAGTTGGTTCACTAGGACGTGTGGCTGTGGCTGAACGGCCACGTCCTCTCCCAGCACCAGAGGGTCCACTAAAACCACCACGACCATGTCCGCGTCCGCGTCCCTTATTAGATGTTTTCCTCATTGTTCCCGTTCACCACAATTTTGAGAATGGCAAATTTGGGAATAGTTTTTCAACCCAGAACAAAAAGTGTGCTTTTACGGTCACTACAAATAACTTGACCAGCTAAAACAGTACAGATTTGGTTGAATAGAGATGTGAGGCCTGTTTTTTTTTTCGCTGTGTGACAGTTATAGGTTTAATCACAGAATCAGACTTCTATCTGCACGGTAGCGTGTGTCTTAGGTTTTTCGGAATGACACTATCAGCACCTTCAATGTAAGATATCCTTTTTGGGATAGATTTCAAGTAGGCCTCAAATACCAGAAACTAGTTATTTTGAGAATGGCAAATTTGGGAATGGTTTTTCAACCCAGAACAAAAAGTCTGCTTTTACGGTCACTACAAATAACTTGACCAGCTAAAACAGTACAGATTTGGTTGAATAGAAATGTCAGGTCTATTTTTTAGGCGCTGGGTGACAGGCTCAACTTGCCCCTGATGTAATATATGGCCAAAAAATAACCAGACTGTTGATGGTTAAATGCACTTGGGTGACACAGGCTCAGCCTGCACCAGATGTAGTATATGGCCAAAAAATAACCAGACTGTTGATGGTTAAATGCACTTGGGTGACACAGGCTCAGCCTGCACCAGATGTAGTATATGGCCAAAAAATAACCAGACTGTTGATGGTTAAATGCACTTCGGTGACACAGGCTCAGCCTGCACCTGATGTAGGATATAGCAAAAAATAACCACACTATCGATGGTTAAATACACTTGGTGGCAGCTTGTGCTGGCGCACCACAAGCCACAAAATGGCCACCGATCACCCCAGAAAAAAGTGATCTAAAAACGCTCTGGGCAGCCTCAAAAAAGTGAGCAAGTCGATATTAGCACTTCAATGATCCACAGCTGCAGATCGATCACAGAATGAAGTCTTTTGGAGGAGTTAATCTGCCTAATCTCGCCCTAACGTCGCAGCAGCAACCTCTCCCTACGCTTGTATCAGCAGAGTGACGGCTGGCGCTACGTGACCCAAGCTTATATAGAGGCTGGGTCACATGGTGCACTGGCCAATCACAGCCATGCCAATAGTAGGCAAGGCTGTGATGGCCTCTTGGGGCAAGTAGTATGATGCTTGTTGATTGGCTGCTTTGCAGCCTTTCAAAAAGCGCCAAGAAAGCGCCGAACACCGAACCCGAACCCGGACTTTTACGAAAATGTTCGGGTTCGGGTCCGTTTCACGGACACCCCAAAATTCGGTACGAACCCGAACTATACAGTTCGGGTTCGCTCATCCCTACTCTTAGGCCATGTTTGGACTTCGGTGAGCTTAATCTCATTACTGTCCGTGATCCCTACCCCCGTCCTTTAATCCCAGATTTGTTCAATCAGATTTTCGGTCCCAAGGTGTTCTCTAAATTGGATTTGAGGGGGGCATATAATCTGGTAAAGATCAAGGAGGGGGACGAATGGAAGACGGCCTTTAATACTCCTGAAGGTCATTTTGAGAGTATGGTCATGCCTTTTGGGTTAACCAATGCCTCTGTGGTTTTTCAAAATTTCATCAATGACATCTTTCATCATCTGGTGGGCAGGTTTGTGGTGGTGTATCTGGATGATATTCTAATTTATTCCCCTGACACGGAAACGCATCAGGATCACGTGAGACAAGTGTTACAGATCCTAAAAGAGAATAAATTGTATGCTAAGATGGAGAAGTGTGTATTTGCGGTTCCGGAAGGGCAATTCCTGGGTTACCTACTCTCATCTTCAGGTTTTCATATGGACCCGGAAAAAGTACGGGCTGTGTTGGACTGGGATCGACCCGAAAATCTGAAAGCGCTTATGGGATTTTTGGGGTTCACCAAATACTATCGTAAGTTTATTTTGAACTACTCGGCTGTGGTCAAACCTTTGACGGACATGACTAAGTAAGGTCCTGATGTCTCAGTCTGGTCTGATGCGGCATTACAAGCCTTTTCTGCGGTGAAGGAGCATTTAGCTTTTGCTCCTATACTGGTGCAACCTGATGCGTCAACTTCCACAATGAATGGTTGTGACACAACAGAGGTAGGGGTAGGAGCAGTCTTGTTGCAGGGTCCTTCACCTATTAAATGGCGCCCATGTGCTTTCTTCTCTAAGAAACTCTCGGCTGTAGAGAGGAATTATGACATGGGTAATAGAGAGTTGCTGGCAATTAAGTTAGCTTTTGAGGAATGGCGTCATTGGTTGAAAGGAGCGATTCATCCGATTATGGTGATTACCGATCACAAAAATCTGGCTTACCTGGAGTCGGCTAAACGTCTGAACCCAAGTCAGGCCAGATGGTCGTTGTTTTTTACCAGATTTAATTTCAATGTCATCTATTGCCCTGGGATTAGGAACGTCAAGGTGGATACTTTGTCACATAGCTTTCCTGGGAGGGGGGGGTGATTTGAAAGATCCTGGTCCGATATTGGCTGAAGGGGTGGTAATATCCACCCTTTATCCCGACCTTGAGGCAGAGATGTGGGGGGCCCAGGGAGATGCACCGGATTCCTGTTCTCTGGGGAAGTTGTTTGTTCCTTCCAAATTACTACAAGGTGTTTGAGGAACATCACTGTACGGTTCTCACAGGACACCCCGGGAGCAGATCCGCGGTCGATCTCATTTCTCGTAGATTCTGGTGGCCGGGGTTGTGTAAATATGTGGGGGGTTATGGTTGTGGCACTTGTGCACGTGCTAAGGTGACACATACTCGGCCTTCAGGATCTCTATTTCTGTTGCCTATCCCGTCCCAACCTTGGACTCATTTATCCATGGACTTTATCACAGATCTGCCGAATTCCTCAGGAAAAACTGTGATTTTGGTGGTTGTTGATCGCTTCAGAAAGATGTTGCACTTTATAGTATTGCAAGGTCTACCTAATGCTAAAACTCTCGCACAAGTGTTTGACGATAACATCGTGAAGCTACATCATATTCCCTCTGATGTGGTGTCTTATAGGGGGACTCAGTTTGTTTCCAGATTCTGGAAGGTGTTCTGTACTCGCCTGGGGGTACAATTGTCCTTCTCTTCGGCCTTTCATCCTCAGTTGAACGGACAGACTGAATGCACTAACCAGAATCTGGAGACTTATTTGAAATGTTTTGTCGCCGTTTTTTGGGGCATATGGGTTCCATCTGCAGTTTGGCACATTTTCTGGTACTGAGACTTCTGGTATACCTGAAGAGGATATTTTGTCCTCCTCTTTGTCATCTATTTGGCGAAAAATTCTAAATATTAAAAATAAAAAAATGGGCAACAGGTATAAACGAATGGCTGACAAGAGACGTATGAGTGGTCTGGACCTAAGAGTGGGTGATTCTGTGTGGCTGTCAACAAGAAATATTAAGTTGAAGGTACCTTCTTGGAAGTTGGGTACAAGGTTTATTGGTCTATATAAGATATCTGCCATTATTAACCCGGTAGCCTTTCGTCTTGAACTTTGCTGAAGAAATAAGTAGAACCTGCTGAACAGTCCTCCTTGCCTTCTGCTCCTGTCATGGTGGATGGTAATCTTGAATTTCAGATCGCCAGGATAGTGGACTCACGAATTCTCCGTAGATCCCTTCAGTATCTCGTTCACTGGAAGGGTTACAGTCCAGAGGAGAAAATGTGGGTTACAGCGGCCGACGTTAATGCTAGTCGCCTTGAGAAAGCCTTTCACAGGGCCCATCCGGATAAGGTCGGTCCTGGATGTCCGGAGGTCACCCGTAGAAGGAGGTCCGTCCAGTGACAGAGGTTAGAAGATCTTAGAGACTGGCTGCACGTTAGGTTATCTGACAGCCTATCTGTTTTCACTTGTTGCAGTGTTGTTGTTGGTAATGACCCCACCTCTTGTCTCAGGTGCAGCGTGTGGTCATTACTGTTTCTCTATTTAGTCTGGACTCACACTTCATACCATGCAGTTGATATTCTCTGCCTGGAGTTGGAAGACCTGGTGTGTGGTCCTCATCTGAGTTCCTGCTCATCCATTTTCTATTGAAGATAAGTGTGCGTCCTTTTGTATTTCATTTTTTTCCCCATTTGGTCGTTGTTTACCAGGGAGACGCTGGTTCTTTCATCTGGAAAGGAACCAGTGGTCGCAGACCCTGTCACTACTCCTAGGGCTTTCCAGGGTTTCTAGGGTCTAGGTTTCCGGTGTATGAATATTCCCACCTTCAGGGTCTATTCATACTGACAGGAGTCAGGGCTAGGTTTAGGGTTTCCTAGGTGGTGACCGTTTCCCTTTCCCTAGCTGTGAGGCCTAGTTCCTGGTCATTTTTCTTCTGTTGTCATTCTAGTACCTTCCATCACCCTACATTGTGACAGGAACGCTCCCATCTAGAGTGCGAAAAACCAGGACTGCCCACAGGGAACAAGTTCCTAGCAAAGAGAGAGGAAGAGGAAGCTCCTCCCCTAAAGCACCTCCCCCTTCACCAGTTAGTATTGCTCATCGAGGAATCAAGATGGTGTGTCCTCAACAGCCCGACTGGAGCGGTATGTGCTGGGGAAATGAATTACCCGAGATGAGGACAGCCTTAGAGGACGCGTTCTCCAAGTAAATCGACCCCCTGGACGGAGGTGGCAGGAGTTACCACTCCACCGCCCAAGAAGAGCTGGACTTACAACAGTTTTAACCCCATCATGCTCCTCGCAGTTATGGCACATGCGACCAATACCTGGGACTATAGTAGGGCTATTGAAAACTGTGTGGTTCGGTTGCTGGACCGACCTCTGCCCCATGACCCGGTGCTGGAGAGGAGGACCAGAACTTTGAGAGCCAGTGGGTTCATCCAAGATGACAGAGTCCGGGACAGAGTTATTTGTCAACAGACGCTCTGTAAAGCGCCCACACCTACTGCAGGCCCGGCACAGCCTCTATAAAGGGGAGCATGTTGAATGGTGTCGTCCAAAGGTCCCTTTGCTACTGGGGTAAATTTGCTGTACAAGCCCCTCATTCCAGTGTGGAGCAGCTGCGATGGGGAGAGTGAGATGCCTGCAGGAGACCGCAGGGGGAGTGCTGCGCTTTGGAGTCAAACCCCAACCGGATACAGAGTCTCTCATACCGGGACTGCCTACACCCCCTACACTAAATCAGCAGTTGGGAAGTGTGTCCAGCGCTTCCTTTGTATTCAGTCCTACAGTGGTGACATACCAGCTGCCGTGGAAGTCAGAGCCACTGTTGAGAAGAGTCATACCAGAGCTATCTCTAAGACTGTACAGGGAAGAAAACGATCTACCAGCTCCTATGCAGCCGGAGATCCTGGACTCCTTCATGATGGCAGGATCAACCGGCCCTGTGAAGCAGAAGGTCACGGCTGCTATGAGAAGCGTAACCACCAGGACCATACCAAGAGTCGATATGAGAAGCGTAACCACCAGGACCATACCAAGATTCGATATGAGAAGCGCAACCACCAGGACCATACCAAGAGTCGACAGAAGGTGTCGCCAGAACACCACGATTGCTGCAAGGATGGACTATCAGAGGCAGGACAGACCTCTTATTCAACTCAGCAGCAGTAGTAGCAGCAAGGAGGATTTGAGGTCCTTCCTCTAAGGAGCATCTACAGTCTTTGAAGAAAAACAAGGACCTATGGGAGCCACGGCGTGGACTGTTCCTGAAGGGTGAGGGCCTGTTGTTTTAATGTTTCAGGTTGCCCTTTTTGGTCCTCACCTGGATGGTCACACTTAGTTAGGACTCCCCCCAACAGCAAGACATCTCCAAGTTGCGCTCAACAGCGCTCAATCCATTTTTTCCCCCTTTTCAGGTTATTTGGAAGCTCTTTTTGCCAAATAGTTTCTCATGATCTGTGATTCTACTTTATAACCTTGTGGATTACAAATGACATCATTGCCTTATGTTGATTACAAATATTCTGTTACTACCTCATTTGGATTACAAATGGTGACGTTACTATTTCCCGTGGATTACAAATGACTCTGTTGCACTTAAAGTTCCAGTTCGGTGCACTTTATCTAGAAGCACCGAAGAAAGGACTCAAATGTGATTTTGTTGCAATGTGATTTTCTTGCATTATTGCACTACCTAATTGCGTTGAATATGTGCCTTTTTGTTGGCCTTATATATTTGCACTGTGATTTGCACTAATCTCTTTCAGGTTCCGCAATGTTTGAAGTATATTGCCCATTGTCTGGACTCATATGGGTACAACAATGTGATATTATGCACTTTTTGTATGGACTTTGGACTTTATACTGTTAGTCAGATAGTCAGCACCTTACTTCTTTGCTTATTATGGACTGCCTCTGAGGACGTCTGGTATGTCACAAGCAGATCACTAAATACTAATGGTTCTTACTTTGACTTGTGTTAGCTAGATAGCCTAGGTATTGTATTGCTGCACAGGGGGAACCAAGTGGTAAGTCACAAGCAGATCTGTTATTGTCAAGGGTAACCCGCTGCTAATATGTGTCTGGAGAGATTGGAGAGCACTGCCTCATCCTCCTAATGCCAAGGTTGTTGATCTCCTTAGGTCTTGTGCTTTGCCAAGCCTAGGAAATTGTGTAGCTACCTGGTCAGACTCAAGGTGACGAAGCGTAAAGCATGATTAGACCTTGGTGCTAGGAAGGGAATACAGGATGAAGCAAGCCACCCTTCTATTTGCGGGCGTATCATAGCATGTGGAGGGATTACAGTATATTACACCCCCACGCTCCATGTACGACTGTGGCCACGTTGTGGAGTATTGAGCACTTAGTGCAGTATTTTTGGTTTATTGGTTCGCTGCGAGAGGGAAAACCGTGGTTAGACACCCTACTCAGGCAGGAACCAGGTAGCCGTCTTATATGTTAGTCTATGCATGTGTTCTCATGTTTCCCTGGTACCAATAGGGCAGAGATATATATATATATATATATATACATACAGTCAGGTCCATAATTATTGGGACATGGACACAATTGTAACATTTTTGGCTCTATACACCACCACAATGGATGTGAGATGAAACGGACAAGATGTGCTTTACCTGCAGACTGTCAGCTGTAATCTGAGGTATTTACATCCAAATCAGGTGAACGGTGCAGGAATTACAGCAGTTTGCATATGTGCCTCCCACTTGTTAAAGGACCAAAAGTAATGGGACACTTGTCTTCTCAGCTGTTCCATGGCCGGGTGTGTGTTATTCCCTCATTATCCCAATTACAATGAGCAGATAAAAGGTCCAGAGGTCATTTCCAGTCTGCTATTTGCATTTGGAATCTGTTGCTGTCAACTCTCAAGATGAGATCCAAAGAGCTGTCACTATCAGTGAAGCCATCATTAGGCTGAAAAACACCACAAACCCATCAGAGAGATAGCAAAAACATTAGGCCTGGCCAAAACAACTGTTTGGAACATTCTTACACAGAAGGAACGCACCGGTGAGCTCAGCAACACCAAAAGACCCGGAAGACCACGGAAAACAACTGTGGTGGATGACCGAAGAATTCTTTCCCTGGTGAAGAAAACGCCCTTCACAACAGTTGGCCAGATCAAGAACACTCTCCAGGAGGTAGGTGTATGTGTGTCAAAGTCAACAACCAGGAGAAGACTTCACCAGAGTGAATACAGAGGGTTCACCACAAGATGTAAACCATTGGTGAGCCTCAAACACAGGAAGGCCAGATTCGAGTTTGCCAAACGACATCTAAAAAAGCCTTCACAGTTCTGGAACAACATCCTATGGACAGATGAGACCAAGATCAACTTGTACCAGAGCGATGGGAAGAGAAGAGTATGGAGAAGGAAAGGAGCTGCTCATGATCCTAAGCATACCACCTCATCAGTGAAGCATGGTGGTGGTAGTGTCATGGCGTGGGCATGTATGGCTGCCAATGGAACTGCTTCTCTTGTATTTATTGATGATGTGACTGCTGACAGAAGCAGCAGGATGGATTCTGAAGGGTTTCGGGCAATATTATCTGCTCATATTCAGCCAAATGCTTCAGAACTCATTGGACGGCGCTTCACAGTGCAGATGGACAATGACCCAAAGCATACTGCAAAAGCAACCAAAGAGTTTATAAGGGAAAGAAGTGGAATGTTCTGCAATGGCCGAGTCAATCCCCGGACCTGAATCCGATTGAGCATTTCACTTGCTGAAGACAAAACTGAAGGGAAAATGCCCCAAGAACAAGCAGGAACTGAAGACAGTTGCAGTAGAGGCCTGGCAGAGCATCACCAGGGATGAGACCCAGCATCTGGTGATGTCTATGCGTTCCAGACTTCAGGCTGTAATTGTATGGATATGTGGAGAGAATCTCTAAATCGCACATCCTCATACCTATGCTTCTGATATACAACTGTTTTCAATTATCAGCATTTCTTATGATAAAACATGGCTATACAGCGATGCTATCAATCATTTGCTGTGCACTATAAAGAGGCAATTAGTATACAGTTTGATCAAAGCGCATAGGCCCACTTACCGCGACAAGGATGCCTCTTGTTTAAGTGGGAACCTACTCTAACCATGGCGACAATTGAAAACAGTTGTATATCAGAAGCATAGGTATGAGGATGTGCGATTTAGAGATTCTCTCCACATATCCATACAATTTATGCTATAAACTTCTTTTTTCCCCCCTCCCCTGAATCAGCACTCCTCCCCATGTGGCTCAGGTGCTTTTTAATTAGCAGAAGTCTGCAAAGGGTCTATAAATTCCTACCACATCTCAGTTGGAGTTCCTGAGAGGCTGTGAACAGGTGAGCCATTTGCACCAGTTCACATGCGGCGCTGGACGGCGGCCGTCTCTGCTTCTGTGCCGTGCCGGTGGAGTGATGGGACCCGGGGCCCATGTGGCCTCACTGTACAGTGGGGCCGCTGTGCGGCTGCTGGATCCCATTGCCTGCTGGAGCGGTGTGGAGGCGTGTCAGTCGCCGCACGGCTCTGCGCCATGGTTAGAGTAGGTTCCCACTTAAACAAGAGGCATCCTTGTCGCGGTAAGTGGGCCTATGCGCTTTGATCAAACTGTATACTAATTGCCTCTCTATAGTGCACAGCAAATGATTGATAGCATCGCTGTATAGCCATGTTTTATCATAAGAAATGCTGATAATTGAAAACAGTTGTATATCAGAAGCATAGGTATGAGGATGTGCGATTTAGAGATTCTCTCCACATATCCATTCAGGCTGTAATTGACTGCAAAGGATTTTCAACCAAGTATTAAAAAGTGAAAGTTTGATTTATGATTATTATTCTGTCCCATTACTTTTGGTCCCTTAACAAGTGGGAGGCACATATGGAAACTGCTGTAATTCCTGCACCGTTCACCTGATTTGGATGTAAATCCCTCAGATTACAGCTGACAGTCTGCAGGTAAAGCACATCTTGTCCGTTTCATCTCACATCCATTGTGGTGGTGTATAGAGCCAGAAATGTTAGAATTGTGTCCATGTCCGAATATTTATGGACCTGACTGTATATATATTCCCTAAGCACAAGCTGAGGGTGGCTTGGTTTTTAAGTGGGTATGTAATGCCCCAGAGGTTCATTACCACCTTTGCACCCCGCCACTATCTCCTATGGTTAGCCTAATGCCATTATGTGTATTTATTTCCAGGTCCTGTACAATGTGCTTTCATAATCTTGTTATGCAAATGTTCAAGTGTAATATGCCTGGTTCACCAGCAGGTGGCAGCATCAATGGCAGAGCTACAGGTACATAGAATGGAACCTTCCCTTCATTCTAGCCCCCCTCTGTGGTGTGGTGGGCGTGTCCCACTTGCTACAGGGAGGGTGGAGTTCAGTTCCTAGTCAATCTAGCTTACCCCCTGCTAGTGGAATGTTTTGTTTGCCCCCTTCCAAGGGAGGGTGTGCAGCAGGTGCACTTTCCTGCTGGATGTGCCTTGCCAAGTCAGCTAGAGCACCTTCAGCTCTGCTGGATTTGGAGGCATAAAGAGAAAGCTGAATTTTATAGCCAGTCTTTCAGCACAGCAGAGCCAGAGAGCACCAGATGTAGTAGAGAGGAGTTTGCCTGTCACAGTTAATGCTAACACCTGCTGGAACCAAGACAAAGCCTGAGTCTGTTTGGAGAGACGTTTATGCAGAGTAAAGCTGTTATCAACTTCATCACAAGGTCTGGACTCAATTTATTTCCTCATCCCCTTCATCAACAAACCCCCTTTTCATTGCTGCGGAGCCAATGCCTAGGGTCCAGCGTATCCAGGTAGGAGCACCGTGACACGTGCACCAACATGAAGGGACATTATAGGCTACCCAAGACCACTCTGGCATTCCTACACCTGGGTACCATCTACTACATCACTAAAAGGAGCCCTGTGCCCTTGTTGCTCCATTGCAGCTGGCGTCACAAAAACAAGTACTTTTTTCCTCTTAAAGGGCCCTGGGTGGAGGCGTCCGCTGCAACAGTATTATGTGGGCACTGTATGGCACACTGACAGTATTATGTAAGCACTGTATGGCACACTGACAGTATTATGTGGGCACTGTATGGCACTCTCTGACAGTATTACATGGGCACTATATGGCACTCTCTAACAGTATTACGTGGGCACTATATGGCACTCTCTGACAGTATTATGTGGGCACTATATGGCACTCTCTGACAGTATTACATGGGCACTATATGGCACTCTCTGACAGTATTATGTGGGCACTGTATGGCACTCTCTGACAGTATTACATGGGCACTGTATGGCACTCTCTGACAGTATAACGTGGGCACTGTACGGCACTCTCTGACAGTATTATGTGGGCACTATATGGCACTCTCTGACAGTATTACGTGGGCACTATATGGCACTCTCTGACAGTATTATGTGGGCACTGTATTGCACTCTCTGACAGTATTACGTGGGCACTGTATGGCACTCTCTGACAGTATTACATGGGCACTATATGGCACTCTCTAACAGTATTACGTGGGCACTATATGGCACTCTCTGACAGTATTATTTGGGCACTATATGGCACTCTCTGACAGTATTACATGGGCACTATATGGCACTCTCTGACAGTATTATGTGGGCACTGTATGGCACTCTCTGACAGTATTACATGGGCACTATATAGCACTCTCTGACAGTATTATGTGGGCACTGTATTGCACTCTCTGACAGTATTATGTGGGCACTATATGGCACTCTCTGACAGTATTACGTGGGCACTATATGGCACTCTCTGACAGTATTATGTGGGCACTGTATTGCACTCTCTGACAGTATTACGTGGGCACTGTATGGCACTCTCTGACAGTATTATGTGGGCACTATATGGCACTCTCTGACAGTATTACATGGGCACTGTATGGCTACAATATTAGTTTCAGTTTCACTTGCAGTCACTGCCAGATATAGTCCTTACTTCCAGTACTATTCTGACCTTTGAAGGAGATCGTTTGATGGTGTTGCTGTGGAGCTCTTGTCCGGCGTGGACTGTCGTGATTGGGATCGCCTTCTCTGCTCGTGACTGGATAAGTCTATCTCTGCTGGAGATTGTTTGTTTGTTGCTGTCTTCCCCTGTTGTTCTCCTAGACGCGAGTGATGGTGACTAGTGCTCCCATCGGCCGTTCCCCAGTCTAGTCTTGTTAGGGTGACTGAGGGTTTAGGCATCCTGCTCGCCGCACGGGTTCACACCCCGTCTAGGTTATCAGGGCAGACAGGTGCCAGCTTAGGGTTAGTCAGGGGTGGCCATTCTATTTCCCATCCGTAGATAAGGGTCCCCCTTCCCCTCCGTCTTGTGCGACACGACTGCTGCTGGGATAGCGGTTGTGACAATTACATGGGCACTGTATAGCACTCTCTGACAGTATTATGTGGGCACTGTATGGCACTCTGACAGTATTATGTGGGCACTGTATGGCACTCTCTGACAATATTATGTGGGCACTGTATGGCACTCTCTGACAGTATTATGTGGGCACTATATGGCACTTTCTGACAGTATTATGTGGGCACTGTATGGCACTCTCTGACAGTATTATGTGGGCACTGTATGGCACTCTCTGACAGTATTACATGGGCACTGTATGGCACTCTCTGACAGTATTACATGGGCACTGTATGGCACTCTCTGACAGTATTACGTGGGCACTGTATGGCACTCTCTGACAGTATTACGTGGGCACTGTATGGCACTCTCTGACAGTATTACGTGGGCACTATATGGCACTCTCTGACAGTATTACATGGGCACTGTATGGCACTCTCTGACAGTATTACATGGGCACTATATGGCACTCTCTGACAGTATTACGTGGGCACTGTATGGCACTCTCTGACAGTATTACATGGGCACTGTATGGCACTCTCTGACAGTATTACATGGGCACTATATGGCACTCTCTGACAGTATTACGTGGGCACTGTATGGCACTCTCTGACAGTATTACATGGGCACTGTATGGCACTCTCTGACAGCATTACGTGGGCACTATATGGCACTCAATGACAGTATTACGTGGGCACTGTATGGCACTCTCTGACAGTATTACGTGGGCACTGTATGACCCTCTCTGACAGTATTACGTGGGCACTATATGGCACTCTCTGACAGTAATTCATGGGCACTATATGGCACTCTCTGACAGTATTACGTGGGCACTATATGGCACTCTCTGACAGTATTACATGGGCACTGTATGGCACTCTCTGACAGTATTACATGCGCACTATATGGCACTCTCTGACAGTATTACGTGGGCACTGTATGGCACTCTCTGACAGCATTACGTGGGCACTATATGGCACTCAATGACAGTATTACGTGGGCACTGTATGGCACTCTCTGACAGTATTACGTGGGCACTGTATGGCCCTCTCTGACAGTATTACGTGGGCACTATATGGCACTCTCTGACAGTAATTCATGGGCACTATATGGCACTCTCTGACAGTATTACGTGGGCACTATATGGCACTCTCTGACAGTATTACGTGGGCACTGTATGGCACTCTCTGACAGTATTACATGCGCACTATATGGCACTCTCTGACAGTATTACGTGGGCACTGTATGGCACTCTCTGACAGTATTACATGGGCACTATATGGCACTCTCTGACAGTATTACGTGGGCACTATATGGCACTCTCTGACAGTATTACGTGGGCACTGTATGGCACTCTCTGACAGTATTACATGGGCACTATATGGCACTCTCTGACAGTATTACGTGGGCACTATATGGCACTCTCTGACAGTATTACGTGGGCACTGTACGGCACTCTCTGACAGTATTACGTGGGCACTGTATGGCACTCTCTGACAGTATTATGTGGGCACTATATGGCACTCTCTGACAGAATTACGTGGGCACTGTATGGCACTCTCTGACAGTATTACGTGGGCACTGTATGGCACTCTCTGACAGTATTACGTGGGCACTATATGGCACTCTCTGACAGTATTATGTGGGCACTATATGGCACTCTCTGACAGTATTATGTGGGCACTGTATGGCACTCTCTGACAGTATTACGTGGGCACTGTATGGCACTTTCTGACAGTATTACGTGGGCACTGTATGGCACTCTCTGACAGTATTACGTGGGCACTGTATGGCACTCTCTGACAGTATTACGTGGGCACTGTATGGCACTCTCTGACAGTATTACGTGGGCACTGTATGGCACTCTCTGACAGTATTACGTGGGCACTGTATGGCCCTCTCTGACAGTATTACATGGGCACTATATGGCACTCTCTGACAGTATTACGTGGGCACTATATGGCACTCTCTGGAAGTATTACATGGGCACTATATGGCACTCTCTGACAGTATTATGTGGGCACTATATGGCACTCTCTGACAGTATTACGTGGGCACTGTATGGCACTCTCTGACAGTATTACATGGGCACTGTATGACACTTTCTGACAGTATTACGTGGGCACTGTATGGCACTCTCTGACAATATTACGTGGGCACTGTATGGCACTCTCTGACAGTATTACGTGGGCACTGTATGGCACTCTCTGACAGTATTATGTGGGCACTATATGGCACTCTCTGACAGTATTATGTGGGCACTGTATGGCACTCTCTGACAGTATTACGTGGGCACTGTATGGCACTTTCTGACAGTATTACGTGGGCACTGTATGGCACTCTCTGACAGTATTACGTGGGCACTGTATGGCCCTCTCTGACAGTATTACATGGGCACTATATGGCACTCTCTGACAGTATTACGTGGGCACTATATGGCACTCTCTGGAAGTATTACATGGGCACTGTATGACACTCTCTGACAGTATTATGTGGGCACTATATGGCACTCTCTGACAGTATTACGTGGGCACTGTATGGCACTCTCTGACAGTATTACATGGGCACTGTATGACACTCTCTGACAGTATTACGTGGGCACTGTATGGCACTCTCTGACAATATTACGTGGGCACTGTATGGCACTCTCTGACAGTATTACGTGGGCACTGTATGGCACTCTCTGACAGTATTACGTGGGCACTATATGGCACTCTCTGACAGTATTACATGGGCACTGTATGGCACTCTCTGACAGTATTACATGGGCACTGTATGGCACTCTCTGACAGTATTACGTGGGCACTGTATGGCACTCTCTGACAGTATTACATGGGCACTGTATGGCACTCTCTGACAGTATTATATGGGCACTGTATGGCACTCTCTGACAGTATTACATGGGCACTATATGGCACTCTCTGACAGTATTACGTGGGCACTGTATGGCACTCTCTGACAGTATTACGTGGGCACTATATGGCACTCTCTGACAGTATTATGTGGGCACTGTATGGCACTCTCTGACAGTAATTCATGGGCACTATATGGCACTCTCTGACAGTATTATGTGGGCACTGTACGGCACTCTCTGACAGTATTATGTGGGCACTATATGGCACTCTCTGACAGTATAACGTGGGCACTGTACGGCACTCTCTGACAGTATTATGTGGGCACTGTATGGCACTCTCTGACAGTATTACGTGGGCACTATATGGCACTCTCTGACAGTATTACGTGGGCACTGTATGGCACTCTCTGACAGTATTACATGGGCACTGTATGGCACTCTCTGACAGTATTATATGGGCACTGTATGGCACTCTCTGACAGTATTACATGGGCACTATATGGCACTCTCTGACAGTATTACGTGGGCACTGTATGGCCCTCTCTGACAGTATTACGTGGGCACTGTATGGCACTCTCTGACAGTATTACATGGGCACTATATGGCACTCTCTGACAGTATTATGTGGGCACTGTATGGCACTCTCTGACAGTAATTCATGGGCACTATATGGCACTCTCTGACAGTATTATGTGGGCACTGTACGGCACTCTCTGACAGTATTACATGGGCACTATATGGCACTCTCTGACAGTATTATGTGGGCACTGTATGGCACTCTCTGACAGTATTACGTGGGCACTGTATGGCACTCTCTGACAGTATTACATGGGCACTATATGGCACTCTCTGACAGTATTACGTGGGCACTCTATGGCACACTGACAGTATTACGTGGGCACTGTATGGCACTCTTTGACAGTATTACGTGGGCACTGTATGGCACTCTCTGACAGTATTATGTGGGCACTGTATGGCACTCTCTGACAGTATTACGTGGGCACTCTATGGCACTCTCTGACAGTATTACATGGGCACTGTATGGCACTCTCTGACAGTATTACGTGGGCACTGTATGGCACTCTCTGACAGTATTACATGGGCACTGTATGGCACTCTCTGACAGTATTATGTGGGCACTGTATGGCACTCTCTGACAGTATTACGTGGGCACTGTATGGCACTCTCTGACAGTATTACGTGGGCACTGTATGGCACTCTCTGACAGTATTACATGGGCACTGTATGGCACTCTCTGACAGTATTATGTGGGCACTGTATGGCACTCTCTGACAGTATTATGTGGGCACTGTATGGCACTCTCTGACAGTATTACGTGGGCACTATATGGCACTCTCTGACAGTATTATGTGGGCACTATATGGCACTCTCTGACAGTATTATGTGGGCACTGTATGGCACTCTCTGACAGTATTACGTGGGCACTGTATGGCACTTTCTGACAGTATTACGTGGGCACTGTATGGCACTCTCTGACAGTATTACGTGGGCACTGTATGGCCCTCTCTGACAGTATTACATGGGCACTATATGGCACTCTCTGACAGTATTACGTGGGCACTATATGGCACTCTCTGGAAGTATTACATGGGCACTGTATGACACTCTCTGACAGTATTATGTGGGCACTATATGGCACTCTCTGACAGTATTACGTGGGCACTGTATGGCACTCTCTGACAGTATTACATGGGCACTGTATGACACTCTCTGACAGTATTACGTGGGCACTGTATGGCACTCTCTGACAATATTACGTGGGCACTGTATGGCACTCTCTGACAGTATTACGTGGGCACTGTATGGCACTCTCTGACAGTATTACGTGGGCACTATATGGCACTCTCTGACAGTATTACATGGGCACTGTATGGCACTCTCTGACAGTATTACATGGGCACTGTATGGCACTCTCTGACAGTATTACGTGGGCACTGTATGGCACTCTCTGACAGTATTACATGGGCACTGTATGGCACTCTCTGACAGTATTATATGGGCACTGTATGGCACTCTCTGACAGTATTACATGGGCACTATATGGCACTCTCTGACAGTATTACGTGGGCACTGTATGGCCCTCTCTGACAGTATTACGTGGGCACTATATGGCACTCTCTGACAGTATTATGTGGGCACTGTATGGCACTCTCTGACAGTAATTCATGGGCACTATATGGCACTCTCTGACAGTATTATGTGGGCACTGTACGGCACTCTCTGACAGTATTATGTGGGCACTATATGGCACTCTCTGACAGTATAACGTGGGCACTGTACGGCACTCTCTGACAGTATTATGTGGGCACTGTATGGCACTCTCTGACAGTATTACGTGGGCACTGTATGGCACTCTCTGACAGTATTACGTGGGCACTGTATGGCACTCTCTGACAGTATTACATGGGCACTGTATGGCACTCTCTGACAGTATTATATGGGCACTGTATGGCACTCTCTGACAGTATTACATGGGCACTATATGGCACTCTCTGACAGTATTACGTGGGCACTGTATGGCCCTCTCTGACAGTATTACGTGGGCACTGTATGGCACTCTCTGACAGTATTACATGGGCACTATATGGCACTCTCTGACAGTATTATGTGGGCACTGTATGGCACTCTCTGACAGTAATTCATGGGCACTATATGGCACTCTCTGACAGTATTATGTGGGCACTGTACGGCACTCTCTGACAGTATTACATGGGCACTATATGGCACTCTCTGACAGTATTATGTGGGCACTGTATGGCACTCTCTGACAGTATTACGTGGGCACTGTATGGCACTCTCTGACAGTATTACGTGGGCACTATATGGCACTCTCTGACAGTATTACGTGGGCACTCTATGGCACACTGACAGTATTACGTGGGCACTGTATGGCACTCTTTGACAGTATTACGTGGGCACTGTATGGCACTCTCTGACAGTATTATGTGGGCACTGTATGGCACTCTCTGACAGTATTACGTGGGCACTCTATGGCACTCTCTGACAGTATTACATGGGCACTGTATGGCACTCTCTGACAGTATTACGTGGGCACTGTATGGCACTCTCTGACAGTATTACATGGGCACTGTATGGCACTCTCTGACAGTATTATGTGGGCACTGTATGGCACTCTCTGACAGTATTACGTGGGCACTGTATGGCACTCTCTGACAGTATTACGTGGGCACTGTATGGCACTCTCTGACAGTATTACATGGGCACTGTATGGCACTCTCTGACAGTATTATGTGGGCACTGTATGGCACTCTCTGACAGTATTATGTGGGCACTGTATGGCACTCTCTGACAGTATTACGTGGGCACTATATGGCACTCTCTGACAGTATTACATGGGCACTGTATGGCATTCTCTGACAGTATTACGTGGGCACTATATGGCACTCTCTGACAGTATTATGTGGGCACTGTATGGCACTCTCTGACAGTATTACGTGGGCACTGTATGGCACTCTCTGACAGTATTATTTGGGCACTGTATGGCACTCTCTGACAGTATTACGTGGGCACTGTATGGCACTCTCTGACAGTATTACATGGGCACTATATGGCACTCTCTGACAGTATTACGTGGGCACTGTATGGCACTCTCTGACAGTATTACGTGGGCACTGTATGGCACTCTCTGACAGTATTATGTGGGCACTGTATGGCACTCTCTGACAGTATTACGTGGGCACTCTATGGCACTCTCTGACAGTATTACGTGGGCACTCTATGGCACTCTCTGACAGTATTATGTGGGCACTGTATGGCACTCTCTGACAGTATTATGTGGGCACTCTATGGCACTCTCTGACAGTCTTATGTGGGCACTATATGGCACTCTCTGACAGTATTATGTGGGCACTGTATGGCACTCTCTGACAGTATTACGTGGGCACTGTATGGCACTCTCTGACAGTATTACGTGGGCACTGTATGGCACTCTCTGACAGTCTTATGTGGGCACTGTATGGCACTCTCTGACAGTATTACGTGGGCACTCTATGGCACTCTCTGACAGTCTTATGTGGGCACTGTATGGCACTCTCTGACAGTATTATGTGGGCACTCTATGGCACTCTCTGACAGTATTATGTGGGCACTGTATGGCACTCTCTGACAGTCTTATGTGGGCACTGTATGGCATTCTCTGACAGTATTACGTGGGCACTCTATGGCACTCTCTGACAGTCTTATGTGGGCACTGTATGGCACTCTGACAGTATTATGTGGGCACTCTATGGCACTCTCTGACAGTATTATGTGGGCACTGTATGGCACTCTCTGACAGTCTTATGTGGGCACTCTACACTGCGTGCAGAATTATTAGGCAAATGAGTATTTTGACCACATCATCCTCTTTATGCATGTTGTCTTACTCCAAGCTGTATAGGCTCGAAAGCCTACTACCAATTAAGCATATTAGGTGATGTGCATCTCTGTAATGAGAAGGGGTGTGGTCTAATGACATCAACACCCTATATCCGGTGTGCATAATTATTAGGCAACTTCCTTTCCTTTGGCAAAATGGGTCAAAAGAAGGACTTGACAGGCTCAGAAAAGTCAAAAATAGTGAGATATCTTGCAGAGAGATGCAGCACTCTTAAAATTGCAAAGCTTCTGAAGCGTGATCATCGAACAATCAAGCGTTTCATTCAAAATAGTCAACAGGGTCGCAAGAAGCGTGTGGAAAAACCAAGGCGCAAAATAACTGCCCATGAACTGAGAAAAGTCAAGCGTGCAGCTGCCAAGATGCCACTTGCCACCAGTTTGGCCATATTTCAGAGCTGCAACATCACTGGAGTGCCCAAAAGCACAAGGTGTGCAATACTCAGAGACATGGCCAAGGTAAGAAAGGCTGAAAGACGACCACCACTGAACAAGACACACAAGCTGAAACGTCAAGACTGGGCCAAGAAATATCTCAAGACTGATTTTTCTAAGGTTTTATGGACTGATGAAATGAGAGTGAGTCTTGATGGGCCAGATGGATGGGCCCGTGGCTGGATTGGTAAAGGGCAGAGAGCTCCAGTCCGACTCAGACGCCAGCAAGGTGGAGGTGGAGTACTGGTTTGGGCTGGTATCATCAAAGATGAGCTTGTGGGGCCTTTTCGGGTTGAGGATGGAGTCAAGCTCAACTCCCAGTCCTACTGCCAGTTTCTGGAAGACACCTTCTTCAAGCAGTGGTACAGGAAGAAGTCTGCATCCTTCAAGAAAAACATGATTTTCATGCAGGACAATGCTCCATCACACGCGTCCAAGTACTCCACAGCGTGGCTGGCAAGAAAGGGTATAAAAGAAGAAAATCTAATGACATGGCCTCCTTGTTCACCTGATCTGAACCCCATTGAGAACCTGTGGTCCATCATCAAATGTGAGATTTACAAGGAGGGAAAACAGTACACCTCTCTGAACAGTGTCTGGGAGGCTGTGGTTGCTGCTGCACGCAATGTTGATGGTGAACAGATCAAAACACTGACAGAATCCATGGATGGCAGGCTTTTGAGTGTCCTTGCAAAGAAAGGTGGCTATATTGGTCACTGATTTGTTTTTGTTTTGTTTTTGAATGTCAGAAATGTATATTTGTGAATGTTGAGATGTTATATTGGTTTCACTGGTAAAAATAAATAATTGAAATGGGTATATATTTGTTTTTTGTTAAGTTGCCTAATAATTATGCACAGTAATAGTCACCTGCACACACAGATATCCCCCTAAAATAGCTAAAACTAAAAACAAACTAAAAACTACTTCCAAAAATATTCAGCTTTGATATTAATGAGTTTTTTGGGTTCATTGAGAACATGGTTGTTGTTCAATAATAAAATTAATCCTCAAAAATACAACTTGCCTAATAATTCTGCACTCCCTGTATGGCACTCTCTGACAGTATTACGTGGGCACTGTATGGCACTCTCTGACAGTATTATGTGGGCACTGTATGGCACTCTCTGACAGTATTATGTGGGCACTCTATGGCACTCTCTGACAATATTATGTGGGCACTGTATGGCACTCTCTGACAGTCTTATGTGGGCACTCTATGGCACTCTCTGACAGTATTACGTGGGCACTCTATGGCACTCTCTGACAGTATTATGTGGGCACTGTATGGCACTCTCTGACAGTATTACATGGGCACTGTATGGCACTCTCTGACAGTATTACGTGGGCACTCTATGGCACTCTCTGACAGTATTATGTGGGCACTGTATGGCACTCTCTGACAGTATTATGTGGGCACTGTATGGCACTCTCTGACAGTATTATGTGGGCACTGTATGGCACTCTCTGACAGTATTATGTGGGCACTGTATGGCACTCTCTGACAGTATTATGTGGGCACTCTATGGCACTCTCTGACAATATTATGTGGGCACTGTATGGCACTCTCTGACAGTCTTATGTGGGCACTCTATGGCACTCTCTGACAGTATTACGTGGGCACTCTATGGCACTCTCTGACAGTATTATGTGGGCACTGTATGGCACTCTCTGACAGTATTACATGGGCACTGTATGGCACTCTCTGACAGTATTACGTGGGCACTCTATGGCACTCTCTGACAGTATTATGTGGGCACTGTATGGCACTCTCTGACAGTATTATGTGGGCACTGTATGGCACTCTCTGACAGTATTATGTGGGCACTGTATGGCACTCTCTGACAGTATTACGTGGGCACTCTATGGCACTCTCTGACAGTATTATGTGGGCACTGTATGGCACTCTCTGACAGTCTTATGTGGGCACTCTATGGCACTCTCTGACAGTATTATGTGGGCACTGTATGGCACTCTCTGACAGTCTTATGTGGGCACTCTATGGCACTCTCTGACAGTATTACGTGGGCACTCTATGGCACTCTCTGACAGTATTATGTGGGCACTGTATGGCACTCTCTGACAGTATTATGTGGGCACTCTATGGCACTCTCTGACAGTATTATGTGGGCACTGTATGGCACTCTCTGACAGTATTATGTGGGCACTGTATGGCACTCTCTGACAGTATTATGTGGGCACTGTATGGCACTCTCTGACAGTATTACGTGGGCACTATATGGCACTCTCTGACAGTCTTATGTGGGCACTGTATGGCATTCTCTGACAGTATTACATGGGCACTGTATGGCACTCTCTGACAGTATTATGTGGGCACTGTATGGCACTCTCTGACAGTATTATGTGGGCACTATATGGCACTCTCTGACAGTCTTATGTGGGCACTGTATGGCATTCTCTGACAGTATTACATGGGCACTGTATGGCACTCTCTGACAGTATTATGTGGGCACTATATGGCACTCTCTGACAGTATTACGTGGGCACTATATGGCACTCTCTGACAGTATTATGTGGGCACTGTATGGCACTCTCTGACAGTATTATGTGGGCACTATATGGCACTCTCTGACAGTATTACGTGGGCACTATATGGCACTCTCTGACAGTATTATGTGGGCACTGTATGGCACTCTCTGACAGTATTATGTGGGCACTATATGGCACTCTCTGACAGTATTATGTGGGCACTGTATGGCACTCTCTGACAGTATTATGTGGGCACTATATGGCACTCTCTGACAGTCTTATGTGGGCACTGTATGGCATTCTCTGACAGTATTACATGGGCACTGTATGGCACTCTCTGACAGTATTATGTGGGCACTATATGGCACTCTCTGACAGTATTACGTGGGCACTATATGGCACTCTCTGACAGTATTATGTGGGCACTGTATGGCACTCTCTGACAGTATTATGTGGGCACTATATGGCACTCTCTGACAGTATTACATGGGCACTGTATGGCACTCTCTGACAGTATTACGTGGGCACTGTATGGCACTCTCTGACAGTATTACATGGGCACTATATGGCACTCTCTGACAGTATTACATGGGCACTGTATGGCACTCTCTGACAGTATTACGTGGGCACTCTATGGCACTCTCTGACTGTCTTATGTGGGCACTGTATGGCACTCTCTGACAGTATTACATGGGCACTATATGGCACTCTCTGACAGTATTACATGGGCACTGTATGGCACTCTCTGACAGTATTACGTGGGCACTGTATGGCACTCTCTGACAGTATTATGTGGGCACTCTATGGCACTCTCTGACAGTATTATGTGGGCACTGTATGGCACTCTCTGACAGTATTACGTGGGCACTGTATGGCACTCTCTGACAGTATTACGTGGGCACTGTATGGCACTCTCTGACAGTATTACATGGGCACTATATGGCACTCTCTGACAGTATTACGTGGGCACTCTATGGCACTCTCTGACAGTATTATGTGGGCACTGTATGGCACTCTCTGACAGTATTATGTGGGCACTGTATGGCACTCTCTGACAGTATTATGTGGGCACTCTATGGCACTCTCTGACAGTCTTATGTGGGCACTGTATGGCATTCTCTGACAGTATTACGTGGGCACTGTATGGAACTCTCTGACAGTCTTATGTGGGCACTGTACGGCACTCTCTGACAGTATTATGTGGGCACTATATGGCACTCTCTGACAGTATTACGTGGGCACTATATGGCACTCTCTGACAGTATTATGTGGGCACTGTATGGCATTCTCTGACAGTATTACATGGGCACTATATGGCACTCTCTGACAGTATTACGTGGGCACTGTATGGCACTCTCTGACAGTATTACATGGGCACTGTATGGCACTCTCTGACAGTATTACGTGGGCACTGTATGGCACTCTCTGACAGTCTTATGTGGGCACTGTATGGCACTCTGACAGTATTACGTGGGCACTCTATGGCACTCTCTGACAGTCTTATGTGGGCACTGTATGGCATTCTCTGACAGTATTACGTGGGCACTATATGGCACTCTCTGACAGTATTACATGGGCACTGTATGGCACTCTCTGACAGTATTACATGGGCACTGTATGGCACTCTCTGACAGTATTACGTGGGCACTGTATGGCACTCTCTGACAGTCTTATGTGGGCACTGTATGGCACTCTGACAGTATTACGTGGGCACTCTATGGCACTCTCTGACAGTCTTATGTGGGCACTGTATGGCATTCTCTGACAGTATTACATGGGCACTGTATGGCACTCTCTGACAGTCTTATGTGGGCACTGTATGGCACTCTCTGACAGTATTACATGGGCACTGTATGGCACTCTCTGACAGTCTTATGTGGGCACTGTATGGCACTCTCTGACAGTATTACGTGGGCACTGTATGGCACTCTCTGACAGTATTACATGGGCACTGTATGGCACTCTCTGACAGTATTACGTGGGCACTGTATGGCACTCTCTGACAGTCTTATGTGGGCACTGTATGGCACTCTGACAGTATTACGTGGGCACTCTATGGCACTCTCTGACAGTCTTATGTGGGCACTGTATGGCATTCTCTGACAGTATTACATGGGCACTGTATGGCACTCTCTGACAGTCTTATGTGGGCACTGTATGGCACTCTCTGACAGTATTACATGGGCACTGTATGGCACTCTCTGACAGTCTTATGTGGGCACTGTATGGCACTCTCTGACAGTATTACGTGGGCACTCTATGGCACTCTCTGACAGTATTATGTGGGCACTGTATGGCACTCTCTGACAGTATTACGTGGGCACTGTATGGCATTCTCTGACAGTATTACGTGGGCACTATATGGCACTCTCTGACAGTATTATGTGGGCACTGTATGGCACTCTCTGACAGTATTACATGGGCACTGTATGGCACTCTCTGACAGTATTACGTGGGCACTGTATGGCACTCTCTGACAGTATTACGTGGGCACTGTATGGCACTCTCTGACAGTATTACGTGGGCACTGTATGGCACTCTCTGACAGTATTACATGGGCACTGTATGGCACTCTCTGACAGTATTACATGGGCACTGTATGGCACTCTCTGACAGTATTACATGGGCACTATATGGCACTCTCTGACAGTATTACGTGGGCACTGTATGGCACTCTCTGACAGTATTACGTGGGCACTGTATGGCACTCTCTGACAGTATTACGTGGGCACTGTATGGCACTCTCTGACAGTATTATGTGGGCACTGTATGGCACTCTCTGACAATATTATGTGGGCACTGTATGGCACTTTCTGACAGTCTTATGTGGGCACTGTATGGCACTCTCTGACAGTATTACGTGGGCACTCTATGGCACTCTCTGACAGTCTTATGTGGGCACTGTATGGCACTCTCTGACAGTATTATGTGGGCACTCTATGGCACTCTCTGACAGTATTATGTGGGCACTGTATGGCACTCTCTGACAGTCTTATGTGGGCACTGTATGGCATTCTCTGACAGTATTACGTGGGCACTATATGGCACTCTCTGACAGTATTACGTGGGCACTATATGGCACTCTGACAGTATTACGTGGGCACTGTATGGCACTCTCTGACAGTATTACGTGGGCACTATATGGCACTCTCTGACAGTATTACGTGGGCACTATATGGCACTCTCTGACAGTATTACGTGGGCACTATATGGCACTCTCTGACAGTATTACGTGGGCACTATATGGCACTCTCTGACAGTATTATGTGGGCACTGTATGGCACTCTCTGACAGTATTACGTGGGCACTGTATGGCACTCTCTGACAGTATTACGTGGGCACTGTATGGCGGTATTACATGCATGTCTTACATCTGTTGCACTTGATAAGTAATGGATATTGGTGTTAGATCTCTAACCTTTCACATCCTGCATTTACTTCCATGTTCCCCTGGAGCGGTGCATGTACGTTGGGTTTACATGTGGCGGTTTCTATGGAGCTGATACACACACCGCTGCCAGTGTCTTCTGCGTGCAGATAGAACATGGAAACCATATGTCCAGTTGTGGAGACATATGGATGATATTATAGCCTTGACCTGCTACTGGGGGATTCTCACACCCGACACATATGGATCACATAACACATGGAATACATGTGAGGAACCAGAAATCTCAGAGTCCTGGCTGGAGCCCGGCCCGGCCCTGGGGGCACTCCGAGTAAACACCCTGACATTTCATACAAGCCAAGGAGAAGGGTGGGAGACGAGAGGAACAGATGGAGGGGGTAGTGCAAGGGGAGGCGGGAGAGGTGGAGGACACAGGAGAAAGACAAAGACATGGAAGCATCTGGAAGAAAGAGTCAAGGGGTTAACAACAAGGACTGGCTATGAGGAGGGAAGGGCTCGATCTGCTGCATCCCCGATGTCCATGTCATTGAGGTCCACCCCAGATACATAGACATGCTATATGTTTATTACAAGCTCACATGTGACACCATCTTGTATACACGCATGATCTACCACACATGATGGACATGACCTAGGATTTCACAGCTTGGGCAAATCCAACTCTGTTACTGCTGCGGTCAAAAGCCACAAAGTATTCACGGATGAAGATGTCTCCAAGAATCCAAGGGCCGGAGGTGTTCTGGAAGCCACTGCTGCATGATCCGGAGAACTACAAGACACAAGTCATCCATTAACACACAGACATGATACAATACCTAGAACCGAAGCCTGAAGACATCTCAAGTAGAAGAAAGCCGCAGTGGAGGGTTGTAGACACCGGGCTAGAGGGAACATTGCCCTGCACCAGGTTCATGCTGGCCTGAAGGATGAGGGCCTAGTCCTCGATAAAAGCCTCCCAACGCTGATTGACAGCTTCATCTTAGAAACATAGACTATAACGAATGCACCACCGGCGCTAATTACACCAAATAGGCAGCAGTATCTTATAGAAGACCAGACAAATCACTTGTATAAAGGTAACATGACCCTGCGCTCGGCCTATTAATCCTGACCCTTATGAGCCTCTGGCTCTGACTGTGAGGAACTTGTCCACTTCACTTTCAACTATCAAGATGACCTTGTTTCTGATATGTGGAGTCAAGGGACCACTTTGTCCAGGATTTCGATATAAACGAATTCTTCTGCGCAGAGGTAATAGCAGGTAAACAGGCTGTTTGGAGGTAGCCCCAGCCGGTAGCGAAACTCCGCTTGTACTCACGCTCACAAAGGGAGCCGGTGACGTCACCTCTTGAGCTACGGGCTGCTGTGAGCACCGAAAACCAACCAACGCGTTTCGAGCAGAGTGCTGCTCTTCGTCAGGGAATCATTCGAGTGCCCTCAGTAGCTTCCTTTTATTCTACCCGCTCACGATGCTTCATAACTTCGATAGTTTTAAAAAGATTCGATAATTTTTTTAATCGAAAAAAAATAACTCGATTTCTGTGTTTTAACCCTTCGGGACCAATGTGTTCATATAAAAAATCCACTGAGTTTCTTTTTTCGACATGTTTTTAATATAGTCTCCTCCCCATATATCCATTTTAACTATTTCTATCCTGAAAAATGAAGAATTTCCCATTATGCTTCTCTATGAAATGTCAAATTTTGGAGGAGATACAGTGGAAAGAGAGCTATGTAATGGGAACGCTAGACGTAAAATCACTGGATACAGTTATTGAAAACGAAAAGGGCCGGCGCAATATTTTCTGCACCAAAAAGATTTACCAAATACCCAGATAGAATTCATTGGGGATTGCATTTCATTTATTTTACAATTTTTTTTAAATTTAAATATGAAGACGAATCTTTTTAAAACTATCGAATTTATGAAGTCGGAGTTAATTAACATCGTGAGCGGGTAGAATAAAAGGAAGCTACTGAGGGCACTCGAATGATTCCCTGACGAAGAGCAGCACTCTGCTCGAAACGCGTTGGATGGTTTTTGGTGATTACAGCAGCCCGTAGCTCAAGAGGTGACGTCACCGGCTCTCTTTGTGAGCGTGAGCACAAGCGGAGTTTTGCTACCGGCTAGGGCGAACTCCAAACAGACTGTTTTACCTGCTATTACCTCTGCGCAGAAGAATTCGTGTATATCGAAATCCTGGACAAAGTGGTCCCTTGACTCCACATATCAGAAACAAGGTCATCTTGATAGTTGAAAGTGAAGTGGACAAGTTCCTCACAGTCAGAGCCAGAGGTTAATAAGGGTCAGGATTAATAGGCCGAGCGCAGGGTCATTTTACCTTTATACAAGTGATTTGTCTTAGAACCAAAGTTTATGAAGCTGAATAGACATCTGTCCATCAAGTTCAAGCAGCCAAGAACCACAATACCACCCAGAACGAGGGAGAAATCTGCTACTTCATTACTGTACATAGACTACATGATAAACATCCCCTGTCTACACTACATGACTGTATGATCAGCTTCTCCTCTCCTGTCTACACTACATGACTGTATGATCATCTTCTCCTCTCCTCCTGTCTACACTACATGACTGTATGATCAGCTTCTCCTCTCCTGTCTACACTACATGACTGTATGATCATCTTCTCCTCTCCTGTCTACACTACATGACTGTATGATCATCTTCTCCTCTCCTGTCTACACTACATGACTGTATGATCAGCTTCTCCTCTCCTGTCTACACTACATGACTGTATGATCAGCTTCTCCTCTCCTCCTGTCTACACTACATGACTGTATGATCAGCTTCTCCTCTCCTCCTGTCTACACTACATGACTGTATGATCAGCTTCTCCTCTCCTCCTGTCTACACTACATGACTGTATGGTCAGCACCTCCTCTCCTGTCTACACTACATGACTGTATGATCAGCTTCTCCTCCTGTCTACACTACATGACTGTATGATCAGCGTCTCCTCTCCTGTCTACACTACATGACTGTATGATCAGCTTCTCCTCTCCTCCTGTCTACACTACATGACTGTATGATCAGCTTCTCCTCCTGTCTACACTACATGACTGTATGATCAGCGTCTCCTCTCCTGTCTACACTACATGACTGTATGATCAGCTTCTCCTCTCCTCCTGTCTACACTACATGACTGTATGATCAGCTTCTCCTCTCCTCCTGTCTACACTACATGACTGTATGATCAGCTTCTCCTCCTGTCTACACTACATGACTGTATGATCAGCTTCTCCTGTCCTCCTGTCTACACTACATGACTGTATGATCAGCGCCTCCTCTCCTGTCTACACTACATGACTGTATGATCAGCTTCTCCTCTCCTGTCTACACTACATGACTGTATGATCAGCTTCTCCTCTCCTCCTGTCTACACTACATGACTGTATGATCGGCTTCTCCTCTCCTCCTGTCTACACTACATGACTGTATGATCAGCGCCTCCTCTCCTGTCTACACTACATGACTGTATGATCAGCGCCTCCTCTCCTGTCTACACTACATGACTGTATGATCAGCTTCTCCTCCTGTCTACACTACATGACTGTATGATCAGCTTCTCCTCCTGTCTACACTACATGACTGTATGATCGGCTTCTCCTCTCCTCCTGTCTACACTACATGACTGTATGATCAGCTTCTCCTCTCTTCCTGTCTACACTACATGACTGTATGATCAGCTTCTCCTCCTCTCCTGTCTACACTACATGACTGTATGGTCAGCTTCTCCTCTCCTCCTGTCTACACTACATGACTGTATGATCAGCTTCTCCTCTCCTCCTGTCTACACTACATGACTGTATGATCATCTTCTCCTCTCCTCCTGTCTACACTACATGACTGTATGATCAGCTTCTCCTCCTGTCTACACTACATGACTGTATGATCAGCTTCTCCTCCTGTCTACACTACATGACTGTATGATCGGCTTCTCCTCTCCTCCTGTCTACACTACATGACTGTATGGTCAGCTTCTCCTCTCCTCCTGTCTACACTACATGACTGTATGATCAGCTTCTCCTCTCCTCCTGTCTACACTACATGACTGTATGATCATCTTCTCCTCTCCTCCTGTCTACACTACATGACTGTATGATCAGCTTCTTCTCTCCTCCTGTCTACACTACATGACTGTATGATCAGCTTCTCCTCTCCTCCTGTCTACACTACATGACTGTATGATCAGCTTTTCCTCTCCTCCTGTCTGCACTACATGACTGTATGATCAGCTTCTCCTCTCCTCCTGTCTACACTACATGACTGTATGATCAGCTTCTCCTCTCCTCCTGTCTACACTACATGACTGTATGATCATCTTCTCCTCTCCTCCTGTCTGCACTACATGACTGTATGATCATCTTCTCCTCTCCTCCTGTCTACACTACATGACTGTATGATCATCTTCTCCTCTCCTCCTGTCTACACTACATGACTGTATGGTCAGCTTCTCCTCTCCTCCTGTCTACACTACATGACTGTATGATCAGCTTCTCCTCTCCTGTCTACACTACATGACTGTATGGTCAGCTTCTCCTCTCCTGTCTACACTACATGACTGTATGATCAGCTTCTTCTCTCCTCCTGTCTACACTACATGACTGTATGATCAGCTTCTCCTCTCCTCCTGTCTACACTACATGACTGTATGATCAGCTTCTCCTCTCCTCCTGTCTACACTACATGACTGTATGATCAGCTTCTTCTCTCCTCCTGTCTACACTACATGACTGTATGATCAGCTTCTCCTCTCCTGTCTACACTACATGACTGTATGATCATCTTCTCCTCTCCTCCTGTCTACACTACATGACTGTATGATCAGCTTCTCCTCTCCTGTCTACACTACATGACTGTATGATCATCTTCTCCTCTCCTCCTGTCTACACTACATGACTGTATGATCAGCTTCTCCTCTCCTGTCTACACTACATGACTGTATGATCAGCTTCTCCTCTCCTCCTGTCTACACTACATGACTGTATGATCGGCTTCTCCTCTCCTCCTGTCTACACTACATGACTGTATGATCAGCGCCTCCTCTCCTGTCTACACTACATGACTGTATGATCAGCGCCTCCTCTCCTGTCTACACTACATGACTGTATGATCAGCTTCTCCTCCTGTCTACACTACATGACTGTATGATCAGCTTCTCCTCCTGTCTACACTACATGACTGTATGATCGGCTTCTCCTCTCCTCCTGTCTACACTACATGACTGTATGGTCAGCTTCTCCTCTCCTCCTGTCTACACTACATGACTGTATGATCAGCTTCTCCTCTCCTCCTGTCTACACTACATGACTGTATGATCATCTTCTCCTCTCCTCCTGTCTACACTACATGACTGTATGATCAGCTTCTTCTCTCCTCCTGTCTATACTACATGACTGTATGATCAGCTTCTCCTCCTGTCTACACTACATGACTGTATGATCGGCTTCTCCTCTCCTCCTGTCTACACTACATGACTGTATGGTCAGCTTCTCCTCTCCTCCTGTCTACACTACATGACTGTATGATCAGCTTCTCCTCTCCTCCTGTCTACACTACATGACTGTATGATCATCTTCTCCTCTCCTCCTGTCTACACTACATGACTGTATGATCAGCTTCTTCTCTCCTCCTGTCTACACTACATGACTGTATGATCAGCTTTTCCTCTCCTCCTGTCTGCACTACATGACTGTATGATCAGCTTCTCCTCTCCTCCTGTCTACACTACATGACTGTATGATCAGCTTCTCCTCTCCTCCTGTCTACACTACATGACTGTATGATCATCTTCTCCTCTCCTCCTGTCTGCACTACATGACTGTATGATCATCTTCTCCTCTCCTCCTGTCTACACTACATGACTGTATGATCATCTTCTCCTCTCCTCCTGTCTACACTACATGACTGTATGATCAGCTTCTCCTCTCCTCCTGTCTACACTACATGACTGTATGGTCAGCTTCTCCTCTCCTCCTGTCTACACTACATGACTGTATGATCAGCTTCTCCTCTCCTGTCTACACTACATGACTGTATGGTCAGCTTCTCCTCTCCTGTCTACACTACATGACTGTATGATCAGCTTCTCCTCTCCTCCTGTCTACACTACATGACTGTATGATCAGCTTCTCCTCTCCTCCTGTCTACACTACATGACTGTATGATCAGCTTCTCCTCTCCTCCTGTCTACACTACATGACTGTATGATCAGCTTCTCCTCTCCTCCTGTCTACACTACATGACTGTATGATCAGCTTCTCCTCTCCTGTCTACACTACATGACTGTATGATCAGCTTCTCCTCTCCTGTCTACACTACATGACTGTATGGTCAGCTTCTCCTCTCCTCCTGTCTACACTACATGACTGTATGATCAGCTTCTCCTCTCCTCCTGTCTACACTACATGACTGTATGGTCAGCTTCTCCTCTCCTCCTGTCTACACTACATGACTGTATGATCAGCTTCTCCTCTCCTGTCTACACTACATGACTGTATGATCAGCTTCTCCTCTCCTCCTGTCTACACTACATGACTGTATGATCAGCTTCTCCTCTCCTCCTGTCTGCACTACATGACTGTATGATCATCTTCTCCTCTCCTGTCTACACTACATGACTGTATGATCAGCTTCTCCTCTCCTCCTGTCTACACTACATGACTGTATGATCAGCTTCTCCTCTCCTCCTGTCTACACTACATGACTGTATGATCAGCGCCTCCTCTCCTGTCTACACTACATGACTGTATGATCAGCGCCTCCTCTCCTGTCTACACTACATGACTGTATGATCAGCTTCTCCTCTCCTGTCTACACTACATGACTGTATGATCAGCTTCTCCTCCTGTCTACACTACATGACTGTATGATCAGCGTCTCCTCTCCTGTCTACACTACATGACTGTATGATCAGCTTCTCCTCTCCTCCTGTCTACACTACATGACTGTATGATCATCTTCTCCTCTCCTCCTGTCTACACTACATGACTGTATGATCAGCTTCTCCTCCTGTCTACACTACATGACTGTATGATCAGCGCCTCCTCTCCTCCGGTCTACACTACATGACTGTATGATCAGCTTCTCCTCTCCTCCTGTCTACACTACATGACTGTATGATCATCTTCTCCTCTCCTCCTGTCTACACTACATGACTGTATGATCAGCTTCCCCTCCTGTCTACACTACATGACTGTATGATCAGCTTCTCCTCTCCTCCTGTCTACACTACATGACTGTATGATCAGCTTCTCCTCTCCTCCTGTCTACACTACATGACTGTATGATCATCTTCTCCTCTCCTCCTGTCTACACTACATGACTGTATGATCAGCGCCTCCTCTCCTGTCTACACTACATGACTGTATGATCAGCTTCTCCTCTCCTGTCTACACTACATGACTGTATGATCAGCTTCTCCTCTCCTCCTGTCTACACTACATGACTGTATGATCAGCTTCTCCTCCTGTCTACACTACATGACTGTATGATCAGCTTCTCCTCTCCTGTCTACACTACATGACTGTATGATCAGCTTCTCCTCTCCTGTCTACACTACATGACTGTATGATCAGCTTCTCCTCTCCTGTCTACACTACATGACTGTATGATCAGCTTCTCCTCTCCTCCTGTCTACACTACATGACTGTATTATCAGCTTCTCCTGTCTACACTACATGACTGTATGATCATCTTCTCCTCTCCTCCTGTCTACACTACATGACTGTATGATCATCTTCTCCTCTCCTCCTGTCTACACTACATGACTGTATGATCAGCTTCTTCTCTCCTCCTGTCTACACTACATGACTGTATGATCAGCTTCTCCTCCTGTCTACACTACATGACTGTATGATCATCTTTTCCTCTCCTCCTGTCTGCACTACATGACTGTATGATCATCTTCTTCTCTCCTCCTGTCTACACTACATGACTGTATGATCAGCTTCTCCTCTCCTCCTGTCTACACTACATGACTGTATGATCAGCTTCTCCTCTCCTCCTGTCTACACTACATGACTGTATGATCAGCTTCTCCTCTCCTCCTGTCTACACTACATGACTGTATGATCAGCTTCTCCTCTCCTCCTGTCTACACTACATGACTGTATGATCAGCTTCTCCTCTCCTCCTGTCTACACTACATGACTGTATGATCAGCTTCTCCTCTCCTCCTGTCTACACTACATGACTGTATGATCAGCTTCTCCTCCTGTCTACACTACATGACTGTATGATCAGCTTTTCCTCTCCTCCTGTCTGCACTACATGACTGTATGATCATCTTCTTCTCTCCTCCTGTCTACACTACATGACTGTATGATCAGCTTCTCCTCTCCTCCTGTCTACACTACATGACTGTATGATCAGCTTCTCCTCTCCTCCTGTCTACACTACATGACTGTATGATCAGCTTCTCCTCTCCTCCTGTCTACACTACATGTCTGTATGATCGGCTTCTCCTCTCCTCCTGTCTACACTACATGACTGTATGATCATCTTCTCCTCTCCTCCTGTCTACACTACATGACTGTATGATCATCTTCTCCTCTCCTCCTGTCTACACTACATGACTGTATGATCAGCTTCTTCTCTCCTCCTGTCTACACTACATGACTGTATGATCAGCTTCTCCTCTCCTCCTGTCTACACTACATGACTGTATGATCAGCTTTTCCTCTCCTCCTGTCTGCACTACATGACTGTATGATCATCTTCTTCTCTCCTCCTGTCTACACTACATGACTGTATGATCAGCTTCTCCTCTCCTCCTGTCTACACTACATGACTGTATGATCAGCTTCTCCTCTCCTCCTGTCTACACTACATGACTGTATGATCAGCTTCTCCTCTCCTCCTGTCTACACTACATGACTGTATGATCATCTTCTCCTCTCCTCCTATCTACACTACATGACTGTATGATCAGCGCCTCCTCTCCTGTCTACACTACATGACTGTATGATCAGCTTCTCCTCTCCTCCTGTCTACACTACATGACTGTATGATCATCTTCTCCTCTCCTCCTGTCTACACTACATGACTGTATGATCAGCGCCTCCTCTCCTGTCTACACTACATGACTGTATGATCAGCTTCTCCTCTCCTGTCTACACTACATGACTGTATGATCAGCTTCTCCTCTCCTCCTGTCTACACTACATGACTGTATGATCAGCTTCTCCTCTCCTCCTGTCTACACTACATGACTGTATGATCAGCGCCTCCTCTCCTGTCTACACTACATGACTGTATGGTCAGCTTCTCCTCCTGTCTACACTACATGACTGTATGATCAGCTTCTCCTCTCCTCCTGTCTACACTACATGACTGTATGATCAGCTTCTCCTCTCCTCCTGTCTACACTACATGACTGTATGATCAGCTTCTCCTCCTGTCTACACTACATGACTGTATGATCAGCTTCTCCTCTCCTGTCTACACTACATGACTGTATGATCAGCTTCTCCTCTCCTGTCTACACTACATGACTGTATGATCAGCTTCTCCTCTCCTGTCTACACTACATGACTGTATGATCAGCTTCTCCTCCTGTCTACACTACATGACTGTATGATCGGCTTCTCCTCTCCTCCTGTCTACACTACATGACTGTATGATCAGCTTCTCCTCTCCTGTCTACACTACATGACTGTATGATCAGCTTCTCCTCTCCTCCTGTCTACACTACATGACTGTATTATCAGCTTCTTCTGTCTACACTACATGACTGTATGATCATCTTCTCCTCTCCTCCTGTCTACACTACATGACTGTATGATCATCTTCTCCTCTCCTCCTGTCTACACTACATGACTGTATGATCAGCTTCTTCTCTCCTCCTGTCTACACTACATGACTGTATGATCAGCTTTTCCTCTCCTCCTGTCTGCACTACATGACTGTATGATCATCTTCTTCTCTCCTCCTGTCTACACTACATGACTGTATGATCAGCTTCTCCTCTCCTCCTGTCTACACTACATGACTGTATGATCAGCTTCTCCTCTCCTCCTGTCTACACTACATGACTGTATGATCAGCTTCTCCTCTCCTCCTGTCTACACTACATGACTGTATGATCAGCTTCTCCTCTCCTCCTGTCTACACTACATGACTGTATGATCAGCTTCTCCTCTCCTCCTGTCTACACTACATGACTGTATGATCAGCTTCTCCTCTCCTCCTGTCTACACTACATGACTGTATGATCAGCTTCTCCTCTCCTCCTGTCTACACTACATGACTGTATGATCATCTTCTCCTCTCCTCCTGTCTACACTACATGACTGTATGATCAGCTTCTCCTCTCCTCCTGTCTACACTACATGACTGTATGATCAGCTTCTCCTCCTGTCTACACTACATGACTGTATGATCAGCGTCTCCTCTCCTGTCTACACTACATGACTGTATGATCAGCTTCTCCTCTCCTCCTGTCTACACTACATGACTGTATGATCAGCTTCTCCTCTCCTCCTGTCTACACTACATGACTGTATGATCAGCTTCTCCTCTCCTCCTGTCTACACTACATGACTGTATAATCATCTTCTCCTCTCCTGTCTACACTACATGACTGTATGATCAGCTTCTCCTCTCCTCCTGTCTACACTACATGACTGTATGATCATCTTCTCCTCTCCTCCTGTCTACACTACATGACTGTATGATCAGCGTCTCCTCTCCTGTCTACACTACATCACTGTATGATCAGCTTCTCCTCTCCTCCTGTCTACACTACATGACTGTATGATCAGCTTCTCCTCCTGTCTACACTACATGACTGTATGATCATCTTCTCCTCTCCTCCTGTCTACACTACATGACTGTATGATCAGCTTCTTCTCTCCTCCTGTCTATACTACATGACTGTATGATCAGCTTTTCCTCTCCTCCTGTCTTCACTACATGACTGTATGATCAGCGTCTCCTCTCCTGTCTACACTACATGACTGTATGATCAGCTTCTCCTCTCCTCCTGTCTACACTACATGACTGTATGATCATCTTCTCCTCTCCTCCTGTCTACACTACATGACTGTATGATCAGCTTCTCCTCCTGTCTACACTACATGACTGTATGATCAGCGCCTCCTCTCCTCCGGTCTACACTACATGACTGTATGATCAGCTTCTCCTCTCCTCCTGTCTACACTACATGACTGTATGATCATCTTCTCCTCTCCTCCTGTCTACACTACATGACTGTATGATCAGCTTCTCCTCCTGTCTACACTACATGACTGTATGATCAGCTTCTCCTCTCCTCCTGTCTACACTACATGACTGTATGATCAGCTTCTCCTCTCCTCCTGTCTACACTACATGACTGTATGATCATCTTCTCCTCTCCTCCTGTCTACACTACATGACTGTATGATCAGCGCCTCCTCTCCTGTCTACACTACATGACTGTATGATCAGCTTCTCCTCTCCTGTCTACACTACATGACTGTATGATCAGCTTCTCCTCTCCTCCTGTCTACACTACATGACTATATGATCATCTTCTCCTCTCCTCCTGTCTACACTACATGACTGTATGATCAGCTTCTCCTCCTCTCCTGTCTACACTACATGACTGTATGATCAGCTTCTCCTCTCCTGTCTACACTACATGACTGTATGATCAGCTTCTCCTCTCCTCCTGTCTACACTACATGACTGTATGATCATCTTCTCCTCTGCTCCTGTCTACACTACATGACTGTATGATCAGCTTCTCCTCTCCTCCTGTCTACACTACATGACTGTATGATCAGCTTCTCCTCTCCTCCTGTCTACACTACATGACTGTATGATTAGCTTCTCCTCTCCTGTCTACACTACATGACTGTATGATCAGCTTCTCCTCCCCTGTCTACACTACATGACTGTATGATCAGCTTCTCCTCTCCTGTCTACACTACATGACTGTATGATCAGCTTCTCCTCTCCTCCTGTCTACACTACATGACTGTATTATCAGCTTCTCCTGTCTACACTACATGACTGTATGATCATCTTCTCCTCTCCTCCTGTCTACACTACATGACTGTATGATCATCTTCTCCTCTCCTCCTGTCTACACTACATGACTGTATGATCAGCTTCTTCTCTCCTCCTGTCTACACTACATGACTGTATGATCAGCTTCTCCTCCTGTCTACACTACATGACTGTATGATCATCTTTTCCTCTCCTCCTGTCTGCACTACATGACTGTATGATCATCTTCTTCTCTCCTCCTGTCTACACTACATGACTGTATGATCAGCTTCTCCTCTCCTCCTGTCTACACCACATGACTGTATGATCAGCTTCTCCTCTCCTCCTGTCTACACTACATGACTGTATGATCAGCTTCTCCTCTCCTCCTGTCTACACTACATGACTGTATGATCAGCTTCTCCTCTCCTCCTGTCTACACTACATGACTGTATGATCAGCTTCTCCTCTCCTCCTGTCTACACTACATGACTGTATGATCAGCTTCTCCTCTCCTCCTGTCTACACTACATGACTGTATGATCAGCTTCTCCTCTCCTCCTGTCTACACTACATGACTGTATGATCAGCTTCTCCTCTCCTCCTGTCTGCACTACATGACTGTATGATCATCTTCTTCTCTCCTCCTGTCTACACTACATGACTGTATGATCAGCTTCTCCTCTCCTCCTGTCTACACTACATGACTGTATGATCAGCTTCTCCTCTCCTCCTGTCTACACTACATGACTGTATGATCAGCTTCTCCTCTCCTCCTGTCTACACTACATGTCTGTATGATCGGCTTCTCCTCTCCTCCTGTCTACACTACATGACTGTATGATCATCTTCTCCTCTCCTCCTGTCTACACTACATGACTGTATGATCATCTTCTCCTCTCCTCCTGTCTACACTACATGACTGTATGATCAGCTTCTTCTCTCCTCCTGTCTACACTACATGACTGTATGATCAGCTTTTCCTCTCCTCCTGTCTGCACTACATGACTGTATGATCATCTTCTTCTCTCCTCCTGTCTACACTACATGACTGTATGATCAGCTTCTCCTCTCCTCCTGTCTACACTACATGACTGTATGATCAGCTTCTTCTCTCCTCCTGTCTACACTACATGACTGTATGATCAGCTTCTCCTCTCCTCCTGTCTACACTACATGACTGTATGATCAGCTTCTCCTCTCCTCCTGTCTACACTACATGACTGTATGATCATCTTCTCCTCTCCTCCTATCTACACTACATGACTGTATGATCAGCGCCTCCTCTCCTGTCTACACTACATGACTGTATGATCAGCTTCTCCTCTCCTCCTGTCTACACTACATAACTGTATGATCATCTTCTCCTCTCCTCCTGTCTACACTACATGACTGTATGATCAGCGCCTCCTCTCCTGTCTACACTACATGACTGTATGATCAGCTTCTCCTCTCCTGTCTACACTACATGACTGTATGATCAGCTTCTCCTCTCCTCCTGTCTACACTACATGACTGTATGATCAGCTTCTCCTCCTGTCTACACTACATGACTGTATGATCAGCTTCTCCTCTCCTGTCTACACTACATGACTGTATGATCAGCTTCTCCTCTCCTGTCTACACTACATGACTGTATGATCAGCTTCTCCTCTCCTGTCTACACTACATGACTGTATGATCAGCTTCTCCTCTCCTCCTGTCTACACTACATGACTGTATTATCAGCTTCTCCTGTCTACACTACATGACTGTATGATCATCTTCTCCTCTCCTCCTGTCTACACTACATGACTGTATGATCATCTTCTCCTCTCCTCCTGTCTACACTACATGACTGTATGATCAGCTTCTTCTCTCCTCCTGTCTACACTACATGACTGTATGATCAGCTTTTCCTCTCCTCCTGTCTGCACTACATGACTGTATGATCATCTTCTTCTCTCCTCCTGTCTACACTACATGACTGTATGATCAGCTTCTCCTCTCCTCCTGTCTACACTACATGACTGTATGATCAGCATCTCCTCTCCTCCTGTCTACACTACATGACTGTATGATCAGCTTCTTCTCTCCTTCTGTCTACACTACATGACTGTATGATCAGCTTCTCCTCTCCTCCTGTCTACACTACATGACTGTATGATCAGCTTCTCCTCTCCTCCTGTCTACACTACATGACTGTATGATCAGCTTCTCCTCTCCTCCTGTCTACACTACATGACTGTATGATCAGCTTCTCCTCTCCTCCTGTCTACACTACATGACTGTATGATCATCTTCTCCTCTCCTGTCTACACTACATGACTGTATGATCAGCTTCTCCTCTCCTCCTGTCTACACTACATGACTGTATGATCATCTTCTCCTCTCCTCCTGTCTACACTACATGACTGTATGATCAGCGTCTCCTCTCCTGTCTACACTACATGACTGTATGATCAGCTTCTCCTCTCCTCCTGTCTACACTACATGACTGTATGATCAGCTTCTCCTCCTGTCTACACTACATGACTGTATGATCATCTTCTCCTCTCCTTCTGTCTACACTACATGACTGTATGATCAGCTTCTTCTCTCCTCCTGTCTATACTACATGACTGTATGATCAGCTTTTCCTCTCCTCCTGTCTACACTACATGACTGTATGATCAGCTTCTCCTCTCCTCCTGTCTACACTACATGACTGTATGATCATCTTCTCCTCTCCTCCTGTCTGCACTACATGACTGTATGATCATCTTCTCCTCTCCTCCTGTCTACACTACATGACTGTATGATCATCTTCTCCTCTCCTCCTGTCTACACTACATGACTGTATGGTCAGCTTCTCCTCTCCTCCTGTCTACACTACATGTCTGTATGATCAGCTTCTCCTCTCCTCCTGTCTACACTACATGTCTGTATGATCAGCTTCTCCTCTCCTGTCTACATTACATGACTGTATGATCATCTTCTCCTCCTGTCTACACTACATGACTGTATGATCAGCTTCTCCTCTCCTGTCTACACTACATGACTGTATGATCAGCTTCTCCTCTCCTGTCTACACTACATGACTGTATGATCAGCTTCTCCTCTCCTCCTGTCTACACTACATGACTGTATTATCAGCTTCTCCTGTCTACACTACATGACTGTATGATCATCTTCTCCTCTCCTCCTGTCTACACTACATGACTGTATGATCATCTTCTCCTCTCCTCCTGTCTACACTACATGACTGTATGATCAGCTTCTTCTCTCCTCCTGTCTACACTACATGACTGTATGATCAGCTTTTCCTCTCCTCCTGTCTGCACTACATGACTGTATGATCATCTTCTTCTCTCCTCCTGTCTACACTACATGACTGTATGATCAGCTTCTCCTCTCCTCCTGTCTACACTACATGACTGTATGATCAGCTTCTCCTCTCCTCCTGTCTACACTACATGACTGTATGATCAGCTTCTCCTCTCCTCCTGTCTACACTACATGACTGTATGATCAGCTTCTCCTCTCCTCCTGTCTACACTACATGACTGTATGATCAGCTTCTCCTCTCCTCCTGTCTACACTACATGACTGTATGATCAGCTTCTCCTCTCCTCCTGTCTACACTACATGACTGTATGATCAGCTTCTCCTCTCCTCCTGTCTACACTACATGACTGTATGATCATCTTCTCCTCTCCTCCTGTCTACACTACATGACTGTATGATCAGCTTCTCCTCTCCTCCTGTCTACACTACATGACTGTATGATCAGCTTCTCCTCTCCTGTCTACACTACATGACTGTATGATCAGCTTCTCCTCCTGTCTACACTACATGACTGTATGATCAGCTTCTTCTCTCCTCCTGTCTACACTACATGACTGTATGATCAGCTTTTCCTCTCCTCCTGTCTGCACTACATGACTGTATGATCATCTTCTTCTCTCCTCCTGTCTACACTACATGACTGTATGATCAGCTTCTCCTCTCCTCCTGTCTACACTACATGACTGTATGATCAGCATCTCCTCTCCTCCTGTCTACACTACATGACTGTATGATCAGCTTCTTCTCTCCTTCTGTCTACACTACATGACTGTATGATCAGCTTCTCCTCTCCTCCTGTCTACACTACATGACTGTATGATCAGCTTCTCCTCTCCTCCTGTCTACACTACATGACTGTATGATCAGCTTCTCCTCTCCTCCTGTCTACACTACATGACTGTATGATCAGCTTCTCCTCTCCTCCTGTCTACACTACATGACTGTATGATCAGCTTCTCCTCTCCTGTCTACACTACATGACTGTATGATCAGCTTCTCCTCTCCTCCTGTCTACACTACATGACTGTATGATCATCTTCTCCTCTCCTCCTGTCTACACTACATGACTGTATGATCAGCGTCTCCTCTCCTGTCTACACTACATGACTGTATGATCAGCTTCTCCTCTCCTCCTGTCTACACTACATGACTGTATGATCAGCTTCTCCTCCTGTCTACACTACATGACTGTATGATCATCTTCTCCTCTCCTCCTGTCTACACTACATGACTGTATGATCAGCTTCTTCTCTCCTCCTGTCTATACTACATGACTGTATGATCAGCTTTTCCTCTCCTCCTGTCTGCACTACATGACTGTATGATCAGCTTCTCCTCTCCTCCTGTCTACACTACATGACTGTATGATCATCTTCTCCTCTCCTCCTGTCTGCACTACATGACTGTATGATCATCTTCTCCTCTCCTCCTGTCTACACTACATGACTGTATGATCATCTTCTCCTCTCCTCCTGTCTACACTACATGACTGTATGGTCAGCTTCTCCTCTCCTCCTGTCTACACTACATGTCTGTATGATCAGCTTCTCCTCTCCTCCTGTCTACACTACATGTCTGTATGATCAGCTTCTCCTCTCCTGTCTACATTACATGACTGTATGATCATCTTCTCCTCCTGTCTACACTACATGACTGTATGATCAGCTTCTCCTCTCCTGTCTACACTACATGACTGTATGATCAGCTTCTCCTCTCCTGTCTACACTACATGACTGTATGATCAGCTTCTCCTCTCCTGTCTACACTACATGACTGTATGATCAGCTTCTCCTCCTGTCTACACTACATGACTGTATGATCGGCTTCTCCTCTCCTCCTGTCTACACTACATGACTGTATGATCAGCTTCTCCTCTCCTGTCTACACTACATGACTGTATGATCAGCTTCTCCTCTCCTCCTGTCTACACTACATGACTGTATTATCAGCTTCTCCTGTCTACACTACATGACTGTATGATCATCTTCTCCTCTCCTCCTGTCTACACTACATGACTGTATGATCATCTTCTCCTCTCCTCCTGTCTACACTACATGACTGTATGATCAGCTTCTTCTCTCCTCCTGTCTACACTACATGACTGTATGATCAGCTTTTCCTCTCCTCCTGTCTGCACTACATGACTGTATGATCATCTTCTTCTCTCCTCCTGTCTACACTACATGACTGTATGATCAGCTTCTCCTCTCCTCCTGTCTACACTACATGACTGTATGATCATCTTCTCCTCTCCTCCTGTCTACACTACATGACTGTATGATCAGCTTCTCCTCTCCTCCTGTCTACACTACATGACTGTATGATCAGCTTCTCCTCTCCTCCTGTCTACACTACATGACTGTATGATCAGCTTCTCCTCTCCTCCTGTCTACACTACATGACTGTATGATCAGCTTCTCCTCTCCTCCTGTCTACACTACATGACTGTATGATCAGCTTCTCCTCTCCTCCTGTCTACACTACATGACTGTATGATCATCTTCTCCTCTCCTCCTGTCTACACTACATGACTGTATGATCAGCTTCTCCTCTCCTCCTGTCTACACTACATGACTGTATGATCAGCTTCTCCTCTCCTGTCTACACTACATGACTGTATGATCAGCTTCTCCTCCTGTCTACACTACATGACTGTATGATCAGCCTCTCCTCTCCTGTCTACACTACATGACTGTATGATCAGCTTCTCCTCTCCTCCTGTCTACACTACATGACTGTATGATCAGCTTCTCCTCTCCTCCTGTCTACACTACATGACTGTATGATCAGCTTCTCCTCTCCTCCTGTCTACACTACATGACTGTATGATCATCTTCTCCTCTCCTGTCTACACTACATGACTGTATGATCAGCTTCTCCTCTCCTCCTGTCTACACTACATGACTGTATGATCATCTTCTCCTCTCCTCCTGTCTACACTACATGACTGTATGATCAGCTTCTCCTCTCCTCCTGTCTACACTACATGACTGTATGATCAGCTTCTCCTCCTGTCTACACTACATGACTGTATGATCATCTTCTCCTCTCCTCCTGTCTACACTACATGACTGTATGATCAGCTTCTTCTTTCCTCCTGTCTATACTACATGACTGTATGATCAGCTTTTCCTCTCCTCCTGTCTGCACTACATGACTGTATGATCAGCGTCTCCTCTCCTGTCTACACTACATGACTGTATGATCAGCTTCTCCTCTCCTCCTGTCTACACTACATGACTGTATGATCATCTTCTCCTCTCCTCCTGTCTACACTACATGACTGTATGATCAGCTTCTCCTCCTGTCTACACTACATGACTGTATGATCAGCGCCTCCTCTCCTCCGGTCTACACTACATGACTGTATGATCAGCTTCTCCTCTCCTCCTGTCTACACTACATGACTGTATGATCATCTTCTCCTCTCCTCCTGTCTACACTACATGACTGTATGATCAGCTTCTCCTCCTGTCTACACTACATGACTGTATGATCAGCTTCTCCTCTCCTCCTGTCTACACTACATGACTGTATGATCAGCTTCTCCTCTCCTCCTGTCTACACTACATGACTGTATGATCATCTTCTCCTCTCCTCCTGTCTACACTACATGACTGTATGATCAGCGCCTCCTCTCCTGTCTACACTACATGACTGTATGATCAGCTTCTCCTCTCCTGTCTACACTACATGACTGTATGATCAGCTTCTCCTCTCCTCCTGTCTACACTACATGACTGTATGATCATCTTCTCCTCTCCTCCTGTCTACACTACATGACTGTATGATCAGCTTCTCCTCCTCTCCTGTCTACACTACATGACTGTATGATCAGCTTCTCCTCTCCTGTCTACACTACATGACTGTATGATCAGCTTCTCCTCTCCTCCTGTCTACACTACATGACTGTATGATCATCTTCTGTATGATCAGCTTCTCCTCCTGTCTACACTACATGACTGTATGACCATCTTCTCCTCTCCTCCTGTCTACACTACATGACTGTATGATCAGCTTATCCTCTTCATAGCTCTCTTCACCTCTGTGCTCTCCTTTTTGTTCCCTTAAATGTCTCCACTTCTCACTTTTCTCCTAACTACTCTTTTGCCCCCTTGCTTCTCTCCTCTGTTCTCTCATTGCCTCTTTTTTTTTACCCCATACTTTTCTCAGCCAGTTGCCATGTTACTTTTCCTCATCCACTCTTTTTCCCATTTCACCTCAATCTCCCCTCACACCACTTCTTTCTTTTTATCATGCTGCATGGTGGCTCAGTGGTTAGCACTTGTGCCTTGCAGTGCTGGGGTCCTGGGTTTGAATCTAAGTACGACATCTGCATGGGGTATGTTCTTCCTGTGTTTGTGGGGGTTTCCTCTGGGTACTCCGGTTTCCTCCCACACTGCAAAGACATACTGATGGGCACCTTAGATTGTGAGCCCCATTGGGGACAGTTGGATGCTGATGTCTGTAAAGCGCTGCAGAATATAATAGCGCTATATAAGTGGATAAAATAAAGAAATAAATGCTGTCCTTTCTCCATCTTTATTTTTTCTCATCACCTGTCTTCTCTCCTCTACACTTGTCTTTTATCTTTTCTCCTTTCTCCTCTCCTCACATCTCTACTCTTCTTTCTCCTCTCCTCTCCTCTCGTTGCCTCTCTGCTCTCCTTTCTCCTCTCCTCTCGTCCCGTCTCTCCTCTCGTCGCCTCTCTGCTCTTCTTTCTCTTCTCATCGTCTCTTTTCGCCGCCTCTCTGCTCTCCTTTCTCCTCTCGTCACCTCTCTGCTTTTCTTTCTCCTCTCATCGCCTCTCTTCTCGTCGCCTCTCTTCTCTCCTTTCTCCTCTCATTGCCTCTCTTCTCGTCGCCTCTCTTCTCTCCTCTCGTCACCTCTCTGCTTTCCTTTCTCCTTTGCTCTCGCTACCTCTCCTCACTCCTGTCTCCTCTCCTCTCATCACCTGTCTTCTCTCCTCTATGCTCGTCTTTTATCTTCTCTCCTTTCTCCTCTCCTCACATCTCTTCTCTCCTTTCTCCACTCCTCTCGTCGCCTCTCTTCTCTCCTTTCTCCTCTCATTGCCTCTCTTCTCTCCTTTCTCCTCTCATTGCCTCTCTTCTCGTCGCCTCTCTTCTCTCCTTTCTCCTCTCGTCACCTCTCTGCTTTCCTGTCTCCTCTCATCGCCTCTCTGCTTTCCTGTCTCCTCTCATCGCCTCTGTTCTCTCCTTTCTCCTCTCATTGCCTCTCTTCTCTCCTTTCTCCTCTCATTGCCTCTCTTCTCGTCGCCTCTCTTCTCTCCTTTCTCTTCTCGTCACCTCTCTGCTCTCCTTTCTCCTCTCATCCCCTCTCCTTTCTTCTCTCCTCCTGTCTACACTACATGACTGTATGATCAGCTTCTCCTCTCCTCCTGTCTACACTACATGACTGTATGATCATCTTCTCCTCTCCTCCTGTCTACACTACATGACTGTATGATCAGCGTCTCCTCTCCTGTCTACACTACATCACTGTATGATCAGCTTCTCCTCTCCTCCTGTCTACACTACATGACTGTATGATCAGCTTCTCCTCCTGTCTACACTACATGACTGTATGATCATCTTCTCCTCTCCTCCTGTCTACACTACATGACTGTATGATCAGCTTCTTCTCTCCTCCTGTCTATACTACATGACTGTATGATCAGCTTTTCCTCTCCTCCTGTCTTCACTACATGACTGTATGATCAGCGTCTCCTCTCCTGTCTACACTACATGACTGTATGATCAGCTTCTCCTCTCCTCCTGTCTACACTACATGACTGTATGATCATCTTCTCCTCTCCTCCTGTCTACACTACATGACTGTATGATCAGCTTCTCCTCCTGTCTACACTACATGACTGTATGATCAGCGCCTCCTCTCCTCCGGTCTACACTACATGACTGTATGATCAGCTTCTCCTCTCCTCCTGTCTACACTACATGACTGTATGATCATCTTCTCCTCTCCTCCTGTCTACACTACATGACTGTATGATCAGCTTCTCCTCCTGTCTACACTACATGACTGTATGATCAGCTTCTCCTCTCCTCCTGTCTACACTACATGACTGTATGATCAGCTTCTCCTCTCCTCCTGTCTACACTACATGACTGTATGATCATCTTCTCCTCTCCTCCTGTCTACACTACATGACTGTATGATCAGCGCCTCCTCTCCTGTCTACACTACATGACTGTATGATCAGCTTCTCCTCTCCTGTCTACACTACATGACTGTATGATCAGCTTCTCCTCTCCTCCTGTCTACACTACATGACTATATGATCATCTTCTCCTCTCCTCCTGTCTACACTACATGACTGTATGATCAGCTTCTCCTCCTCTCCTGTCTACACTACATGACTGTATGATCAGCTTCTCCTCTCCTGTCTACACTACATGACTGTATGATCAGCTTCTCCTCTCCTCCTGTCTACACTACATGACTGTATGATCATCTTCTCCTCTGCTCCTGTCTACACTACATGACTGTATGATCAGCTTCTCCTCTCCTCCTGTCTACACTACATGACTGTATGATCAGCTTCTCCTCTCCTCCTGTCTACACTACATGACTGTATGATTAGCTTCTCCTCTCCTGTCTACACTACATGACTGTATGATCAGCTTCTCCTCCCCTGTCTACACTACATGACTGTATGATCAGCTTCTCCTCTCCTGTCTACACTACATGACTGTATGATCAGCTTCTCCTCTCCTCCTGTCTACACTACATGACTGTATTATCAGCTTCTCCTGTCTACACTACATGACTGTATGATCATCTTCTCCTCTCCTCCTGTCTACACTACATGACTGTATGATCATCTTCTCCTCTCCTCCTGTCTACACTACATGACTGTATGATCAGCTTCTTCTCTCCTCCTGTCTACACTACATGACTGTATGATCAGCTTCTCCTCCTGTCTACACTACATGACTGTATGATCATCTTTTCCTCTCCTCCTGTCTGCACTACATGACTGTATGATCATCTTCTTCTCTCCTCCTGTCTACACTACATGACTGTATGATCAGCTTCTCCTCTCCTCCTGTCTACACCACATGACTGTATGATCAGCTTCTCCTCTCCTCCTGTCTACACTACATGACTGTATGATCAGCTTCTCCTCTCCTCCTGTCTACACTACATGACTGTATGATCAGCTTCTCCTCTCCTCCTGTCTACACTACATGACTGTATGATCAGCTTCTCCTCTCCTCCTGTCTACACTACATGACTGTATGATCAGCTTCTCCTCTCCTCCTGTCTACACTACATGACTGTATGATCAGCTTCTCCTCTCCTCCTGTCTACACTACATGACTGTATGATCAGCTTCTCCTCTCCTCCTGTCTGCACTACATGACTGTATGATCATCTTCTTCTCTCCTCCTGTCTACACTACATGACTGTATGATCAGCTTCTCCTCTCCTCCTGTCTACACTACATGACTGTATGATCAGCTTCTCCTCTCCTCCTGTCTACACTACATGACTGTATGATCAGCTTCTCCTCTCCTCCTGTCTACACTACATGACTGTATGATCAGCTTCTCCTCTCCTGTCTACACTACATGACTGTATGATCAGCTTCTCCTCTCCTCCTGTCTACACTACATGACTGTATGATCAGCTTCTCCTCCTGTCTACACTACATGACTGTATGATCAGCTTCTCCTCTCCTGTCTACACTACATGACTGTATGATCAGCTTCTCCTCTCCTGTCTACACTACATGACTGTATGATCAGCTTCTCCTCTCCTGTCTACACTACATGACTGTATGATCAGCTTCTCCTCTCCTCCTGTCTACACTACATGACTGTATTATCAGCTTCTCCTGTCTACACTACATGACTGTATGATCAGCTTCTCCTCTCCTCCTGTCTACACTACATGACTGTATGATCAGCTTCTCCTCTCCTCCTGTCTACACTACATGACTGTATGATCATCTTCTCCTCTCCTCCTATCTACACTACATGACTGTATGATCAGCGCCTCCTCTCCTGTCTACACTACATGACTGTATGATCAGCTTCTCCTCTCCTCCTGTCTACACTACATGACTGTATGATCATCTTCTCCTCTCCTCCTGTCTACACTACATGACTGTATGATCAGCGCCTCCTCTCCTGTCTACACTACATGACTGTATGATCAGCTTCTCCTCTCCTGTCTACACTACATGACTGTATGATCAGCTTCTCCTCTCCTCCTGTCTACACTACATGACTGTATGATCAGCTTCTCCTCCTGTCTACACTACATGACTGTATGATCAGCTTCTCCTCTCCTGTCTACACTACATGACTGTATGATCAGCTTCTCCTCTCCTGTCTACACTACATGACTGTATGATCAGCTTCTCCTCTCCTGTCTACACTACATGACTGTATGATCAGCTTCTCCTCTCCTCCTGTCTACACTACATGACTGTATTATCAGCTTCTCCTGTCTACACTACATGACTGTATGATCATCTTCTCCTCTCCTCCTGTCTACACTACATGACTGTATGATCATCTTCTCCTCTCCTCCTGTCTACACTACATGACTGTATGATCAGCTTCTTCTCTCCTCCTGTCTACACTACATGACTGTATGATCAGCTTTTCCTCTCCTCCTGTCTGCACTACATGACTGTATGATCATCTTCTTCTCTCCTCCTGTCTACACTACATGACTGTATGATCAGCTTCTCCTCTCCTCCTGTCTACACTACATGACTGTATGATCAGCATCTCCTCTCCTCCTGTCTACACTACATGACTGTATGATCAGCTTCTTCTCTCCTTCTGTCTACACTACATGACTGTATGATCAGCTTCTCCTCTCCTCCTGTCTACACTACATGACTGTATGATCAGCTTCTTCTCCCCTCCTGTCCACACTACATGACTGTATGATCAGCTTCTCCTCTCCTCCTGTCTACACTACATGACTGTATGATCAGCTTCTCCTCTCCTCCTGTCTACACTACATGACTGTATGATCATCTTCTCCTCTCCTGTCTACACTACATGACTGTATGATCAGCTTCTCCTCTCCTCCTGTCTACACTACATGACTGTATGATCATCTTCTCCTCTCCTCCTGTCTACACTACATGACTGTATGATCAGCGTCTCCTCTCCTGTCTACACTACATGACTGTATGATCAGCTTCTCCTCTCCTCCTGTCTACACTACATGACTGTATGATCAGCTTCTCCTCCTGTCTACACTACATGACTGTATGATCATCTTCTCCTCTCCTTCTGTCTACACTACATGACTGTATGATCAGCTTCTTCTCTCCTCCTGTCTATACTACATGACTGTATGATCAGCTTTTCCTCTCCTCCTGTCTACACTACATGACTGTATGATCAGCTTCTCCTCTCCTCCTGTCTACACTACATGACTGTATGATCATCTTCTCCTCTCCTCCTGTCTACACTACATGACTGTATGATCATCTTCTCCTCTCCTCCTGTCTACACTACATGACTGTATGATCATCTTCTCCTCTCCTCCTGTCTACACTACATGACTGTATGGTCAGCTTCTCCTCTCCTCCTGTCTACACTACATGTCTGTATGATCAGCTTCTCCTCTCCTCCTGTCTACACTACATGTCTGTATGATCAGCTTCTCCTCTCCTGTCTACATTACATGACTGTATGATCATCTTCTCCTCCTGTCTACACTACATGACTGTATGATCAGCTTCTCCTCTCCTGTCTACACTACATGACTGTATGATCAGCTTCTCCTCTCCTGTCTACACTACATGACTGTATGATCAGCTTCTCCTCTCCTCCTGTCTACACTACATGACTGTATTATCAGCTTCTCCTGTCTACACTACATGACTGTATGATCATCTTCTCCTCTCCTCCTGTCTACACTACATGACTGTATGATCATCTTCTCCTCTCCTCCTGTCTACACTACATGACTGTATGATCAGCTTCTTCTCTCCTCCTGTCTACACTACATGACTGTATGATCAGCTTTTCCTCTCCTCCTGTCTGCACTACATGACTGTATGATCATCTTCTTCTCTCCTCCTGTCTACACTACATGACTGTATGATCAGCTTCTCCTCTCCTCCTGTCTACACTACATGACTGTATGATCATCTTCTCCTCTCCTCCTGTCTACACTACATGACTGTATGATCAGCTTCTCCTCTCCTCCTGTCTACACTACATGACTGTATGATCAGCTTCTCCTCTCCTCCTGTCTACACTACATGACTGTATGATCAGCTTCTCCTCTCCTCCTGTCTACACTACATGACTGTATGATCAGCTTCTCCTCTCCTCCTGTCTACACTACATGACTGTATGATCAGCTTCTCCTCTCCTCCTGTCTACACTACATGACTGTATGATCATCTTCTCCTCTCCTCCTGTCTACACTACATGACTGTATGATCAGCTTCTCCTCTCCTCCTGTCTACACTACATGACTGTATGATCAGCTTCTCCTCTCCTGTCTACACTACATGACTGTATGATCAGCTTCTCCTCCTGTCTACACTACATGACTGTATGATCAGCTTCTTCTCTCCTCCTGTCTACACTACATGACTGTATGATCAGCTTTTCCTCTCCTCCTGTCTGCACTACATGACTGTATGATCATCTTCTTCTCTCCTCCTGTCTACACTACATGACTGTATGATCAGCTTCTCCTCTCCTCCTGTCTACACTACATGACTGTATGATCAGCATCTCCTCTCCTCCTGTCTACACTACATGACTGTATGATCAGCTTCTTCTCTCCTTCTGTCTACACTACATGACTGTATGATCAGCTTCTCCTCTCCTCCTGTCTACACTACATGACTGTATGATCAGCTTCTCCTCTCCTCCTGTCTACACTACATGACTGTATGATCAGCTTCTCCTCTCCTCCTGTCTACACTACATGACTGTATGATCAGCTTCTCCTCTCCTCCTGTCTACACTACATGACTGTATGATCATCTTCTCCTCTCCTGTCTACACTACATGACTGTATGATCAGCTTCTCCTCTCCTCCTGTCTACACTACATGACTGTATGATCATCTTCTCCTCTCCTCCTGTCTACACTACATGACTGTATGATCAGCGTCTCCTCTCCTGTCTACACTACATGACTGTATGATCAGCTTCTCCTCTCCTCCTGTCTACACTACATGACTGTATGATCAGCTTCTCCTCCTGTCTACACTACATGACTGTATGATCATCTTCTCCTCTCCTCCTGTCTACACTACATGACTGTATGATCATCTTCTCCTCTCCTCCTGTCTATACTACATGACTGTATGATCAGCTTTTCCTCTCCTCCTGTCTGCACTACATGACTGTATGATCAGCTTCTCCTCTCCTCCTGTCTACACTACATGACTGTATGATCATCTTCTCCTCTCCTCCTGTCTACACTACATGACTGTATGATCAGCTTCTCCTCTCCTCCTGTCTACACTACATGACTGTATGATCATCTTCTCCTCTCCTCCTGTCTACACTACATGACTGTATGGTCAGCTTCTCCTCTCCTCCTGTCTACACTACATGTCTGTATGATCAGCTTCTCCTCTCCTCCTGTCTACACTACATGTCTGTATGATCAGCTTCTCCTCTCCTGTCTACATTACATGACTGTATGATCATCTTCTCCTCCTGTCTACACTACATGACTGTATGATCAGCTTCTCCTCTCCTGTCTACACTACATGACTGTATGATCAGCTTCTCCTCTCCTGTCTACACTACATGACTGTATGATCAGCTTCTCCTCTCCTCCTGTCTACACTACATGACTGTATTATCAGCTTCTCCTGTCTACACTACATGACTGTATGATCATCTTCTCCTCTCCTCCTGTCTACACTACATGACTGTATGATCATCTTCTCCTCTCCTCCTGTCTACACTACATGACTGTATGATCAGCTTCTTCTCTCCTCCTGTCTACACTACATGACTGTATGATCAGCTTTTCCTCTCCTCCTGTCTGCACTACATGACTGTATGATCATCTTCTTCTCTCCTCCTGTCTACACTACATGACTGTATGATCAGCTTCTCCTCTCCTCCTGTCTACACTACATGACTGTATGATCAGCTTCTCCTCTCCTCCTGTCTACACTACATGACTGTATGATCAGCTTCTCCTCTCCTCCTGTCTACACTACATGACTGTATGATCAGCTTCTCCTCTCCTCCTGTCTACACTACATGACTGTATGATCAGCTTCTCCTCTCCTCCTGTCTACACTACATGACTGTATGATCAGCTTCTCCTCTCCTCCTGTCTACACTACATGACTGTATGATCAGCTTCTCCTCTCCTCCTGTCTACACTACATGACTGTATGATCATCTTCTCCTCTCCTCCTGTCTACACTACATGACTGTATGATCAGCTTCTCCTCTCCTCCTGTCTACACTACATGACTGTATGATCAGCTTCTCCTCTCCTGTCTACACTACATGACTGTATGATCAGCTTCTCCTCCTGTCTACACTACATGACTGTATGATCAGCCTCTCCTCTCCTGTCTACACTACATGACTGTATGATCAGCTTCTCCTCTCCTCCTGTCTACACTACATGACTGTATGATCAGCTTCTCCTCTCCTCCTGTCTACACTACATGACTGTATGATCAGCTTCTCCTCTCCTCCTGTCTACACTACATGACTGTATGATCATCTTCTCCTCTCCTGTCTACACTACATGACTGTATGATCAGCTTCTCCTCTCCTCCTGTCTACACTACATGACTGTATGATCATCTTCTCCTCTCCTCCTGTCTACACTACATGACTGTATGATCAGCTTCTCCTCTCCTCCTGTCTACACTACATGACTGTATGATCAGCTTCTCCTCCTGTCTACACTACATGACTGTATGATCATCTTCTCCTCTCCTCCTGTCTACACTACATGACTGTATGATCAGCTTCTTCTTTCCTCCTGTCTATACTACATGACTGTATGATCAGCTTTTCCTCTCCTCCTGTCTGCACTACATGACTGTATGATCAGCGTCTCCTCTCCTGTCTACACTACATGACTGTATGATCAGCTTCTCCTCTCCTCCTGTCTACACTACATGACTGTATGATCATCTTCTCCTCTCCTCCTGTCTACACTACATGACTGTATGATCAGCTTCTCCTCCTGTCTACACTACATGACTGTATGATCAGCTTCTCCTCTCCTGTCTACACTACATGACTGTATGATCAGCTTCTCCTCCCCTGTCTACACTACATGACTGTATGATCAGCTTCTCCTCTCCTGTCTACACTACATGACTGTATGATCAGCTTCTCCTCTCCTCCTGTCTACACTACATGACTGTATTATCAGCTTCTCCTGTCTACACTACATGACTGTATGATCAGCTTCTCCTCCTGTCTACACTACATGACTGTATGATCAGCTTCTCCTCTCCTGTCTACACTACATGACTGTATGATCAGCTTCTCCTCTCCTCCTGTCTACACTACATGACTGTATGATCATCTTCTCCTCTGCTCCTGTCTACACTACATGACTGTATGATCAGCTTCTCCTCTCCTCCTGTCTACACTACATGACTGTATGATCAGCTTCTCCTCTCCTCCTGTCTACACTACATGACTGTATGATCAGCTTCTCCTCTCCTCCTGTCTGCACTACATGACTGTATGATCATCTTCTTCTCTCCTCCTGTCTACACTACATGACTGTATGATCAGCTTCTCCTCTCCTCCTGTCTACACTACATGACTGTATGATCAGCTTCTCCTCTCCTCCTGTCTACACTACATGACTGTATGATCAGCTTCTCCTCTCCTCCTGTCTACACTACATGTCTGTATGATCGGCTTCTCCTCTCCTCCTGTCTACACTACATGACTGTATGATCATCTTCTCCTCTCCTCCTGTCTACACTACATGACTGTATGATCATCTTCTCCTCTCCTCCTGTCTACACTACATGACTGTATGATCAGCTTCTTCTCTCCTCCTGTCTACACTACATGACTGTATGATCAGCTTTTCCTCTCCTCCTGTCTGCACTACATGACTGTATGATCATCTTCTTCTCTCCTCCTGTCTACACTACATGACTGTATGATCAGCTTCTCCTCTCCTCCTGTCTACACTACATGACTGTATGATCAGCTTCTCGTCTCCTCCTGTCTACACTACATGACTGTATGATCAGCTTCTCCTCTCCTCCTGTCTACACTACATGACTGTATGATCATCTTCTCCTCTCCTCCTGTCTACACTACATGACTGTATGATCAGCGCCTCCTCTCCTGTCTACACTACATGACTGTATGATCAGCTTCTCCTCTCCTGTCTACACTACATGACTGTATGATCAGCTTCTCCTCTCCTCCTGTCTACACTACATGACTGTATGATCAGCTTCTCCTCCTGTCTACACTACATGACTGTATGATCAGCTTCTCCTCTCCTGTCTACACTACATGACTGTATGATCAGCTTCTCCTCTCCTGTCTACACTACATGACTGTATGATCAGCTTCTCCTCTCCTGTCTACACTACATGACTGTATGATCAGCTTCTCCTCTCCTCCTGTCTACACTACATGACTGTATTATCAGCTTCTCCTGTCTACACTACATGACTGTATGATCATCTTCTCCTCTCCTCCTGTCTACACTACATGACTGTATGATCATCTTCTCCTCTCCTCCTGTCTACACTACATGACTGTATGATCAGCTTCTCCTCTCCTCCTGTCTACACTACATGACTGTATGATCATCTTCTCCTCTCCTCCTGTCTACACTACATGACTGTATGATCAGCTTTTCCTCTCCTCCTGTCTGCACTACATGACTGTATGATCATCTTCTTCTCTCCTCCTGTCTACACTACATGACTGTATGATCAGCTTCTCCTCTCCTCCTGTCTACACTACATGACTGTATGATCAGCATCTCCTCTCCTCCTGTCTACACTACATGACTGTATGATCAGCTTCTTCTCTCCTCCTGTCTACACTACATGACTGTATGATCAGCTTCTCCTCTCCTCCTGTCTACACTACATGACTGTATGATCAGCTTCTCCTCTCCTCCTGTCTACACTACATGACTGTATGATCAGCTTCTCCTCTCCTCCTGTCTACACTACATGACTGTATGATCAGCTTCTCCTCTCCTCCTGTCTACACTACATGACTGTATGATCAGCTTCTCCTCTCCTCCTGTCTACACTACATGACTGTATGATCAGCTTCTCCTCTCCTCCTGTCTACACTACATGACTGTATGATCATCTTCTCCTCTCCTGTCTACACTACATGACTGTATGATCAGCTTCTCCTCTCCTCCTGTCTACACTACATGACTGTATGATCATCTTCTCCTCTCCTCCTGTCTACACTACATGACTGTATGATCAGCGTCTCCTCTCCTCTCTACACTACATGACTGTATGATCAGCTTCTCCTCTCCTCCTGTCTACACTACATGACTGTATGATCAGCTTCTCCTCCTGTCTACACTACATGACTGTATGATCATCTTCTCCTCTCCTTCTGTCTACACTACATGACTGTATGATCAGCTTCTTCTCTCCTCCTGTCTATACTACATGACTGTATGATCAGCTTTTCCTCTCCTCCTGTCTGCACTACATGACTGTATGATCAGCTTCTCCTCTCCTCCTGTCTACACTACATGACTGTATGATCATCTTCTCCTCTCCTCCTGTCTGCACTACATGACTGTATGATCATCTTCTCCTCTCCTCCTGTCTACACTACATGACTGTATGATCATCTTCTCCTCTCCTCCTGTCTACACTACATGACTGTATGGTCAGCTTCTCCTCTCCTCCTGTCTACACTACATGTCTGTATGATCAGCTTCTCCTCTCCTCCTGTCTACACTACATGTCTGTATGATCAGCTTCTCCTCTCCTGTCTACATTACATGACTGTATGATCATCTTCTCCTCTCCTCCTGTCTACACTACATGACTGTATGATCAGCTTCTCCTCTCCTGTCTACACTACATGACTGTATGATCAGCTTCTCCTCTCCTCCTGTCTACACTACATGACTGTATGATCAGCTTCTCCTCTCCTGTCTACACTACATGACTGTATGATCAGCTTCTCCTCTCCTGTCTACACTACATGACTGTATGGTCAGCTTCTCCTCTCCTCCTGTCTACACTACATGACTGTATGATCATCTTCTCCTCTCCTCCTGTCTACACTACATGACTGTATGATCATCTTCTCCTCTACTCCTGTCTACACTACATGACTGTATGATCAGCTTCTCCTCCTGTCTACACTACATGACTGTATGATCAGCTTCTCCTCTCCTCCTGTCTACACTACATGACTGTATGATCATCTTCTCCTCTCCTCCTGTCTACACTACATGACTGTATGATCAGCTTCTCCTCCTGTCTACACTACATGACTGTATGACCATCTTCTCCTCTCCTCCTGTCTACACTACATGACTGTATGATCAGCTTATCCTCTTCATAGCTCTCTTCACCTCTGTGCTCTCCTTTTTGTTCCCTTAAATGTCTCCACTTCTCACTTTTCTCCTAACTACTCTTTTGCCCCCTTGCTTCTCTCCTCTGTTCTCTCATTGCCTCTTTTTTTTTACCCCATACTTTTCTCAGCCAGTTGCCATGTTACTTTTCCTCATCCACTCTTTTTCCCATTTCACCTCAATCTCCCCTCACACCACTTCTTTCTTTTTATCATGCTGCATGGTGGCTCAGTGGTTAGCACTTGTGCCTTGCAGTGCTGGGGTCCTGGGTTTGAATCTAAGTACGACATCTGCATGGGGTATGTTCTTCCTGTGTTTGTGGGGGTTTCCTCTGGGTACTCCGGTTTCCTCCCACACTGCAAAGACATACTGATGGGCACCTTAGATTGTGAGCCCCATTGGGGACAGTTGGATGCTGATGTCTGTAAAGCGCTGCAGAATATAATAGCGCTATATAAGTGGATAAAATAAAGAAATAAATGCTGTCCTTTCTCCATCTTTATTTTTTCTCATCACCTGTCTTCTCTCCTCTACACTTGTCTTTTATCTTTTCTCCTTTCTCCTCTCCTCACATCTCTACTCTTCTTTCTCCTCTCCTCTCCTCTCGTTGCCTCTCTGCTCTCCTTTCTCCTCTCCTCTCGTCCCGTCTCTCCTCTCGTCGCCTCTCTGCTCTTCTTTCTCTTCTCATCGTCTCTTTTCGCCGCCTCTCTGCTCTCCTTTCTCCTCTCGTCACCTCTCTGCTTTTCTTTCTCCTCTCATCGCCTCTCTTCTCGTCGCCTCTCTTCTCTCCTTTCTCCTCTCATTGCCTCTCTTCTCGTCGCCTCTCTTCTCTCCTCTCGTCACCTCTCTGCTTTCCTTTCTCCTTTGCTCTCGCTACCTCTCCTCACTCCTGTCTCCTCTCCTCTCATCACCTGTCTTCTCTCCTCTATGCTCGTCTTTTATCTTCTCTCCTTTCTCCTCTCCTCACATCTCTTCTCTCCTTTCTCCACTCCTCTCGTCGCCTCTCTTCTCTCCTTTCTCCTCTCATTGCCTCTCTTCTCTCCTTTCTCCTCTCATTGCCTCTCTTCTCGTCGCCTCTCTTCTCTCCTTTCTCCTCTCGTCACCTCTCTGCTTTCCTGTCTCCTCTCATCGCCTCTCTGCTTTCCTGTCTCCTCTCATCGCCTCTGTTCTCTCCTTTCTCCTCTCATTGCCTCTCTTCTCTCCTTTCTCCTCTCATTGCCTCTCTTCTCGTCGCCTCTCTTCTCTCCTTTCTCTTCTCGTCACCTCTCTGCTCTCCTTTCTCCTCTCATCCCCTCTCCTTTCTCCTCTCCTTTCTCTTCTCCTCGCCTCTCTTCTCTCCTTTCTCCTCTCATTGCCTCTCTGCTCTCCTTTCTCCTCTCCTTTCTCCTCTTTACTCTCCTTTTTCCTCTTCTCTCATCGCCTCTCTGCTTTCCTTTCTCCTGTCGTCGCCTCTTTTCTCTCCTTTCTCCTCTCGTTGCCTCTCTGCTTTTCTTTCGCCTCTCATCACCTCTCCTCTCCTTTCTCCTCTCATTGCCTCTCTTCTCTTCACCTCTCTTCTCTCCTTTCTCCTCTCATTGCCTCTCTTCTCTTCACCTCTCTTCTCTCCTTTCTCCTCTCGTTGCCTCTCTGCTCTCCTTTCTCCTCTCATCCCCTATCCTCTCCTTTCTCCTCTCTACTCTCCTTTCTCCTCTCCTCTCGTTGTCTCTCTTCTCTCCTTTCTCCTCTCATCGCCTCTCTGCTTTCCTTTCTCCTGTCGTCGCCTCTCTTCTCTCCTTTCTCCTCTCGTCGCCTCTTCTCTCCTTTCTCCTCTCATCGCCTCTCTGCTTTCCTTTCTCCTCTGCTCTCGTTACCTCTCCTCACTCCTGTCTCCTCTCCTCTCATCACCTGTCTTCTCTCCTCTACGCTCATCTTTTATCTTCTCTCCTTTCTCCTTTCATTGCCTCTCTTCTCTCCTTTCTCCTCTCATTGCCTCTCTTCTCTCCTTTCTCCTCTCATCGCCTCTCTTCTCTCCTTTCTCCTCTGCTCTCGTTACCTCTCCTCACTCCTGTCTCCTCTCCTCACCTGTCTTCGCTCCTCTATGCTCATCTTTTATCTTCTCTCCTTTCTCCTCACATTTCTTCTCTCCTTTCTCCACTCCTCTCGTCGCCTCTCTTCTCTCCTTTCTCCTCTGATTGCCTCTCTTCTCTCCTTTCTCCTCTCATTACCTCTCTTCTCATCGCCTCTCTTCTCTCCTTTCTCTTCTCGTCACCTCTCTGCTCTCCTTTCTCCTCTCATCGCCTCTCTGCTTTCCTTTCTCCTGTCGTCGCCTCTTTTCTCTCCTTTCTCCTCTCGTTGCCTCTCTGCTTTTCTTTTGCTCTCATCACCTCTCCTCTCCTTTCTCCTCTCATTGCCTCTCTTCTCTTCACCTCTCTTCTCTCCTTTCTCCTCTCGTTGCCTCTCTGCTTTTCTTTTGCTCTCATCACCTCTCCTCTCCTTTCTACTCTCATTGCCTCTCTTCTCTTCACCTCTCTTCTCTCCTTTCTCCTCTCGTTGCCTCTCTGCTATCCTTTCTCCTCTCATCCCCTATCCTCTCCTTTCTCCTCTCTACTCTCCTTTCTCCTCGCCTCTCGTTGCCTCTCTTCTCTCCTTTCTCTTCTCCTCTCATCGCCTCTCTGCTTTCCTTTCTCCTGTCGTCACCTCTTTTCTCTCCTTTCTCCTCTCGTCGCCTCTTTTCTCTCCTTGCTTCATTCCTTATCTTTTTCTCTACATTTTCTGCTCTTTCCCCAGGGTACTTCTTTCCCTGCCTCTTCTTCTTCATCCCATTTTCTCACATAAATTCTTCCTGATTTACATACAGGATGCTACACAGCACAGTATGGGAGATTGCAGTAAATGCAGACCTGACTTACCATGAACACAGACAGAAAAATGAGGTAGTCGGTGTACATAGCACTGACTGACTGCATGATTGCTGCAGTTTGCATCATATTCAGTTTTATACCCTTTGTTGGTTATAAGATCGGAGCGCCCTCTTCTGGTGACAGTAACATATGACATGTAAATGCAGCCTATTACACTCAGTATATTCTCTATCCTGTATGTTAACTCCTCTCATGTCTGCTGGTTATAGGATTGGAGCGCCCTCCTCTGGTGATTGTAACATATGACATGTATGTGCAGATTCATACACGCAGGATTATCTCGCTGCAGGCTCATTCCAGATCATTGGTCCATGTAAACATGGTGGCGATCAGCAGATCTGGCTGAAGAATCTCCTCTTTTCACAGGGTGCTGTATTGACAGGGATGGGGGGTGTTTGTCCACACGCCTGGATCATGCAGAGTAAAAAGAAAACTTTAAACGAGCAATGGATGACTTCCTGATCATTAATTGGCACTGATTTCAGCTCGTACGGCAGCCATTACTCCGGATGTGCCCTGCATTAGCTGTGGTGACCTCTTCAGTCCCTGTGTTATCACTGGACCACGTCCACATTGCATCATTATATTGTTCTCTTGAATTCTTGACAAAGGACAAGGTGAACAGGACCATGACTTAGGATGGGATGGGCGGGGGGGGGGATCTGGAGGTTCTCCATGTGATATGATTGGTTCTCTTCTCTCCTGGTGCCTGTAATCATGACGTTACATAGGATGGTCTAGGGATTGTGGAGGTTCTCCATGTGATATGATTGGTTCTCTTCTCTCCTGGTGCCTGTAATCATGACGTTACATAGGATGGTCTAGGGATTGTGGAGGTTCTCCATGTGATATGATTGGTTCTCTTCTCTCCTGGTGCCTGTAATCATGACATTACAGAGGATGGTCTGGGGATTGTGGAGGTTCTCCATGTGATATGATTGGTTCTCTTCTCTCCTGGTGCCTGTAATCATGACGTTACATAGGATGGTCTGGGGATTGTGGAGGTTCTCCATGTGATATTATTGGTTCTCTTCTCTCCTGGTGCCTGTAATCATGACATTACATAGGATGGTCTGGGGATTGTGGAGGTTCTCCATGTGATATGATTGGTTCTCTTCTCTCCTGGTGCCTGTAATCATGACATTACATAGGATGGTCTGGGGATTGTGGAGGTTCTCCATGTGATATGATTGGTTCTCTTCTCTCCTGGTGCCTGTAATCATGACGTTACATAGGATGGTCTGGGGATTGTGGAGGTTCTCCATGTGATATGATTGGTTCTCTTCTCTCCTGGTGCCTGTAATCATGACGTTACATAGGATGGTCTGGGGATTGTGGAGGTTCTCCATGTGATATGATTGGTTCTCTTCTCTCCTGGTGCCTGTAATCAAGACATTACATAGGATGGTCTGGGGATTGTGGAGGTTCTCCATGTGATATGATTGGTTCTCTTCTCTCCTGGTGCCTGTAATCATGACGTTACATAGGATGGTCTGGGGATTGTGGAGGTTCTCCATGTGATATTATTGGTTCTCTTCTCTCCTGGTGCCTGTAATCATGACGTTACATAGGATGGTCTGGGGATTGTGGAGGTTCTCCATGTGATATGATTGGTTCTCTTCTCTCCTGGTGCCTGTAATCATGACGTTACATAGGATGGTCTGGGGATTGTGGAGGTTCTCCATGTGATATTATTGGTTCTCTTCTCTCCTGGTGCCTGTAATCATGACGTTACATAGGATGGTCTGGGGATTGTGGAGGTTCTCCATGTGATATGATTGGTTCTCTTCTCTCCTGGTGTCTGTAATCATGACATTACATAGGATGGTCTGGGGATTGTGGAGGTTCTCCATGTGATATGATTGGTTCTCTTCTCTCCTGGTGCCTGTAATCATGACGTTACATAGGATGGTCTGGGGATTGTGGAGGTTCTCCATGTGATATGATTGGTTCTCTTCTCTCCTGGTGCCTGTAATCATGACGTTACATAGGATGGTCTGGGGATTGTGGAGGTTCTCCATGTGATATTATTGGTTCTCTTCTCTCCTGGTGCCTGTAATCATGACATTATATAGGATGGTCTGGGGATTGTGGAGGTTCTCCATGTGATATGATTGGTTCTCTTCTCTCCTGGTGCCTGTAATCATGACATTACATAGGATGGTCTGGGGATTGTGGAGGTTCTCCATGTGATATGATTGGTTCTCTTCTCTCCTGGTGCCTGTAATCATGACGTTACAGAGGATGGTCTGGGGATTGTGGAGGTTCTCCATGTGATATGATTGGTTCTCTTCTCTCCTGGTGCCTGTAATCATGACGTTACATAGGATGGTCTGGGGATTGTGGAGGTTCTCCATGTGATATGATTGGTTCTCTTCTCTCCTGGTGCCTGTAATCATGACGTTACATAGGATGGTCTGGGGATTGTGGAGGTTCTCCATGTGATATGATTGGTTCTCTTCTCTCCTGGTGTCTGTAATCATGACATTACATAGGATGGTCTGGGGATTGTGGAGGTTCTCCATGTGATATGATTGGTTCTCTTCTCTCCTGGTGCCTGTAATCATGACGTTACATAGGATGGTCTGGGGATTGTGGAGGTTCTCCATGTGATATGATTGGTTCTCTTCTCTCCTGGTGCCTGTAATCATGACGTTACATAGGATGGTCTGGGGATTGTGGAGGTTCTCCATGTGATATTATTGGTTCTCTTCTCTCCTGGTGCCTGTAATCATGACGTTACATAGGATGGTCTGGGGATTGTGGAGGTTCTCCATGTGATATGATTAGTTCTCTTCTCTCCTGGTGCCTGTAATCATGACATTACATAGGATGGTCTGGGGATTGTGGAGGTTCTCCATGTGATATGATTGGTTCTCTTCTCTCCTGGTGCCTGTAATCATGACGTTACATAGGATGGTCTGGGGATTGTGGAGGTTCTCCATGTGATATGATTAGTTCTCTTCTCTCCTGGTGCCTGTAATCATGACGTTACATAGGATGGTCTGGGGATTGTGGAGGTTCTCCATGTGATATGATTGGTTCTCTTCTCTCCTGGTGCCTGTAATCATGACGTTACATAGGATGGTCTGGGGATTGTGGAGGTTCTCCATGTGATATTATTGGTTCTCTTCGCTCCTGGTGTCTGTAATGATGATTTGGTCGGCACTATCTCTCCTTGAGAAGAAAGCACCATAATGGGCATGAGGAGACTTATAGGCCATACATGCTCCTGTGAAATTCTGGGAAGAAAGGGATGCAAATGAGCTCTTACCAAGCTCCACCTCTAAAGCCACCAGATGTAGGGCAGCGATCCTCTAAGTCAATGTTCAACCATTTAACTAGGCCTTGAGACCTGACTCAGTGTCAATCTGTTCACTGCACCCTCTTCAGTAGAGAAAACGTTAACCACAACCCAGTCTTAGTCTGTATGGGAGAATCTCACCTGGTTAATATATGCTGCCGCTGGTACAGAGTATGTCATCCCATTGATGGTTATTGTCATGTCCGGCAGGGAACTGACGTGGTCACAGGTCACGTGGTACTAGAATCCAGAGGAAGGTCAGATGAATAGACAGCTCTGGTATCATTACACATTATCATCTGCTCTCTACAATCACTAATCTACAGATTCTACCCCCAAGATAAGGGGTTAATACAAAAAAACGGTTCCATCAGGGTGCAAATACGGATGACAGACACATGCTACATCTCACAGTGAGGTGGAGGACTACCCCAGCTTCACTGACAACACCCCAACTGAGACCCGCAGAAATGAGGTCAGGAGCAATCTGTAGTTGTGGTGTAGCTTTAGTGTACTGACAGGTGTAGTGCAGTAGTGGAGGGAAGCGCTACCGGTAGGGTGATATGGTAGTCTGGCACTAGTTGTAGTATTGTAGTCTGGCACTAGCTCCTGTGTACTATTCCAGTGGCGCACGAGCTGTAGTGTAGTATTGTAGTGTGGCACTAGCTGTAGTGTAGTATTGTAGTGTGCACTAGCTCCTGTGTACTATTCCAGTGGCGCACTAGCTGTAGTGTAGTATTGTAGTGTGGCACTAGCTGTAGTGTAGTATTGTAGTGTGGCACTAGCTCCTGTGTACTATTCCAGTGGCGCACGAGCTGTAGTGTAGTATTGTAGTGTGGCACTAGCTGTAGTGTAGTATTGTAGGCTGGCACTAGCTGTAGTGTAGTATTGTAGTGTGGCACTAGCTGTAGTGTAGTATTGTAGGCTGGCACTAGCTGTAGTGTAGTATTGTAGTGTGGCACTAGCTGTAGTGTAGTATTGTAGGCTGGCACTAGCTGTAGTGTAGTATTGTAGTGTGGCACTAGCTGTAGTGTAGTATTGTAGGCTGGCACTAGCTGTAGTGTAGTATTGTAGTGTGGCACTAGCTGTAGTGTAGTAATGTAGGCTGGCACTAGCTGTAGTGTAGTATTGTAGGCTGGTACTAGCTGTAGTGTAGTATTGTAGTGTGACACTAGCTGCAGTGTAGTATTGTAGTGTGGCACTAGCTGTAGTGTAGTATTGTAGGCTGGCACTAGCTGTAGTGTAGTATTGTAGTGTGGCACTAGCTGTAGTGTAGTATTGTAGTCTGGCACTAGCTGTAGTGTAGTATTGTAGTCTGGCACTAGCTGTAGTGTAGTATTGTAGTGTGGCACTAGCTGTAGTGTAGTATTGTAGTGTGGCACTAGCTGTAGTGTAGTATTGTAGTGTGGCACTAGCTGTAGTGTAGTATTGTAGTGTGGCACTAGCTGTAGTGTAGTATTGTAGTGTGGCACTAGCTGTAGTGTAGTATTGTAGTGTGGCACTAGCTGTAGTGTAGTATTGTAGTGTGGCACTAGCTGTAGTGTAGTATTGTAGGCTGGCACTAGCTGTAGTGTAGTATTGTAGGCTGGCACTAGCTGTAGTGTAGTATTGTAGTGTGACACTAGCTGTAGTGTAGTATTGTAGTCTGGCACTAGCTGTAGTGTAGTATTGTAGGCTGCCACTAGCTGTAGTGTAGTATTGTAGTGTGGCACTAGCTGTAGTGTAGTATTGTAGGCTGGCACTAGCTGTAGTGTAGTATTGTAGGCTGGCACTAGCTGTAGTGTAGTATTGTAGTGTGGCACTAGCTGTAGTGTAGTATTGTAGTGTTGCACTAGCTGTAGTGTAGTATTGTAGTCTGGCACTAGCTGCAGTGTAGTATTGTAGTGTGGCACTAGCTGTAGTGTAGTATTGTAGGCTGGCACTAGCTGTAGTGTAGTATTGTAGGCTGGCACTAGCTGCAGTGTAGTATTGTAGTGTGGCACTAGCTGCAGTGTAGTATTGTAGGTTGGCACTAGCTGTAGTGTAGTATTGTAGTGTGGCACTAGCTGTAGTGTAGTATTGTAGGCTGGCACTAGCTTCTGTGTACTATTCCAGTGGCGCACTAGCTGTAGTGTAGTATTGTAGTGTTGCACTAGCTGTAGTGTAGTATTGTAGTGTGACACTAGCTGTAGTGTAGTATTGTAGTGTGGCACTAGCTGTAGTGTAGTATTGTAGGCTGGCACTAGCTGTAGTGTAGTATTGTAGTGTGGCACTAGCTGTAGTGTAGTATTGTAGGCTGCCACTAGCTGTAGTGTAGTATTGTAGGCTGGCACTAGCTGTAGTGTAGTATTGTAGTGTGGCACTAGCTGTAGTGTAGTATTGTAGTGTGGCACTAGCTGTAGTGTAGTATTGTAGGCTGGCACTAGCTGTAGTGTAGTATTGTAGTCTGGCACTAGCTGCAGTGTAGTGTTGTAGTGTGGCACTAGCTGCAGTGTAGTATTGTAGTCTGGCACTAGCTGCAGTGTAGTATTGTAGGCTGGCACTAGCTGTAGTGTAGTATTGTAGTCTGGCACTAGCTGTAGTGTAGTATTGTAGTCTGGCACTAGCTGTAGTGTAGTATTGTAGTGTGACACTAGCTGCAGTGTAGTATTGTAGTGTGGCACTAGCTGCAGTGTAGTATTGTAGTGTGGCACTAGCTGTAGTGTAGTATTGTAGGCTGGCACTAGCTGTAGTGTAGTATTGTAGTGTGGCACTAGCTGTAGTGTAGTATTGTAGTCTGGCACTAGCTGTAGTGTAGTATTGTAGTGTGGCACTAGCTGTAGTGTAGTATTGTAGGCTGGCACTAGCTGTAGTGTAGTATTGTAGTGTGGCACTAGCTGTACTGTAGTATTGTAGTGTGGCACTAGCTGTACTGTAGTATTGTAGTGTGGCACTAGCTGTAGTGTAGTATTGTAGTGTGGCACTAGCTGTAGTGTAGTATTGTAGTGTGGCACTAGCTGTACTGTAGTATTGTAGTGTGGCACTAGCTGTAGTGTAGTATTGTAGTCTGGCACTAGCTGCAGTGTAGTATTGTAGTGTGGCACTAGCTGTAGTGTAGTATTGTAGTGTGGCACTAGCTGTACTGTAGTATTGTAGTGTGGCACTAGCTGTAGTGTAGTATTGTAGGCTGGCACTAGCTGTAGTGTAGTATTGTAGTGTGGCACTAGCTGTAGTGTAGTATTGTAGTGTGGCACTAGCTGTAGTGTAGTATTGTAGTGTGGCACTAGCTGTAGTGTAGTATTGTAGGCTGGCACTAGCTGTAGTGTAGTATTGTAGTCTGGCAGTAGCTGTAGTGTAGTATTGTAGTGTGGCACTAGCTGTAGTGTAGTATTGTAGTGTGGCACTAGCTGTAGTGTAGTATTGTAGTTTGGCACTAGCTGCAGTGTAGTATTGTAGTGTGGCACTAGCTGTAGTGTAGTATTGTAGGCTGGCACTAGCTGTAGTGTAGTATTGTAGGCTGGCACTAGCTGCAGTGTAGTATTGTAGTGTGGCACTAGCTGTAGTGTAGTATTGTAGGCTGGCACTAGCTGTAGTGTAGTATTGTAGTGTGGCACTAGCTGTAGTGTAGTATTGTAGTCTGGCACTAGCTGCAGTGTAGTATTGTAGTGTGGCACTAGCTGTAGTGTAGTATTGTAGGCTGGCACTAGCTGTAGTGTAGTATTGTAGTGTGGCACTAGCTGTACTGTAGTATTGTAGTGTGGCACTAGCTGTAGTGTAGTATTGTAGTGTGGCACTAGCTGTAGTGTAGTATTGTAGTGTGGCACTAGCTGTAGTGTAGTATTGTAGTGTGGCACTAGCTGTAGTGTAGTATTGTTGGCTGGCACTAGCTGTAGTGTAGTATTGTAGGCTGGCACTAGCTGTAGTGTAGTATTGTAGTGTGGCACTAGCTGTAGTGTAGTATTGTAGTGTGGCACTAGCTGTAGTGTAGTATTGTAGTGTGCACTAGCTGCAGTGTAGTATTGTAGTGTGGCACTAGCTGTAGTGTAGTATTGTAGGCTGGCACTAGCTGTAGTGTAGTATTGTAGGCTGGCACTAGCTGTAGTGTAGTATTGTAGTGTGGCACTAGCTGTAGTGTAGTATTGTAGGCTGGCACTAGCTGTAGTGTAGTATTGTAGTGTGGCACTAGCTGTAGTGTAGTATTGTAGTGTGGCACTAGCTGTAGTGTAGTATTGTAGTGTGGCACTAGCTGTAGTGTAGTATTGTAGTGTGGCACTAGCTGTAGTGTAGTATTGTAGTGTGGCACTAGCTGTAGTGTAGTATTGTAGTCTGGCAGTAGCTGTAGTGTAGTATTGTAGTGTGGCACTAGCTGTAGTGTAGTATTGTAGGCTGGCACTAGCTGCAGTGTAGTATTGTAGTGTGGCACTAGCTGTAGTGTAGTATTGTAGTGTGGCACTAGCTGTAGTGTAGTATTGTAGGCTGGCACTAGCTGTAGTGTAGTATTGTAGGCTGCCACTAGCTGCAGTGTAGTATTGTAGTGTGGCACTAGCTGTAGTGTAGTATTGTAGTGTGGCACTAGCTGTAGTGTAGTATTGTAGTGTGGCACTAGCTGCAGTGTAGTATTGTAGTGTGGCACTAGCTGTAGTGTAGTATTGTAGGCTGGCACTAGCTGTAGTGTAGTATTGTAGTCTGGCACTAGCTGTAGTGTAGTATTGTAGTGTGGCACTAGCTGTAGTGTAGTATTGTAGGCTGGCACTAGCTGTAGTGTAGTATTGTAGGCTGGCACTAGCTGTAGTGAAGTATTGTAGGCTGGCACTAGCTGTAGTGAAGTATTGTAGGCTGGCACTAGCTGTAGTGTAGTATTGTAGTGTGGCACTAGCTGTACTGTAGTATTGTAGTCTGGCACTAGCTGTAGTGTAGTATTGTAGTGTGACACTAGCTGTAGTGTAGTATTGTAGGCTGCCACTAGCTGTAGTGTAGCATTGTAGTGTGGCACTAGCTGTAGTGTAGTATTGTAGTGTGGCACTAGCTGTAGTGTAGTATTGTAGGCTTGTACTAGCTGTAGTGTAGTATTGTAGTGTGGCACTAGCTGTAGTGTAGTATTGTAGGCTGGCACTAGCTGTAGTGTAGTATTGTAGTGTGGCACTAGCTGTAGTGTAGTATTGTAGTCTGGCACTAGCTGTAGTGTAGTATTGTAGTGTGGCACTAGCTGTAGTGTAGTATTGTAGGCTGGCACTAGCTGTAGTGTAGTATTGTAGGCTGCCACTAGCTGTAGTGTAGCATTGTAGTGTGGCACTAGCTGTAGTGTAGTATTGTAGTGTGGCACTAGCTGTAGTGTAGTATTGTAGGCTGGCACTAGCTGTAGTGTAGTATTGTAGTGTGGCACTAGCTGTAGTGTAGTATTGTAGGCTGGCACTAGCTGTAGTGTAGTATTGTAGTGTGGCACTAGCTGTAGTGTAGTATTGTAGTCTGGCACTAGCTGTAGTGTAGTATTGTAGTGTGGCACTAGCTGTAGTGTAGTATTGTAGGCTGGCACTAGCTGTAGTGTAGTATTGTAGGCTGGCACTAGCTGTAGTGTAGTATTGTAGGCTGCCACTAGCTGTAGTGTAGCATTGTAGTGTGGCACTAGCTGTAGTGTAGTATTGTAGTGTGGCACTAGCTGTAGTGTAGTATTGTAGGCTGGCACTAGACGTAGTGTAGTATTGTAGGCTGGCACTAGCTGTAGTGTAGTATTGTAGTGTGGCACTAGCTGTAGTGTAGTATTGTAGTGTGGCACTAGCTGTAGTGTAGTATTGTAGTGTGGCACTAGCTGTAGTGTAGTATTGTAGTGTGGCACTAGCTGTAGTGTAGTATTGTAGGCTGCCACTAGCTGTAGTGTAGCATTGTAGTGTGGCACTAGCTGTAGTGTAGTATTGTAGTGTGGCACTAGCTGTAGTGTAGTATTGTAGGCTGGCACTAGACGTAGTGTAGTATTGTAGTCTGGCACTAGCTGTAGTGTAGTATTGTAGGCTGCCACTAGCTGTAGTGTAGCATTGTAGTGTGGCACTAGCTGTAGTGTAGTATTGTAGTGTGGCACTAGCTGTAGTGTAGTATTGTAGGCTGCCACTAGCTGTAGTGTAGCATTGTAGTGTGGCACTAGCTGTAGTGTAGTATTGTAGTGTGGCACTAGCTGTAGTGTAGTATTGTAGGCTGGCACTAGACGTAGTGTAGTATTGTAGTCTGGCACTAGCTGTAGTGTAGTATTGTAGGCTGGCACTAGCTGTAGTGTAGTATTGTAGTGTGGCACTAGCTGTAGTGTAGTATTGTAGGCTGGCACTAGCTGTAGTGTAGTATTGTAGGCTGACACTAGCTGTAGTGTAGTATTGTAGGCTGGCACTAGCTGTAGTGTAGTATTGTAGTGTGGCACTAGCTGTAGTGTAGTATTGTAGTCTGGCACTAGCTGTAGTGTAGTATTGTAGTGTGACACTAGCTGCAGTGTAGTATTGTAGTGTGGCACTAGCTGTAGTGTAGTATTGTAGGCTGGCACTAGCTGTAGTGTAGTATTGTAGTGTGGCACTAGCTGTAGTGTAGTATTGTAGTGTGGCACTAGCTGTAGTGTAGTATTGTAGTGTGCACTAGCTGTAGTGTAGTATTGTAGGCTGGCAGTAGCTGTAGTGTAGTATTGTAGTGTGGCACTAGCTGTAGTGTAGTATTGTAGTGTGGCACTAGCTGTAGTGTAGTATTGTAGTGTGGCACTAGCTGTAGTGTAGTATTGTAGTGTGGCACTAGCTGTAGTGTAGTATTGTAGGCTGGCACTAGCTGTAGTGTAGTATTGTAGTCTGGCACTAGCTGTAGTGTAGTATTGTAGTGTGGCACTAGCTGTAGTGTAGTATTGTAGGCTGGCACTAGCTGTAGTGTAGTATTGTAGGCTGGCACTAGCTGTAGTGAAGTATTGTAGGCTGGCACTAGCTGTAGTGAAGTATTGTAGGCTGGCACTAGCTGTAGTGTAGTATTGTAGGCTGCCACTAGCTGTAGTGTAGCATTGTAGTGTGGCACTAGCTGTAGTGTAGTATTGTAGTGTGGCACTAGCTGTAGTGTAGTATTGTAGGCTGCCACTAGCTGTAGTGTAGCATTGTAGTGTGGCACTAGCTGTAGTGTAGTATTGTAGTGTGGCACTAGCTGTAGTGTAGTATTGTAGTCTGGCACTAGCTGTAGTGTAGTATTGTAGGCTGCCACTAGCTGTAGTGTAGCATTGTAGTGTGGCACTAGCTGTAGTGTAGTATTGTAGTGTGGCACTAGCTGTAGTGTAGTATTGTAGGCTGCCACTAGCTGTAGTGTAGCATTGTAGTGTGGCACTAGCTGTAGTGTAGTATTGTAGTGTGGCACTAGCTGTAGTGTAGTATTGTAGGCTGGCACTAGACGTAGTGTAGTATTGTAGTCTGGCACTAGCTGTAGTGTAGTATTGTAGGCTGGCACTAGCTGTAGTGTAGTATTGTAGTGTGGCACTAGCTGTAGTGTAGTATTGTAGGCTGGCACTAGCTGTAGTGTAGTATTGTAGGCTGACACTAGCTGTAGTGTAGTATTGTAGGCTGGCACTAGCTGTAGTGTAGTATTGTAGTGTGGCACTAGCTGTAGTGTAGTATTGTAGTCTGGCACTAGCTGTAGTGTAGTATTGTAGGCTGGCAGTAGCTGTAGTGTAGTATTGTAGTGTGACACTAGTTGCAGTGTAGTATTGTAGGCTGGCACTAGCTGTAGTGTAGTATTGTAGTGTGGCACTAGCTGTAGTGTAGTATTGTAGGCTGGCACTAGCTGTAGTGTAGTATTGTAGTGTGGCACTAGCTGTAGTGTAGTATTGTAGTCTGGCACTAGCTGTAGTGTAGTATTGTAGGCTGGCACTAGCTGTAGTGTAGTATTGTAGTGTGGCACTAGCTGTAGTGTAGTATTGTAGTCTGGCACTAGCTGTAGTGTAGTATTGTAGTGTGACACTAGCTGCAGTGTAGTATTGTAGGCTGGCACTAGCTGTAGTGTAGTATTGTAGGCTGGCACTAGCTGTAGTGTAGTATTGTAGTGTGGCACTAGCTGTAGTGTAGTATTGTAGTGTGGCACTAGCTGTAGTGTAGTATTGTAGGCTGGCACTAGCTGTAGTGTAGTATTGTAGGCTGGCACTAGCTGCAGTGTAGTATTGTAGTGTGGCACTAGCTGTAGTGTAGTATTGTAGGCTGGCACTAGCTGTAGTGTAGTATTGTAGTGTGACACTAGCTGTAGTGTAGTATTGTAGGCTGGCACTAGCTGTAGTGTAGTATTGTAGTGTGGCACTAGCTGTAGTGTAGTATTGTAGGCTGGCACTAGCTGTAGTGTAGTATTGTAGGCTGGCACTAGCTGTAGTGTAGTATTGTAGGCTGGCACTAGCTGTAGTGTAGTATTGTAGGCTGGCACTAGCTGTAGTATAGTATTGTAGTGTGGCACTAGCTGTAGTGTAGTATTGTAGTCTGGCACTAGCTGTAGTGTAGTATTGTAGTGTGGCACTATCTGTAGTGTAGTATTGTAGGCTGGCACTAGCTGTAGTGTAGTATTGCAGTGTGGCACTAGCTGTAGTGTAGTATTGTAGTGTGGCACTAGCTGTAGTGTAGTATTGTAGTGTGGCACTAGCTGTAGTGTAGTATTGTAGGCTGGCACTAGCTGTAGTGTAGTATTGTTGTGTGGCACTAGCTGTAGTGTAGTATTGTAGTGTGGCACTAGCTGTAGTGTAGTATTGTAGTCTGGCACTAGCTGTAGTGTAGTATTGTAGGCTGGCACTAGCTGTAGTGTAGTATTGTAGTCTGGCACTAGCTGTAGTGTAGTATTGTAGTGTGGCACTAGCTGTAGTGTAGTATTGTAGTGTGGCACTAGCTGTAGTGTAGTATTGTAGTGTGGCACTAGCTGTACTGTAGTATTGTAGTGTGGCACTAGCTGTAGTGTAGTATTGTAGTCTGGCACTAGCTGTAGTGTAGTATTGTAGGCTGGCACTAGCTGTAGTGTAGTATTGTAGTCTGGCAGTAGCTGTAGTGTAGTATTGTAGTGTGGCACTAGCTGTAGTGTAGTATTGTAGTGTGGCACTAGCTGTAGTGTAGTATTGTAGTGTGCACTAGCTGCAGTGTAGTATTGTAGGCTGGCACTAGCTGTAGTGTAGTATTGTAGTGTGGCACTAGCTGTAGTGTAGTATTGTAGTCTGGCACTAGCTGTACTGTAGTATTGTAGGCTGGCACTAGCTGTAGTGTAGTATTGTAGGCTGGCACTAGCTGTAGTGTAGTATTGTAGTGTGGCACTAGCTGTAGTGTAGTATTGTAGTGTGGCACTAGCTGTAGTGTAGTATTGTAGTGTGCACTAGCTGTAGTGTAGTATTGTAGGCTGGCAGTAGCTGTAGTGTAGTATTGTAGTGTGGCACTAGCTGTAGTGTAGTATTGTAGTGTGGCACTAGCTGTAGTGTAGTATTGTACTGTGGCACTAGCTGCAGTGTAGTATTGTAGTGTGGCACTAGCTGTAGTGTAGTATTGTAGGCTGGCACTAGCTGTAGTGTAGTATTGTAGTCTGGCACTAGCTGTAGTGTAGTATTGTAGTGTGGCACTAGCTGTAGTGTAGTATTGTAGGCTGGCACTAGCTGTAGTGTAGTATTGTAGGCTGGCACTAGCTGTAGTGAAGTATTGTAGGCTGGCACTAGCTGTAGTGAAGTATTGTAGGCTGGCACTAGCTGTAGTGTAGTATTGTAGTGTGGCACTAGCTGTACTGTAGTATTGTAGTCTGGCACTAGCTGTAGTGTAGTATTGTAGGCTGCCACTAGCTGTAGTGTAGCATTGTAGTGTGGCACTAGCTGTAGTGTAGTATTGTAGTGTGGCACTAGCTGTAGTGTAGTATTGTAGGCTGGCACTAGCTGTAGTGTAGTATTGTAGTGTGGCACCAGCTGTAGTGTAGTATTGTAGGCTGGCACTAGCTGTAGTGTAGTATTGTAGTGTGGCACTAGCTGTAGTGTAGTATTGTAGTCTGGCACTAGCTGTAGTATAGTATTGTAGTGTGGCACTAGCTGTAGTGTAGTATTGTAGGCTGGCACTAGCTGTAGTGTAGTATTGTAGGCTGGCACTAGCTGTAGTGTAGTATTGTAGGCTGCCACTAGCTGTAGTGTAGCATTGTAGTGTGGCACTAGCTGTAGTGTAGTATTGTAGTGTGGCACTAGCTGTAGTGTAGTATTGTAGGCTGGCACTAGACGTAGTGTAGTATTGTAGGCTGGCACTAGCTGTAGTGTAGTATTGTAGTGTGACACTAGCTGTAGTGTAGTATTGTAGTGTGGCACTAGCTGTAGTGTAGTATTGTAGTGTGGCACTAGCTGTAGTGTAGTATTGTAGTGTGGCACTAGCTGTAGTGTAGTATTGTAGGCTGCCACTAGCTGTAGTGTAGCATTGTAGTGTGGCACTAGCTGTAGTGTAGTATTGTAGTGTGGCACTAGCTGTAGTGTAGTATTGTAGGCTGGCACTAGACGTAGTGTAGTATTGTAGTCTGGCACTAGCTGTAGTGTAGTATTGTAGGCTGCCACTAGCTGTAGTGTAGCATTGTAGTGTGGCACTAGCTGTAGTGTAGTATTGTAGTGTGGCACTAGCTGTAGTGTAGTATTGTAGGCTGGCACTAGCTGTAGTGTAGCATTGTAGTGTGGCACTAGCTGTAGTGTAGTATTGTAGTGTGGCACTAGCTGTAGTGTAGTATTGTAGGCTGGCACTAGACGTAGTGTAGTATTGTAGTCTGGCACTAGCTGTAGTGTAGTATTGTAGGCTGGCACTAGCTGTAGTGTAGTATTGTAGTGTGGCACTAGCTGTAGTGTAGTATTGTAGGCTGGCACTAGCTGTAGTGTAGTATTGTAGGGTGGCACTAGCTGTAGTGTAGTATTGTAGGCTGGCACTAGCTGTAGTGTAGTATTGTAGTGTGGCACTAGCTGTAGTGTAGTATTGTAGTCTGGCACTAGCTGTAGTGTAGTATTGTAGTGTGACACTAGCTGCAGTGTAGTATTGTAGTGTGGCACTAGCTGTAGTGTAGTATTGTAGGCTGGCACTAGCTGTAGTGTAGTATTGTAGTGTGGCACTAGCTGTAGTGTAGTATTGTAGTGTGGCACTAGCTGTAGTGTAGTATTGTAGTGTGCACTAGCTGTAGTGTAGTATTGTAGGCTGGCACTAGCTGTAGTGTAGTATTGTAGTGTGGCACTAGCTGTAGTGTAGTATTGTAGTGTGGCACTAGCTGTAGTGTAGTATTGTAGTGTGGCACTAGCTGCAGTGTAGTATTGTAGTGTGGCACTAGCTGTAGTGTAGTATTGTAGGCTGGCACTAGCTGTAGTGTAGTATTGTAGTGTGGCACTAGCTGTAGTGTAGTATTGTAGTGTGGCACTAGCTGTAGTGTAGTATTGTAGGCTGGCACTAGCTGTAGTGTAGTATTGTAGGCTGGCACTAGCTGTAGTGAAGTATTGTAGGCTGGCACTAGCTGTAGTGAAGTATTGTAGGCTGGCACTAGCTGTAGTGTAGTATTGTAGTGTGGCACTAGCTGCAGTGTAGTATTGTAGGCTGCCACTAGCTGTAGTGTAGCATTGTAGTGTGGCACTAGCTGTAGTGTAGTATTGTAGTGTGGCACTAGCTGTAGTGTAGTATTGTAGGCTGCCACTAGCTGTAGTGTAGCATTGTAGTGTGGCACTAGCTGTAGTGTAGTATTGTAGTGTGGCACTAGCTGTAGTGTACTATTGTAGGCTGGCACTAGACGTAGTGTAGTATTGTAGTCTGGCACTAGCTGTAGTGTAGTATTGTAGGCTGCCACTAGCTGTAGTGTAGCATTGTAGTGTGACACTAGCTGTAGTGTAGTATTGTAGTGTGGCACTAGCTGTAGTGTAGTATTGTAGGCTGCCACTAGCTGTAGTGTAGCATTGTAGTGTGGCACTAGCTGTAGTGTAGTATTGTAGTGTGGCACTAGCTGTAGTGTAGTATTGTAGGCTGGCACTAGACGTAGTGTAGTATTGTAGTCTGGCACTAGCTGTAGTGTAGTATTGTAGGCTGGCACTAGCTGTAGTGTAGTATTGTAGTGTGGCACTAGCTGTAGTGTAGTATTGTAGGCTGGCACTAGCTGTAGTGTAGTATTGTAGGCTGGCACTAGCTGTAGTGTAGTATTGTAGGCTGGCACTAGCTGTAGTGTAGTATTGTAGTGTGGCACTAGCTGTAGTGTAGTATTGTAGTCTGGCACTAGCTGTAGTGTAGTATTGTAGTGTGACACTAGTTGCAGTGTAGTATTGTAGGCTGGCACTAGCTGTAGTGTAGTATTGTAGTGTGGCACTAGCTGTAGTGTAGTATTGTAGGCTGGCACTAGCTGTAGTGTAGTATTGTAGGCTGACACTAGCTGTAGTGTAGTATTGTAGGCTGACACTAGCTGTAGTGTAGTATTGTAGTGTGGCACTAGCTGTAGTGTAGTATTGTAGTCTGGCACTAGCTGTAGTGTAGTATTGTAGTGTGACACTAGCTGCAGTGTAGTATTGTAGGCTGGCACTAGCTGTAGTGTAGTATTGTAGGCTGGCACTAGCTGTAGTGTAGTATTGTAGTGTGGCACTAGCTGTAGTGTAGTATTGTAGTGTGGCACTAGCTGTAGTGTAGTATTGTAGGCTGGCACTAGCTGTAGTGTAGTATTGTAGGCTGGCACTAGTTGCAGTGTAGTATTGTAGTGTGGCACTAGCTGTAGTGTAGTATTGTAGGCTGGCACTAGCTGTAGTGTAGTATTGTAGGCTGGCAGTAGCTGTAGTGTAGTATTGTAGTGTGGCACTAGCTGTAGTGTAGTATTGTAGTGTGGCACTAGCTGTAGTGTAGTATTGTAGTGTGGCACTAGCTGCAGTGTAGTATTGTAGTGTGGCACTAGCTGTAGTGTAGTATTGTAGGCTGGCACTAGCTGTAGTGTAGTATTGTAGTCTGGCACTAGCTGTAGTGTAGTATTGTAGTGTGGCACTAGCTGTAGTGTAGTATTGTAGGCTGGCACTAGCTGTAGTGTAGTATTGTAGGCTGGCACTAGCTGTAGTGAAGTATTGTAGGCTGGCACTAGCTGTAGTGAAGTATTGTAGGCTGGCACTAGCTGTAGTGTAGTATTGTAGGCTGCCACTAGCTGTAGTGTAGCATTGTAGTGTGGCACTAGCTGTAGTGTAGTATTGTAGTGTGGCACTAGCTGTAGTGTAGTATTGTAGGCTGCCACTAGCTGTAGTGTAGCATTGTAGTGTGGCACTAGCTGTAGTGTAGTATTGTAGTGTGGCACTAGCTGTAGTGTAGTATTGTAGGCTGGCACTAGACGTAGTGTAGTATTGTAGTCTGGCACTAGCTGTAGTGTAGTATTGTAGGCTGCCACTAGCTGTAGTGTAGCATTGTAGTGTGGCACTAGCTGTAGTGTAGTATTGTAGTGTGGCACTAGCTGTAGTGTAGTATTGTAGGCTGGCACTAGCTGTAGTGTAGCATTGTAGTGTGGCACTAGCTGTAGTGTAGTATTGTAGTGTGGCACTAGCTGTAGTGTAGTATTGTAGGCTGGCACTAGACGTAGTGTAGTATTGTAGGCTGGCACTAGCTGTAGTGTAGTATTGTAGGCTGGCACTAGCTGTAGTGTAGTATTGTAGTGTGGCACTAGCTGTAGTGTAGTATTGTAGGCTGGCACTAGCTGTAGTGTAGTATTGTAGGCTGGCACTAGCTGTAGTGTAGTATTGTAGGCTGGCACTAGCTGTAGTGTAGTATTGTAGTGTGGCACTAGCTGTAGTGTAGTATTGTAGTCTGGCACTAGCTGTAGTGTAGTATTGTAGTGTGACACTAGTTGCAGTGTAGTATTGTAGGCTGGCACTAGCTGTAGTGTAGTATTGTAGTGTGGCACTAGCTGTAGTGTAGTATTGTAGGCTGGCACTAGCTGTAGTGTAGTATTGTAGTGTGGCACTAGCTGTAGTGTAGTATTGTAGTCTGGCACTAGCTGTAGTGTAGTATTGTAGGCTGGCACTAGCTGTAGTGTAGTATTGTAGTGTGGCACTAGCTGTAGTGTAGTATTGTAGTCTGGCACTAGCTGTAGTGTAGTATTGTAGTGTGACACTAGCTGCAGTGTAGTATTGTAGGCTGGCACTAGCTGTAGTGTAGTATTGTAGGCTGGCACTAGCTGTAGTGTAGTATTGTAGTGTGGCACTAGCTGTAGTGTAGTATTGTAGTGTGGCACTAGCTGTAGTGTAGTATTGTAGGCTGGCACTAGCTGTAGTGTAGTATTGTAGGCTGGCACTAGCTGCAGTGTAGTATTGTAGTGTGGCACTAGCTGTAGTGTAGTATTGTAGGCTGGCACTAGCTGTAGTGTAGTATTGTAGTGTGGCACTAGCTGTAGTGTAGTATTGTAGGCTGGCACTAGCTGTAGTGTAGTATTGTAGTGTGGCACTAGCTGTAGTGTAGTATTGTAGTGTGGCACTAGCTGTAGTGTAGTATTGTAGGCTGGCACTAGCTGTAGTGTAGTATTGTAGGCTGGCACTAGCTGTGGTGTAGTATTGTAGGCTGGCACTAGCTGTAGTATAGTATTGTAGTGTGGCACTAGCTGTAGTGTAGTATTGTAGTCTGGCACTAGCTGTAGTGTAGTATTGTAGTGTGGCACTATCTGTAGTGTAGTATTGTAGGCTGGCACTAGCTGTAGTGTAGTATTGTAGTGTGGCACTAGCTGTAGTGTAGTATTGTAGTGTGGCACTAGCTGTAGTGTAGTATTGTAGTGTGGCACTAGCTGTAGTGTAGTATTGTAGGCTGGCACTAGCTGTAGTGTAGTATTGTTGTGTGGCACTAGCTGTAGTGTAGTATTGTAGTGTGGCACTAGCTGTAGTGTAGTATTGTAGTCTGGCACTAGCTGTAGTGTAGTATTGTAGGCTGGCACTAGCTGTAGTGTAGTATTGTAGTCTGGCACTAGCTGTAGTGTAGTATTGTAGTGTGGCACTAGCTGTAGTGTAGTATTGTAGTGTGGCACTAGCTGTAGTGTAGTATTGTAGTGTGGCACTAGCTGTACTGTAGTATTGTAGTGTGGCACTAGCTGTAGTGTAGTATTGTAGTCTGGCACTAGCTGTAGTGTAGTATTGTAGGCTGGCACTAGCTGTAGTGTAGTATTGTAGTCTGGCAGTAGCTGTAGTGTAGTATTGTAGTGTGGCACTAGCTGTAGTGTAGTATTGTAGTGTGGCACTAGCTGTAGTGTAGTATTGTAGTGTGCACTAGCTGCAGTGTAGTATTGTAGGCTGGCACTAGCTGTAGTGTAGTATTGTAGTGTGGCACTAGCTGTAGTGTAGTATTGTAGTCTGGCACTAGCTGTACTGTAGTATTGTAGGCTGGCACTAGCTGTAGTGTAGTATTGTAGGCTGGCACTAGCTGTAGTGTAGTATTGTAGTGTGGCACTAGCTGTAGTGTAGTATTGTAGTGTGGCACTAGCTGTAGTGTAGTATTGTAGTGTGCACTAGCTGTAGTGTAGTATTGTAGGCTGGCAGTAGCTGTAGTGTAGTATTGTAGTGTGGCACTAGCTGTAGTGTAGTATTGTAGTGTGGCACTAGCTGTAGTGTAGTATTGTAGTGTGGCACTAGCTGCAGTGTAGTATTGTAGTGTGGCACTAGCTGTAGTGTAGTATTGTAGGCTGGCACTAGCTGTAGTGTAGTATTGTAGTCTGGCACTAGCTGTAGTGTAGTATTGTAGTGTGGCACTAGCTGTAGTGTAGTATTGTAGGCTGGCACTAGCTGTAGTGTAGTATTGTAGGCTGGCACTAGCTGTAGTGAAGTATTGTAGGCTGGCACTAGCTGTAGTGAAGTATTGTAGGCTGGCACTAGCTGTAGTGTAGTATTGTAGTGTGGCACTAGCTGTACTGTAGTATTGTAGTCTGGCACTAGCTGTAGTGTAGTATTGTAGGCTGCCACTAGCTGTAGTGTAGCATTGTAGTGTGGCACTAGCTGTAGTGTAGTATTGTAGTGTGGCACTAGCTGTAGTGTAGTATTGTAGGCTGGCACTAGCTGTAGTGTAGTATTGTAGTGTGGCACTAGCTGTAGTGTAGTATTGTAGTGTGGCACTAGCTGTAGTGTAGTATTGTAGTGTGGCACTAGCTGTAGTGTAGTATTGTAGGCTGGCACTAGCTGTAGTGTAGTATTGTAGTGTGGCACTAGCTGTAGTGTAGTATTGTAGGCTGGCACTAGCTGTAGTGTAGTATTGTAGTGTGGCACTAGCTGTAGTGTAGTATTGTAGTCTGGCACTAGCTGTAGTGTAGTATTGTAGTGTGGCACTAGCTGTAGTGTAGTATTGTAGGCTGGCACTAGCTGTAGTGTAGTATTGTAGGCTGGCACTAGCTGTAGTGTAGTATTGTAGGCTGCCACTAGCTGTAGTGTAGCATTGTAGTGTGGCACTAGCTGTAGTGTAGTATTGTAGTGTGGCACTAGCTGTAGTGTAGTATTGTAGGCTGGCACTAGCTGTAGTGTAGTATTGTAGTGTGGCACTAGCTGTAGTGTAGTATTGTAGTGTGGCACTAGCTGTAGTGTAGTATTGTAGTGTGGCACTAGCTGTAGTGTAGTATTGTAGGCTGGCACTAGCTGTAGTGTAGTATTGTAGTGTGGCACTAGCTGTAGTGTAGTATTGTAGGCTGGCACTAGCTGTAGTGTAGTATTGTAGTGTGGCACTAGCTGTAGTGTAGTATTGTAGTCTGGCACTAGCTGTAGTGTAGTATTGTAGTGTGGCACTAGCTGTAGTGTAGTATTGTAGGCTGGCACTAGCTGTAGTGTAGTATTGTAGGCTGGCACTAGCTGTAGTGTAGTATTGTAGGCTGCCACTAGCTGTAGTGTAGTATTGTAGTGTGGCACTAGCTGTAGTGTAGTATTGTAGGCTGGCACTAGCTGTAGTGTAGTATTGTAGTGTGGCACTAGCTGTAGTGTAGTATTGTAGGCTGGCACTAGCTGTAGTGTAGTATTGTAGTGTGGCACTAGCTGTAGTGTAGTATTGTAGTCTGGCACTAGCTGTAGTGTAGTATTGTAGTGTGGCACTAGCTGTAGTGTAGTATTGTAGGCTGGCACTAGCTGTAGTGTAGTATTGTAGTCTGGCACTAGCTGTAGTGTAGTATTGTAGTGTGGCACTAGCTGTAGTGTAGTATTGTAGGCTGGCACTAGACGTAGTGTAGTATTGTAGGCTGGCACTAGCTGTAGTGTAGTATTGTAGTGTGACACTAGCTGTAGTGTAGTATTGTAGTGTGGCACTAGCTGTAGTGTAGTATTGTAGTGTGGCACTAGCTGTAGTGTAGTATTGTAGTGTGGCACTAGCTGTAGTGTAGTATTGTAGGCTGCCACTAGCTGTAGTGTAGCATTGTAGTGTGGCACTAGCTGTAGTGTAGTATTGTAGTGTGGCACTAGCTGTAGTGTAGTATTGTAGGCTGGCACTAGACGTAGTGTAGTATTGTAGTCTGGCACTAGCTGTAGTGTAGTATTGTAGGCTGCCACTAGCTGTAGTGTAGCATTGTAGTGTGGCACTAGCTGTAGTGTAGTATTGTAGTGTGGCACTAGCTGTAGTGTAGTATTGTAGGCTGCCACTAGCTGTAGTGTAGCATTGTAGTGTGGCACTAGCTGTAGTGTAGTATTGTAGTGTGGCACTAGCTGTAGTGTAGTATTGTAGGCTGGCACTAGACGTAGTGTAGTATTGTAGTCTGGCACTAGCTGTAGTGTAGTATTGTAGGCTGGCACTAGGTGTAGTGTAGTATTGTAGTGTGGCACTAGCTGTAGTGTAGTATTGTAGGCTGGCACTAGCTGTAGTGTAGTATTGTAGGCTGACACTAGCTGTAGTGTAGTATTGTAGGCTGGCACTAGCTGTAGTGTAGTATTGTAGTGTGGCACTAGCTGTAGTGTAGTATTGTAGTCTGGCACTAGCTGTAGTGTAGTATTGTAGTGTGACACTAGCTGTAGTGTAGTATTGTAGTGTGGCACTAGCTGTAGTGTAGTATTGTAGGCTGGCACTAGCTGTAGTGTAGTATTGTAGTGTGGCACTAGCTGTAGTGTAGTATTGTAGTGTGGCACTAGCTGTAGTGTAGTATTGTAGTGTGCACTAGCTGTAGTGTAGTATTGTAGGCTGGCAGTAGCTGTAGTGTAGTATTGTAGTGTGGCACTAGCTGTAGTGTAGTATTGTAGTGTGGCACTAGCTGTAGTGTAGTATTGTAGTGTGGCACTAGCTGCAGTGTAGTATTGTAGTGTGGCACTAGCTGTAGTGTAGTATTGTAGGCTGGCACTAGCTGTAGTGTAGTATTGTAGTCTGGCACTAGCTGTAGTGTAGTATTGTAGTGTGGCACTAGCTGTAGTGTAGTATTGTAGGCTGGCACTAGCTGTAGTGTAGTATTGTAGGCTGGCACTAGCTGTAGTGAAGTATTGTAGGCTGGCACTAGCTGTAGTGAAGTATTGTAGGCTGGCACTAGCTGTAGTGTAGTATTGTAGTGTGGCACTAGCTGCAGTGTAGTATTGTAGGCTGCCACTAGCTGTAGTGTAGCATTGTAGTGTGGCACTAGCTGTAGTGTAGTATTGTAGTGTGGCACTAGCTGTAGTGTAGTATTGTAGGCTGCCACTAGCTGTAGTGTAGCATTGTAGTGTGGCACTAGCTGTAGTGTAGTATTGTAGTGTGGCACTAGCTGTAGTGTACTATTGTAGGCTGGCACTAGACGTAGTGTAGTATTGTAGTCTGGCACTAGCTGTAGTGTAGTATTGTAGGCTGCCACTAGCTGTAGTGTAGTATTGTAGGCTGGCACTAGACGTAGTGTAGTATTGTAGGCTGGCACTAGCTGTAGTGTAGTATTGTAGTGTGACACTAGCTGTAGTGTAGTATTGTAGTGTGGCACTAGCTGTAGTGTAGTATTGTAGTGTGGCACTAGCTGTAGTGTAGTATTGTAGTGTGGCACTAGCTGTAGTGTAGTATTGTAGGCTGCCACTAGCTGTAGTGTAGCATTGTAGTGTGGCACTAGCTGTAGTGTAGTATTGTAGTGTGGCACTAGCTGTAGTGTAGTATTGTAGGCTGGCACTAGACGTAGTGTAGTATTGTAGTCTGGCACTAGCTGTAGTGTAGTATTGTAGGCTGCCACTAGCTGTAGTGTAGCATTGTAGTGTGGCACTAGCTGTAGTGTAGTATTGTAGTGTGGCACTAGCTGTAGTGTAGTATTGTAGGCTGCCACTAGCTGTAGTGTAGCATTGTAGTGTGGCACTAGCTGTAGTGTAGTATTGTAGTGTGGCACTAGCTGTAGTGTAGTATTGTAGGCTGGCACTAGACGTAGTGTAGTATTGTAGTCTGGCACTAGCTGTAGTGTAGTATTGTAGGCTGGCACTAGGTGTAGTGTAGTATTGTAGTGTGGCACTAGCTGTAGTGTAGTATTGTAGGCTGGCACTAGCTGTAGTGTAGTATTGTAGGCTGACACTAGCTGTAGTGTAGTATTGTAGGCTGGCACTAGCTGTAGTGTAGTATTGTAGGCTGGCACTAGCTGTAGTGTAGTATTGTAGTCTGGCACTAGCTGTAGTGTAGTATTGTAGTGTGACACTAGCTGCAGTGTAGTATTGTAGTGTGGCACTAGCTGTAGTGTAGTATTGTAGGCTGGCACTAGCTGTAGTGTAGTATTGTAGTGTGGCACTAGCTGTAGTGTAGTATTGTAGTGTGGCACTAGCTGTAGTGTAGTATTGTAGTGTGCACTAGCTGTAGTGTAGTATTGTAGGCTGGCAGTAGCTGTAGTGTAGTATTGTAGTGTGGCACTAGCTGTAGTGTAGTATTGTAGTGTGGCACTAGCTGTAGTGTAGTATTGTAGTGTGGCACTAGCTGTAGTGTAGTATTGTAGTGTGGCACTAGCTGTAGTGTAGTATTGTAGGCTGGCACTAGCTGTAGTGTAGTATTGTAGTCTGGCACTAGCTGTAGTGTAGTATTGTAGTGTGGCACTAGCTGTAGTGTAGTATTGTAGGCTGGCACTAGCTGTAGTGTAGTATTGTAGGCTGGCACTAGCTGTAGTGAAGTATTGTAGGCTGGCACTAGCTGTAGTGAAGTATTGTAGGCTGGCACTAGCTGTAGTGTAGTATTGTAGTGTGGCACTAGCTGCAGTGTAGTATTGTAGGCTGCCACTAGCTGTAGTGTAGCATTGTAGTGTGGCACTAGCTGTAGTGTAGTATTGTAGTGTGGCACTAGCTGTAGTGTAGTATTGTAGGCTGCCACTAGCTGTAGTGTAGCATTGTAGTGTGGCACTAGCTGTAGTGTAGTATTGTAGTGTGGCACTAGCTGTAGTGTACTATTGTAGGCTGGCACTAGACGTAGTGTAGTATTGTAGTCTGGCACTAGCTGTAGTGTAGTATTGTAGGCTGCCACTAGCTGTAGTGTAGTATTGTAGGCTGCCACTAGCTGTAGTGTAGCATTGTAGTGTGACACTAGCTGTAGTGTAGTATTGTAGTGTGGCACTAGCTGTAGTGTAGTATTGTAGGCTGCCACTAGCTGTAGTGTAGCATTGTAGTGTGGCACTAGCTGTAGTGTAGTATTGTAGTGTGGCACTAGCTGTAGTGTAGTATTGTAGGCTGGCACTAGACGTAGTGTAGTATTGTAGTCTGGCACTAGCTGTAGTGTAGTATTGTAGGCTGGCACTAGCTGTAGTGTAGTATTGTAGTGTGGCACTAGCTGTAGTGTAGTATTGTAGGCTGGCACTAGCTGTAGTGTAGTATTGTAGGCTGACACTAGCTGTAGTGTAGTATTGTAGGCTGGCACTAGCTGTAGTGTAGTATTGTAGTGTGGCACTAGCTGTAGTGTAGTATTGTAGTCTGGCACTAGCTGTAGTGTAGTATTGTAGTGTGACACTAGTTGCAGTGTAGTATTGTAGGCTGGCACTAGCTGTAGTGTAGTATTGTAGTGTGGCACTAGCTGTAGTGTAGTATTGTAGGCTGGCACTAGCTGTAGTGTAGTATTGTAGGCTGACACTAGCTGTAGTGTAGTATTGTAGGCTGACACTAGCTGTAGTGTAGTATTGTAGTGTGGCACTAGCTGTAGTGTAGTATTGTAGTCTGGCACTAGCTGTAGTGTAGTATTGTAGTGTGACACTAGCTGCAGTGTAGTATTGTAGGCTGGCACTAGCTGTAGTGTAGTATTGTAGGCTGGCACTAGCTGTAGTGTAGTATTGTAGTGTGGCACTAGCTGTAGTGTAGTATTGTAGTGTGGCACTAGCTGTAGTGTAGTATTGTAGGCTGGCACTAGCTGTAGTGTAGTATTGTAGGCTGGCACTAGCTGCAGTGTAGTATTGTAGTGTGGCACTAGCTGTAGTGTAGTATTGTAGGCTGGCACTAGCTGTAGTGTAGTATTGTAGTGTGGCACTAGCTGTAGTGTAGTATTGTAGGCTGGCACTAGCTGTAGTGTAGTATTGTAGTGTGGCACTAGCTGTAGTGTAGTATTGTAGGCTGGCACTAGCTGTAGTGTAGTATTGTAGGCTGGCACTAGCTGTAGTGTAGTATTGTAGGCTGGCACTAGCTGTAGTGTAGTATTGTAGGCTGGCACTAGCTGTAGTATAGTATTGTAGTGTGGCACTAGCTGTAGTGTAGTATTGTAGTCTGGCACTAGCTGTAGTGTAGTATTGTAGTGTGGCACTAGCTGTAGTGTAGTATTGTAGTGTGGCACTAGCTGTAGTGTAGTATTGTAGTGTGGCACTAGCTGTAGTGTAGTATTGTAGGCTGGCACTAGCTGTAGTGTAGTATTGTAGGCTGGCACTAGCTGTAGTGTAGTATTGTAGTGTGGCACTAGCTGTAGTGTAGTATTGTAGTGTGGCACTAGCTGTAGTGTAGTATTGTAGTGTGCACTAGCTGTAGTGTAGTATTGTAGGCTGGCAGTAGCTGTAGTGTAGTATTGTAGTGTGGCACTAGCTGTAGTGTAGTATTGTAGTGTGGCACTAGCTGTAGTGTAGTATTGTAGTGTGGCACTAGCTGCAGTGTAGTATTGTAGTGTGGCACTAGCTGTAGTGTAGTATTGTAGGCTGGCACTAGCTGTAGTGTAGTATTGTAGGCTGGCACTAGCTGTAGTGTAGTATTGTAGTGTGGCACTAGCTGTAGTGTAGTATTGTAGGCTGGCACTAGCTGTAGTGTAGTATTGTAGGCTGGCACTAGCTGTAGTGAAGTATTGTAGGCTGGCACTAGCTGTAGTGAAGTATTGTAGGCTGGCACTAGCTGTAGTGTAGTATTGTAGTGTGGCACTAGCTGTACTGTAGTATTGTAGTCTGGCACTAGCTGTAGTGTAGTATTGTAGTGTGACACTAGCTGTAGTGTAGTATTGTAGGCTGCCACTAGCTGTAGTGTAGCATTGTAGTGTGGCACTAGCTGTAGTGTAGTATTGTAGTGTGGCACTAGCTGTAGTGTAGTATTGTAGGCTGGCACTAGCTGTAGTGTAGTATTGTAGTGTGGCACTAGCTGTAGTGTAGTATTGTAGGCTGGCACTAGCTGTAGTGTAGTATTGTAGTGTGGCACTAGCTGTAGTGTAGTATTGTAGTCTGGCACTAGCTGTAGTGTAGTATTGTAGTGTGGCACTAGCTGTAGTGTAGTATTGTAGGCTGGCACTAGCTGTAGTGTAGTATTGTAGGCTGCCACTAGCTGTAGTGTAGCATTGTAGTGTGGCACTAGCTGTAGTGTAGTATTGTAGTGTGGCACTAGCTGTAGTGTAGTATTGTAGGCTGGCACTAGCTGTAGTGTAGTATTGTAGTGTGGCACTAGCTGTAGTGTAGTATTGTAGGCTGGCACTAGCTGTAGTGTAGTATTGTAGTGTGGCACTAGCTGTAGTGTAGTATTGTAGTCTGGCACTAGCTGTAGTGTAGTATTGTAGTGTGGCACTAGCTGTAGTGTAGTATTGTAGGCTGGCACTAGCTGTAGTGTAGTATTGTAGGCTGGCACTAGCTGTAGTGTAGTATTGTAGGCTGCCACTAGCTGTAGTGTAGCATTGTAGTGTGGCACTAGCTGTAGTGTAGTATTGTAGTGTGGCACTAGCTGTAGTGTAGTATTGTAGGCTGGCACTAGACGTAGTGTAGTATTGTAGGCTGGCACTAGCTGTAGTGTAGTATTGTAGTGTGACACTAGCTGTAGTGTAGTATTGTAGTGTGGCACTAGCTGTAGTGTAGTATTGTAGTGTGGCACTAGCTGTAGTGTAGTATTGTAGTGTGGCACTAGCTGTAGTGTAGTATTGTAGGCTGCCACTAGCTGTAGTGTAGCATTGTAGTGTGGCACTAGCTGTAGTGTAGTATTGTAGTGTGGCACTAGCTGTAGTGTAGTATTGTAGGCTGGCACTAGACGTAGCATAGTATTGTAGTCTGGCACTAGCTGTAGTGTAGTATTGTAGGCTGCCACTAGCTGTAGTGTAGCATTGTAGTGTGGCACTAGCTGTAGTGTAGTATTGTAGTGTGGCACTAGCTGTAGTGTAGTATTGTAGGCTGCCACTAGCTGTAGTGTAGCATTGTAGTGTGGCACTAGCTGTAGTGTAGTATTGTAGTGTGGCACTAGCTGTAGTGTAGTATTGTAGGCTGGCACTAGACGTAGTGTAGTATTGTAGTCTGGCACTAGCTGTAGTGTAGTATTGTAGGCTGGCACTAGCTGTAGTGTAGTATTGTAGTGTGGCACTAGCTGTAGTGTAGTATTGTAGGCTGGCACTAGCTGTAGTGTAGTATTGTAGGCTGACACTAGCTGTAGTGTAGTATTGTAGGCTGGCACTAGCTGTAGTGTAGTATTGTAGTGTGGCACTAGCTGTAGTGTAGTATTGTAGTCTGGCACTAGCTGTAGTGTAGTATTGTAGTGTGACACTAGCTGCAGTGTAGTATTGTAGTGTGGCACTAGCTGTAGTGTAGTATTGTAGTGTGCACTAGCTGTAGTGTAGTATTGTAGGCTGGCACTAGCTGTAGTGTAGTATTGTAGTGTGGCACTAGCTGTAGTGTAGTATTGTAGGCTGGCACTAGCTGTAGTGTAGTATTGTAGTGTGGCACTAGCTGTAGTGTAGTATTGTAGTGTGGCACTAGCTGTAGTGTAGTATTGTAGTGTGGCACTAGCTGCAGTGTAGTATTGTAGGCTGGCACTAGCTGTAGTGTAGTATTGTAGGCTGGCAGTAGCTGTAGTGTAGTATTGTAGTGTGGCACTAGCTGTAGTGTAGTATTGTAGTGTGGCACTAGCTGTAGTGTAGTATTGTAGTGTGGCACTAGCTGCAGTGTAGTATTGTAGTGTGGCACTAGCTGTAGTGTAGTATTGTAGGCTGGCACTAGCTGTAGTGTAGTATTGTAGTCTGGCACTAGCTGTAGTGTAGTATTGTAGTGTGGCACTAGCTGTAGTGTAGTATTGTAGGCTGGCACTAGCTGTAGTGTAGTATTGTAGGCTGGCACTAGCTGTAGTGAAGTATTGTAGGCTGGCACTAGCTGTAGTGAAGTATTGTAGGCTGGCACTAGCTGTAGTGTAGTATTGTAGGCTGCCACTAGCTGTAGTGTAGTATTGTAGTGTGGCACTAGCTGTAGTGTAGTATTGTAGTGTGGCACTAGCTGTAGTGTAGTATTGTAGGCTGCCACTAGCTGTAGTGTAGCATTGTAGTGTGGCACTAGCTGTAGTGTAGTATTGTAGTGTGGCACTAGCTGTAGTGTAGTATTGTAGGCTGGCACTAGACGTAGTGTAGTATTGTAGTCTGGCACTAGCTGTAGTGTAGTATTGTAGGCTGCCACTAGCTGTAGTGTAGCATTGTAGTGTGGCACTAGCTGTAGTGTAGTATTGTAGTGTGGCACTAGCTGTAGTGTAGTATTGTAGGCTGCCACTAGCTGTAGTGTAGCATTGTAGTGTGGCACTAGCTGTAGTGTAGTATTGTAGTGTGGCACTAGCTGTAGTGTAGTATTGTAGGCTGGCACTAGACGTAGTGTAGTATTGTAGTCTGGCACTAGCTGTAGTGTAGTATTGTAGGCTGGCACTAGCTGTAGTGTAGTATTGTAGTGTGGCACTAGCTGTAGTGTAGTATTGTAGGCTGGCACTAGCTGTAGTGTAGTATTGTAGGCTGACACTAGCTGTAGTGTAGTATTGTAGGCTGGCACTAGCTGTAGTGTAGTATTGTAGTGTGGCACTAGCTGTAGTGTAGTATTGTAGTCTGGCACTAGCTGTAGTGTAGTATTGTAGTGTGACACTAGTTGCAGTGTAGTATTGTAGGCTGGCACTAGCTGTAGTGTAGTATTGTAGTGTGGCACTAGCTGTAGTGTAGTATTGTAGGCTGGCACTAGCTGTAGTGTAGTATTGTAGTGTGGCACTAGCTGTAGTGTAGTATTGTAGTCTGGCACTAGCTGTAGTGTAGTATTGTAGGCTGGCACTAGCTGTAGTGTAGTATTGTAGTGTGGCACTAGCTGTAGTGTAGTATTGTAGTCTGGCACTAGCTGTAGTGTAGTATTGTAGTGTGACACTAGCTGCAGTGTAGTATTGTAGGCTGGCACTAGCTGTAGTGTAGTATTGTAGGCTGGCACTAGCTGTAGTGTAGTATTGTAGTGTGGCACTAGCTGTAGTGTAGTATTGTAGTGTGGCACTAGCTGTAGTGTAGTATTGTAGGCTGGCACTAGCTGTAGTGTAGTATTGTAGGCTGGCACTAGCTGCAGTGTAGTATTGTAGTGTGGCACTAGCTGTAGTGTAGTATTGTAGGCTGGCACTAGCTGTAGTGTAGTATTGTAGTGTGGCACTAGCTGTAGTGTAGTATTGTAGGCTGGCACTAGCTGTAGTGTAGTATTGTAGTGTGGCACTAGCTGTAGTGTAGTATTGTAGGCTGGCACTAGCTGTAGTGTAGTATTGTAGGCTGGCACTAGCTGTAGTGTAGTATTGTAGGCTGGCACTAGCTGTGGTGTAGTATTGTAGGCTGGCACTAGCTGTAGTATAGTATTGTAGTGTGGCACTAGCTGTAGTGTAGTATTGTAGTCTGGCACTAGCTGTAGTGTAGTATTGTAGTGTGGCACTATCTGTAGTGTAGTATTGTAGGCTGGCACTAGCTGTAGTGTAGTATTGTAGTGTGGCACTAGCTGTAGTGTAGTATTGTAGTGTGGCACTAGCTGTAGTGTAGTATTGTAGTGTGGCACTAGCTGTAGTGTAGTATTGTAGGCTGGCACTAGCTGTAGTGTAGTATTGTTGTGTGGCACTAGCTGTAGTGTAGTATTGTAGTGTGGCACTAGCTGTAGTGTAGTATTGTAGTCTGGCACTAGCTGTAGTGTAGTATTGTAGGCTGGCACTAGCTGTAGTGTAGTATTGTAGTCTGGCACTAGCTGTAGTGTAGTATTGTAGTGTGGCACTAGCTGTAGTGTAGTATTGTAGTGTGGCACTAGCTGTAGTGTAGTATTGTAGTGTGGCACTAGCTGTACTGTAGTATTGTAGTGTGGCACTAGCTGTAGTGTAGTATTGTAGTCTGGCACTAGCTGTAGTGTAGTATTGTAGGCTGGCACTAGCTGTAGTGTAGTATTGTAGTCTGGCAGTAGCTGTAGTGTAGTATTGTAGTGTGGCACTAGCTGTAGTGTAGTATTGTAGTGTGGCACTAGCTGTAGTGTAGTATTGTAGTGTGCACTAGCTGCAGTGTAGTATTGTAGGCTGGCACTAGCTGTAGTGTAGTATTGTAGTGTGGCACTAGCTGTAGTGTAGTATTGTAGTCTGGCACTAGCTGTAGTGTAGTATTGTAGGCTGGCACTAGCTGTAGTGTAGTATTGTAGGCTGGCACTAGCTGTAGTGTAGTATTGTAGTGTGGCACTAGCTGTAGTGTAGTATTGTAGTGTGGCACTAGCTGTAGTGTAGTATTGTAGTGTGCACTAGCTGTAGTGTAGTATTGTAGGCTGGCAGTAGCTGTAGTGTAGTATTGTAGTGTGGCACTAGCTGTAGTGTAGTATTGTAGTGTGGCACTAGCTGTAGTGTAGTATTGTAGTGTGGCACTAGCTGCAGTGTAGTATTGTAGTGTGGCACTAGCTGTAGTGTAGTATTGTAGGCTGGCACTAGCTGTAGTGTAGTATTGTAGTCTGGCACTAGCTGTAGTGTAGTATTGTAGTGTGGCACTAGCTGTAGTGTAGTATTGTAGGCTGGCACTAGCTGTAGTGTATTATTGTAGGCTGGCACTAGCTGTATACAAGTATTGTAGGCTGGCACTAGCTGTAGTGAAGTATTGTAGGCTGGCACTAGCTGTAGTGTAGTATTGTAGTGTGGCACTAGCTGTACTGTAGTATTGTAGTCTGGCACTAGCTGTAGTGTAGTATTGTAGGCTGCCACTAGCTGTAGTGTAGCATTGTAGTGTGGCACTAGCTGTAGTGTAGTATTGTAGTGTGGCACTAGCTGTAGTGTAGTATTGTAGGCTGGCACTAGCTGTAGTGTAGTATTGTAGTGTGGCACTAGCTGTAGTGTAGTATTGTAGGCTGGCACTAGCTGTAGTGTAGTATTGTAGTGTGGCACTAGCTGTAGTGTAGTATTGTAGTCTGGCACTAGCTGTAGTGTAGTATTGTAGTGTGGCACTAGCTGTAGTGTAGTATTGTAGGCTGGCACTAGCTGTAGTGTAGTATTGTAGGCTGGCACTAGCTGTAGTGTAGTATTGTAGGCTGCCACTAGCTGTAGTGTAGCATTGTAGTGTGGCACTAGCTGTAGTGTAGTATTGTAGTGTGGCACTAGCTGTAGTGTAGTATTGTAGGCTGGCACTAGACGTAGTGTAGTATTGTAGGCTGGCACTAGCTGTAGTGTAGTATTGTAGTGTGGCACTAGCTGTAGTGTAGTATTGTAGTGTGGCACTAGCTGTAGTGTAGTATTGTAGTGTGGCACTAGCTGTAGTGTAGTATTGTAGTGTGGCACTAGCTGTAGTGTAGTATTGTAGGCTGCCACTAGCTGTAGTGTAGCATTGTAGTGTGGCACTAGCTGTAGTGTAGTATTGTAGTGTGGCACTAGCTGTAGTGTAGTATTGTAGGCTGGCACTAGACGTAGTGTAGTATTGTAGTCTGGCACTAGCTGTAGTGTAGTATTGTAGGCTGCCACTAGCTGTAGTGTAGCATTGTAGTGTGGCACTAGCTGTAGTGTAGTATTGTAGTGTGGCACTAGCTGTAGTGTAGTATTGTAGGCTGCCACTAGCTGTAGTGTAGCATTGTAGTGTGGCACTAGCTGTAGTGTAGTATTGTAGTGTGGCACTAGCTGTAGTGTAGTATTGTAGGCTGGCACTAGACGTAGTGTAGTATTGTAGTCTGGCACTAGCTGTAGTGTAGTATTGTAGGCTGGCACTAGCTGTAGTGTAGTATTGTAGTGTGGCACTAGCTGTAGTGTAGTATTGTAGGCTGGCACTAGCTGTAGTGTAGTATTGTAGGCTGACACTAGCTGTAGTGTAGTATTGTAGGCTGGCACTAGCTGTAGTGTAGTATTGTAGTGTGGCACTAGCTGTAGTGTAGTATTGTAGTCTGGCACTAGCTGTAGTGTAGTATTGTAGTGTGACACTAGCTGCAGTGTAGTATTGTAGTGTGGCACTAGCTGTAGTGTAGTATTGTAGGCTGGCACTAGCTGTAGTGTAGTATTGTAGTGTGGCACTAGCTGTAGTGTAGTATTGTAGTGTGGCACTAGCTGTAGTGTAGTATTGTAGTGTGCACTAGCTGTAGTGTAGTATTGTAGGCTGGCAGTAGCTGTAGTGTAGTATTGTAGTGTGGCACTAGCTGTAGTGTAGTATTGTAGGCTGGCACTAGCTGTAGTGTAGTATTGTAGTGTGGCACTAGCTGCAGTGTAGTATTGTAGTGTGGCACTAGCTGTAGTGTAGTATTGTAGGCTGGCACTAGCTGTAGTGTAGTATTGTAGTCTGGCACTAGCTGTAGTGTAGTATTGTAGTGTGGCACTAGCTGTAGTGTAGTATTGTAGGCTGGCACTAGCTGTAGTGTAGTATTGTAGGCTGGCACTAGCTGTAGTGAAGTATTGTAGGCTGGCACTAGCTGTAGTGAAGTATTGTAGGCTGGCACTAGCTGTAGTGTAGTATTGTAGTGTGGCACTAGCTGCAGTGTAGTATTGTAGGCTGCCACTAGCTGTAGTGTAGCATTGTAGTGTGGCACTAGCTGTAGTGTAGTATTGTAGTGTGGCACTAGCTGTAGTGTAGTATTGTAGGCTGCCACTAGCTGTAGTGTAGCATTGTAGTGTGGCACTAGCTGTAGTGTAGTATTGTAGTGTGGCACTAGCTGTAGTGTACTATTGTAGGCTGGCACTAGACGTAGTGTAGTATTGTAGTCTGGCACTAGCTGTAGTGTAGTATTGTAGTGTGGCACTAGCTGTAGTATAGTATTGTAGGCTGGCACTAGCTGTAGTGTAGTATTGTAGTCTGGCACTAGCTGCAGTGTAGTATTGTAGGCTGCCACTAGCTGTAGTGTAGCATTGTAGTGTGACACTAGCTGTAGTGTAGTATTGTAGTGTGGCACTAGCTGTAGTGTAGTATTGTAGGCTGCCACTAGCTGTAGTGTAGCATTGTAGTGTGGCACTAGCTGTAGTGTAGTATTGTAGTGTGGCACTAGCTGTAGTGTAGTATTGTAGGCTGGCACTAGACGTAGTGTAGTATTGTAGTCTGGCACTAGCTGTAGTGTAGTATTGTAGGCTGGCACTAGCTGTAGTGTAGTATTGTAGTGTGGCACTAGCTGTAGTGTAGTATTGTAGGCTGGCACTAGCTGTAGTGTAGTATTGTAGGCTGACACTAGCTGTAGTGTAGTATTGTAGGCTGGCACTAGCTGTAGTGTAGTATTGTAGTGTGGCACTAGCTGTAGTGTAGTATTGTAGTCTGGCACTAGCTGTAGTGTAGTATTGTAGTGTGACACTAGTTGCAGTGTAGTATTGTAGGCTGGCACTAGCTGTAGTGTAGTATTGTAGTGTGGCACTAGCTGTAGTGTAGTATTGTAGGCTGGCACTAGCTGTAGTGTAGTATTGTAGGCTGACACTAGCTGTAGTGTAGTATTGTAGGCTGGCACTAGCTGTAGTGTAGTATTGTAGTGTGGCACTAGCTGTAGTGTAGTATTGTAGTCTGGCACTAGCTGTAGTGTAGTATTGTAGTGTGACACTAGCTGCAGTGTAGTATTGTAGGCTGGCACTAGCTGTAGTGTAGTATTGTAGGCTGGCACTAGCTGTAGTGTAGTATTGTAGTGTGGCACTAGCTGTAGTGTAGTATTGTAGTGTGGCACTAGCTGTAGTGTAGTATTGTAGGCTGGCACTAGCTGTAGTGTAGTATTGTAGGCTGGCACTAGCTGTAGTGTAGTATTGTAGTGTGGCACTAGCTGTAGTGTAGTATTGTAGGCTGGCACTAGCTGTAGTGTAGTATTGTAGTGTGGCACTAGCTGTAGTGTAGTATTGTAGGCTGGCACTAGCTGTAGTGTAGTATTGTAGTGTGGCACTAGCTGTAGTGTAGTATTGTAGGCTGGCACTAGCTGTAGTGTAGTATTGTAGGCTGGCACTAGCTGTAGTGTAGTATTGTAGGCTGGCACTAGCTGTAGTATAGTATTGTAGTGTGGCACTAGCTGTAGTGTAGTATTGTAGTCTGGCACTAGCTGTAGTGTAGTATTGTAGTGTGGCACTAGCTGTAGTGTAGTATTGTAGTGTGGCACTAGCTGTAGTGTAGTATTGTAGTGTGGCACTAGCTGTAGTGTAGTATTGTAGGCTGGCACTAGCTGTAGTGTAGTATTGTAGTGTGGCACTAGCTGTAGTGTAGTATTGTAGTGTGGCACTAGCTGTAGTGTAGTATTGTAGTCTGGCACTAGCTGTAGTGTAGTATTGTAGGCTGGCACTAGCTGTAGTGTAGTATTGTAGTCTGGCACTAGCTGTAGTGTAGTATTGTAGTGTGGCACTAGCTGTAGTGTAGTATTGTAGTGTGGCACTAGCTGTAGTGTAGTATTGTAGGCTGGCACTAGCTGTAGTGTAGTATTGTAGTGTGGCACTAGCTGTAGTGTAGTATTGTAGTGTGGCACTAGCTGTAGTGTAGTATTGTAGTCTGGCACTAGCTGTAGTGTAGTATTGTAGGCTGGCACTAGCTGTAGTGTAGTATTGTAGTCTGGCACTAGCTGTAGTGTAGTATTGTAGTGTGGCACTAGCTGTAGTGTAGTATTGTAGTGTGGCACTAGCTGTAGTGTAGTATTGTAGTGTGGCACTAGCTGTACTGTAGTATTGTAGTGTGGCACTAGCTGTAGTGTAGTATTGTAGTCTGGCACTAGCTGTAGTGTAGTATTGTAGGCTGGCACTAGCTGTAGTGTAGTATTGTAGGCTGGCACTAGCTGTAGTGTAGTATTGTAGTGTGGCACTAGCTGTAGTGTAGTATTGTAGTGTGCACTAGCTGTAGTGTAGTATTGTAGGCTGGCAGTAGCTGTAGTGTAGTATTGTAGTGTGGCACTAGCTGTTGTGTAGTATTGTAGGCTGGCACTAGCTGTAGTGTAGTATTGTAGTGTGGCACTAGCTGTAGTGTAGTATTGTAGTCTGGCACTAGCTGTAGTGTAGTATTGTAGGCTGGCACTAGCTGTAGTGTAGTATTGTAGGCTGGCACTAGCTGTAGTGTAGTATTGTAGTGTGGCACTAGCTGTAGTGTAGTATTGTAGGCTGGCACTAGCTGTAGTGTAGTATTGTAGGCTGGCACTAGCTGTAGTGTAGTATTGTAGGCTGGCACTAGCTGTAGTGTAGTATTGTAGTGTGGCACTAGCTGTAGTGTAGTATTGTAGTGTGGCACTAGCTGTAGTGTAGTATTGTAGTGTGGCACTAGCTGTAGTGTAGTATTGTAGGCTGGCACTAGCTGTAGTGTAGCATTGTAGTGTGGCACTAGCTGTAGTGTAGTATTGTAGTGTGGCACTAGCTGTAGTGTAGTATTGTAGGCTGGCACTAGCTGTAGTGTAGTATTGTAGTGTGGCACTAGCTGTAGTGTAGTATTGTAGTCTGGCACTAGCTGTAGTGTAGTATTGTAGGCTGGCACTAGCTGTAGTGTAGCATTGTAGTGTGGCACTAGCTGTAGTGTAGTATTGTAGTGTGGCACTAGCTGTAGTGTAGTATTGTAGGCTGGCACTAGCTGTAGTGTAGTATTGTAGTGTGGCACTAGCTGTAGTGTAGTATTGTAGTCTGGCACTAGCTGTAGTGTAGTATTGTAGGCTGGCACTAGCTGTAGTGTAGTATTGTAGGCTGGCACTAGCTGTAGTGTAGTATTGTAGTCTGGCACTAGCTGTAGTGTAGTATTGTAGGCTGGCACTAGCTGTAGTGTAGTATTGTAGGCTGGCACTAGCTGTAGTGTAGTATTGTAGGCTGGCACTAGCTGTAGTGCTGTATTAGTGGTTGTAGTGTTGGGCGTAGTATAGGGTTGTATTGTGGTATTATTGGTTGTAGTGTTGTGTTCAGAGCTGTGGGTGTAATAATGATGACATTACATCCTGGTACATGATAAGACTATGGTATAATCACCAGTCCATAGATGTCCGCCTTTGCACCAATGGCTTCTTGAATCCTTCTTATTGCCTCTGGGTGTCCAGCAATAACCGAGGTTCCAGTGTCTACGATTGCCTGGCATCCATCTGCACAAGCAAGGACCTGACCATTGAGGGTGACGCTATAAGAGGAGAGGCGGCCGTCAGTACATTGGATGCAGCATGTTCTGTGCATACAGTCCTGAATACCATTCATCTTCACCCTCAGTCAACCTGACACTAGCTGTATGAGACTGTTATCCACTGGTTGTAACTGGACCCAGCAACATTTCAATGTTGGAGGGAGGAGGGTGAAAAGGAAGATGTTAGAGGACAATGCAAACCTCTGGAGGACAATCTGTTTTGTATGTTGTACCTGTTTATAGTGATCTGCCAAAACCTCTCATGTGTGACAGGAACCCAGTGAAGACTTCCGGAGTAAAGAGAGTCATCAACTCCACCGAAAACCACCACACTGCTCTTCTCCCTGCATGAGAGAAAACACTATATTAGAGAGGGTGAGAGAAGAAAGAAGTGGAGATGCAGTCCTATAATGAGACAGGAGAAGATACAGTCCTATAACGAGAGGTGAGAAGATGGAGTCATATAATGAGAGGTGAGATGCAGTTCTATAACGAGAGGTGAGAAGTCCTATGATGAGGTGAGATGCAGTCCTATAATGAGACAGGAAAAGATACAGTCCTATAACGAGAGATGAGAAGATGGAGTCCTATAATGAGAGGTGAGAAGATGCAATTCTATAACAAGAGGTGAGAAGACACAGTCCTATGATGAGGTGAGATGCAGTCCTATAACGAGAGGAGAAGATACAGTCCTATAATGAGAGGTGAGAAGATGGAGTCCTATAATGAGAGGAGAAGATACAGTCCTGTAACGAGAGGTGAGAAGACACAGTCCTATAATGAGATGTGAGAAGATGGTATCCTATAATGAGAGGTGAGAAGATGCAATTCTATAACAAGAGGTGAGAAGACACAGTCCTATGATGAGGTGAGATGCAGTCCTATAACGAGAGGAGAAGATACAGTCCTATAATGAGAGGTGAGAAGACACAGTTCTATAATGAGAGGTGAGAAGACACAGTCCCATAATGAGAGGTGAGAAGACACAGTCCTATGATGAGGTGAGATACAGTCCTATAATGAGAGGAGAAGACACAGTCCTATAACGAGAGGTGAGAAGATGGAGTCCTATAATGAGATGTGAGAAGATGGAGTCCTATAATGAGAGGTGAGGAGATGCAATTCTATAACAAGAGGTGAGAAAATACAGTCCTATGATGAGAGGTAGGAAGACACAATCCTATGATGAGGTGAGATACAGTCCTATAACGAGAGGAGTAGATACAGTCCTATAACGAGAGGTGAGAAGACACAGTCCTATGATGAGGTGAGATGCAGTCCTATAAAGAGAGAGGAGATGATACAGTCCTATAATGAGAGGTAAGAAGATACAGTCCTATAATGAGAGGTGAGAAGTCCTATGATGAGGTGAGATGCAGTCCTATAACGAGAGGAGAAGATACAGTCCTATAATCAGAGGTGAGAAGTCCTATGATGAGGTGAGATGCAGTCCTATAATGAGAGGAGAAGATACAGTCCTATAATAAGAGGTGAGAAGTCCTATGATGAGGTGAGATGCAGTCCTATAACGAGAGGAGAAGATACAGTCCTATAATGAGAGGTGAGAAGATGGAGTCCTATAATGAGAGGAAAAGATACAGTCCTGTAACGAGAGGTGAGAAGACACAGTCCTATAATGAGAGGTGAGAAGACACAGTCTTATGATGAGGTGAGATACAGTCCTATAATGAGAGGAGAAGATACAGTCCTGTAACGAGAGGTGAGAAGACACAGTCCTATAACGAGAGGTGATAAGATGGAGTCCTATAATGAGGGGTGAGAAGACACAATCCTATGATGAGGTGAGATACAGTCCTATAATGAGGTGAGATGCAGTCCTGTAACGAGAGGAGAAGATACAGTCCTATAATGAGAGGTGAGAAGACACAGTCTTATGATGAGGTGAGATACAGTCCTATAATGAGAGGAGAAGATACAGTCCTGTAACGAGAGGTGAGAAGACACAGTCCTATAACGAGAGGTGAGAAGATGGAGTCCTATAATGAGAGGTGAGAAGATGCAATTTTCTAACAAGAGGTGAGAAATACAGTCCTATGATGAGAGGTGAGAAGACACAGTCCTATGATAAGGGGTTACCTGCTGAGATATACGGAGAAGATGTCCTCTGGTATCAACCCTTCGCTCCACATGTTGTCAAATACCGGGGCTGTTCCAGACACAGATAGGATGGGGTACCCCAAACCCAAGATACCATCAAAATGTGAATAGTAGAGGAAGAAGGACTCCGTCTCGCTGATGATCAGACCTTGCTTTGTGACCACAAGACTCCCCACCTGGTACATAGAACCACACAATGATATCTCCCTGTGGACAACTGCAGAGGTCTCCTCCATGTGATGGGGAGCATTGTGTCACTATATACACCTTGTCTGTGTAGTGCCACCCATAGGTGTCCCCGGTAAGTGCAGTGGTTGGGCATGTGTTGTAAGGACTGCTCTTTTAGTGTGTCTGTTGGTCATGGTGGCAAATTCCAAGGGGTGTGGGGTCCTGTGCATATAGTTTACCAGCTTCCATTCATGTCAATGATAACTTATGGCTTCCTCGGCACTGAGCTCCCCCTAGTGGTGGCTGAAGGCAGGGCAGTTATGACACATTCTCAGGGCATGTTATTCCAGTCAGAATTATGGTGATCAGTGAGCGAATCGAAACTGATGAAGTGGAATTAGATCCGAATTTCAGGAAAAATCTGATTCGCACCGAATCCGAATTTCCTCGCGCTTTGTGGTAACGAATCACATTTTTTTCCTAAAATGGCTGCTGCACGTGTGAGGACATGAAGCAAGGAATTCTGGGAAGGCGGGATCACCCACAATGCCATGCATGCAGCCAATCAGCAGCCAGCCAGCCCTGTGATGTCACAGCCCTATAAATAGCGGCAGCCATCTTGGATTCTGCCATTTTCCAGTGTATTTAGTGCAGGGAGAGACGTCAGCAGGCGCTAGGGACAGTGCGAGGAAAGACTTCATTGTGCTGAAAAGAGGGATAGATTATTCAAGGTGTACGGAGAGGACAGGGAGGAATCATCCCGCAGCATTTCTGTAGAACAGGGTTCAGTCGGGGAGGTCACAGCCTGGGGAACAGGAACAATCCTATTACACCTTGCTGCACTGACTGCGGATCCACATTGGCAGTATACAGCTCTGTAATTCCAGAAAACCGTTCTTATTATTGGGGTGCAAGTGCTGAGTGATACCGCCATTTATGGTGTGTATTAATAGGAAAGATACGTACGTCCTATTAGGCTAATTTCACATTAGCGTTTTTTGCGGATCCGTAAAAACGCTTCCGGTACCATAATACAACCGCATGCATCCGTCATGAACTCCACTGAAAGTCAATGGAGGACGGATCCGTTTTCTATTGTGCCAGATTGTGTCAGAGAAAACGGATCCGTCCCCATTGACTTACATTGTGTGCCAGGACGGATGCGTTTGGCTGCAGGCAGTGTTTTGGTGTCCGCCTCCGGAGCGGAATGGTGACTGATCGGAGGCAAACTGACGCATTCTGAGCGGATCCTTCTCCATTCAGAAAGCATTAGGGCAAAACTGATCTGTTTTGGACGCTTGTGACTGAGCCCTGAACGGAGAAAACCAAAACGCCCGTGTGAAAGTGGCCTTAGCCGTTCTGCGGTGAACTTACATTGTTATATTTTTTGGGGAATGTATTAATAGGAGAAATAATATATGTCTTATTAGCCGTTCTGCGGTGAACTCACATTGTCCTTCTGTGGTGAAATGTTTTTTGGGATTCAGCCTGTTTTGCACAAATTGCTCAGTAAATGCTGAGTTTTTTCTGTAGGGACTGAATAATCGTCTGTTAGCCGTTCAGTGGTAAAACAATTTTTTGGGTGTATTAATGTACATTTAATTGAATTATTTTATTACACAGTATGTCAGACAGAGAAGTGCCGGGCCCTGCACAGAGGATTGGGGGCAGAGGCCTAAATGTTTCTGGTGCAGGCAGAGGTCGCAGCAGAGTAAGGGGCCGTGGCAGCAGGAGTCGCAGCGAGAGGCCTGAGCTCCCGGTGTCATCTAGCGGTCATGTCTTGACCAGCAACCCAGCGGTTCCTGAATGGTTGACAGTTGTTTGCAACTGTTATGTTCATGAAATATTCCTGGTTCACCAGCAGGTGGCAGCAAACACGGCAGAGCTGTACTTAGATAGAATGGAACCTTCCATTCCATTCTAACCCCCCTCTGGAGAGAAGTGGGCTAGTCATACTTCCTGCAGGAAGGGTGGGGACCAGTTAGCTTCAGTCTAGCTTACCCCCATCTAGGTGAAGGGTGTGCAGGGGCACATCTCTGCTGGACGTGCCCACGCCAGCCAGAGCACCTTAATCTCTTCTGGCCATGGAGTCCACAGCTTAAAGCCTCAGGAGCCAGGAGGAAAGCTCCCTGGCATAACCTAGAATCAGACTACAAAGTGAAGTGCAGCATACGGAAGAAGCTGAGTTATACAGCCAGCCTGTCAGTACAGCAGATTCAGAGAGAAACAGATATAGCGGAGTGGAGTTTGCCTGCCAGTTTGATGCTAAAGCCTGCTGGGACCAAGACTAAGCCTGTAAATGGTTTTGGAGAAACGTTTATTCAATAAAAACTGCCATTGAACTTCATCTCAAGGTCTGGACTCAAGTTATTCTTTTATCCCTCAATTATTCCCCCTATTTATTGCTTCGGAGCCAAAGCCTGGGGTCCAGCTGTATCCAGGTAGGAGCACCGTGACACATAAAGAGACATTTTAGGCCACTCTATACCACTCGGCATTTCCTACACCTGGGACACAAAACATATAGAGAGCTCTAAGGGGAGGCCGCCCGTTGCACCTGCCGCAGCAACCGCTTCATCACCCAGTGGCATGCACCCAATTACATGCAGTCAAGGAACCACCACCTCAGCCAAAGGGAGCTGTCTGTCCTTCCCATCCTCTGCTGGTCCTGATGCTCCCACTCCTCATCAGTCATTCCGTCAGCAATCGATCTCCGAAGCAATTGCCCAGAGACAGCAGTATGCGTGCACTCATCCAACGGCGCAGAAGCTGAACGTGCTCCTGGCCAAGTTGCTGGTGCTGCAGTCCCTCCCTTTCCAAGTGGTGGACTCTGCACCTTTCAGAGAACTGATGGCTTGTGCCGAGCCGATGGTGGAGAGTCCCAAGCCGTCATTTCTTTGCCAAAAAGGCAGTACCAGCCCTGCACACACATGTAGAACAGAAGGTGGGACAGTCCTTGAGCCTGTCGGTGTCTGCCAAAGTGCAAGTGGTCAGTTTTGGCCTCATGACTGCCCAAATAGGTGAAGTGTGCAGTAATTCTAAGAAATACGTCTTTACGGTCCACTGGGTGAATGTGGTTCCTGCACAGCCACACCAGCACCTTGGCCAGGTGACGCCGCTCCAACCTCCACATTCTCACGCCGTTGGTCCTGCGACAATGTCCGCCTCTGCCACCCCATCCTCCACCGTGTCCTCAGCCTCCACTGCAGGGACAATTCACAGTGCCCCTCCAGCATACTACATGTGCAGGGCACGGCGGTGCCACGCTGTTCTGCACCTCATTTGATTGGGCGAACAGAGTCACACAGGGGAGGAACTGCTCCGCGTCCTTCATCAAGAAATCGAATCCTGGCTTTCTCCTCGACAACTCAAAATCGGAAACATGGTGACCAACAACGGGAAGAACATGTTGTCGGTGCTGTGTCAAGGAAGGCTGAGCCATGCGCCCTGCCGGGCACATGTGTTCACACTATCTGCAAGACATCCTGAAAATGGCCAGGAAACTTTGCATGCACTTCAGCAACTCGTACACCGCCAAGTACACCCTCCTTGAGCTGCAAAGGCAGAACGGAGTCCCCCAAAGAAGGGTTATGATAGGCGACGTTTCCACCTGTTGGAATTCCATCCACCATATGTTGGACAGATTATATGAACAGAGAGAGGCCATAAACAAATTCTAGATGATGCATGCGGATAGGAGCACTCCCCTATGTAACATCAAAGTCAGCCAGTGGCAGCTCATGCGTGGGCCCTTTGAGTAGGCCATGTTATTTGTCAGTCGCCAGGACTATGGGATGAACGTCATTCCACTGATTCATGTCCTGGAACAGATGCTGCTAAATCTGGCTGGTCAGGAGACGTGGTGACTACATCTCACGGCCACATGAGCCCTGTGGGGACTGAACTGGAGGAGGAGGACATTGGAGCAGAAGCAATGTGTAGTGAATTGGGTGGTTTTTCTACACAAGTGACATGAGAGGAGGAGCAGGTACAGCCAGAGGAGCTACAAGGCGATGAAGAAGACGAGGTAGAGGATCTAATAATAATATAAATATGCGGCACACGGAATATTCTTTGCAATTTAAAGGTAATTTTATTTAGTGATTTTCATGATCCAGTTTATAGGAAATTAAATGCTGTTTAACCACTATCAATATATGAGCAGGAAGTTTCGGTCCATAGGGACCTTCTTCAGCCTTTAGATTGCAAACAATATTATGTGTGCCGCATATATATTACCGGGGGGGGGGGGGCCTTTGCGCTCATGTTCCACTGCCATGGCTGCTGGAGGAGGGGTTGGGGGGGGGGCAGGAGCAGTACCAGCTTCAGCTACTATTCTGATGCCACACTTGCTGCCAGGTGTTCCTACTGCCCCCACCATCTTCAGCTGGTACTGGTATTACCCCCCACCTCCCCACTCTGTCACTGGGCCACTCTGTGGTCTCCTCATGCTGCTGCCACCTCGACACTATGTCACTGGGCCACTCTGTGGTCTCCTCATGCTTCTGACACCTCACCACTCTTTGGTCTCCTCATGCTGCTGCCATATCACCACTCTGTGGTCTCCTCATGCTGCCACCATCTCAACACTCTGTCGCTGGGCCACTCTGTGGTCTCCTTATGCTGCTGCCACCTCAACACTCTGTGGTCTCCTCATGCTGCTGCCACATGACCACTCTGTGGTCTCCTCATGCTGCTGCCACCTCAACACTATGTCACTCTGTGGTCTCTTCATGCTGCTGCCACCTCAACACTATGTGAATGGGCCACTCTGTGGTCTCCTCATGCTGCTGCCACCTCACCACTCTATGGTCTCCTCATCCTGCTGCCACCTCACTACTATGTCACTGGGCCACTTTGTGGTCTCATCATGCTGCTGCCACCTCACCACTCTGTGGTCTCCTCATGCTGCTGCAACATCACCACTTTGTGGTCTCCTCATGCTGCTGCCACCTCACCGCTATGTCATTGAGCCACTCTGTGGTCTCATTTTGCTGTCATATCACCACTATGTCACTGGGACACTCTGTGGTCTCCTCATGCTGCTGCCACCTCACCCCTATGTCACTGGGACACTCTGTGGTCTCCTCATGCTGCTGCCACCTCACTACTCTGTCACTGGGATATTCTGTGGTCTCCTCATGATGCTGCCACCTCGATACTATGTCACTGGGACACTCTGTGGTCTCCTCATGCTGCTGCCACCTCACCACTTTTTGGTCTCCTCATGCTGCTGCCCCCTGACCATTATGTCACTGGGCCAATCTGTGGTCTCCTCATGCTGCTGCCACCTCACCACTATGTCACTGGGCCACTTTGTGGTCTCCTCATGCTGCTGCCACCTCAACACTATGTCACTGGGCGACTCTGTGGTCTCCTAATGCTGCTGCCACCTCAACACTCTGTGATTTCCCCCAAAAAAACGGAAGGTACTCCGTATGCCTTCCGTTTCCGTATTTCAGTTTTTTCGTTCAAAGATAGAACATGTCCTATTATTGTCCGCATAACGGACAAGGATAGTACTGTTCTATCAGGGGCCAGCTGTTCCCTTTCGCAAAATACGGAATGCACATGGACATCATCCGTATTTTTTGCGTATCCGTTTTTTGCAGGCCGCAAAATACTGAAAAAGCCATATGGTCATGTGCAAGAGGCCTAACTGCAAGGCACAGTGTTCTACACCACTATAAAGGTTCTGCAGACAGGAAATAGCCGTTTTTTTATGCGATTTGTCACAAAATAAATTCAGATCGAATCGAATCTTTTTGGGAAATTCGCTCATCTCTAGTGATCAGAATGAGCGCCACATTTGTAAAGCACATGTTCCACTTTTTTGGACATGGAAGTGGTATAAAGTGGGTCAGGTGGAGTATGACTTTTTCTCCTAAAAATTTCCTCAACTTAAAAACAAAATTTGTAAATTCATCAGAAATCTGGTGGTGTGGGTGCAGTACCATGTTCTGATATGGGGCCCAATGAGATCTCTGTACACCCCTGTCTACTCTGCTATACTGGTATCCAGTTAACTCTGCTGCACCAATCATCTTAACCCTGTTCCATCAGTCTTCTGCTTATCTTTGCTACTTTGGACCTCAAGTTCTGCTGTTGGTTTCCAGTTGGGCGCCCATTAGCACTGCTGCATCTGTCCTCCTGCTCTGCTGCACCTATTTGTGTTGCTGAAGATCTGCTCTCTGTGGCTCAGTGGATCCACCTCCTATGCAGAAGAGTGCCCTGTACGGTGGGGTCACCATCTGGATTCTGCAGCACCCCTTTAGTCATCCTCCTGACTCCTATTTTCAGACGGGGAGGACTGTGGTGGATGGCGGCTCCTGTAAACTATGTTCCTGTGACAGTCTGGTTACGGCTTGTTTTAGGGCCTTCCATATTTGCAGATTCTTTTACAGGAGATCCACCTGGCAGATTGGTGACCATGCACGAAGCACAGAGATGGTGCAGCTGTGGTCCTCCATCTGCTTTCTTCTGGCTGTGTTTCCTGAGGAATGAAGACCTGTTATAGGTTATATGGGGAGATGTCTCGTCATTTACATCATAAGGGAGGATGTTGTCCCAGTGGCAAGGAAACTGCGTTCTCTGAAAATGATGCTCTACACAGATCAGCTCCTCATATTGGGTGGTGACTTTCATGCCATAGACCACCGGACCAGGGAGGCGCCCAAGACGAGCTGTCCTATGATCCCACCATGTTGAGCTGGGTAGATCCCCATGTGGAGCTCTTATTTGTAGGTCAGTGTAGATCTAGGATAGACAGCTTGTGACATAGGAGACCTCTAACGTAACCGCCTCTGGTGGAGGAGGTGCATTACTCCTTCCTCTTCAATGGTGGAGAGATCCTATGGAGGTTCAATTCGACACTCCAGGAGGATTCACTGGTGTCCGTTCTTCTGACAACTGTCTAATCTCAGAAGCTTGGATAGGTGCCACTTATTCCAGGCTCTGAGTGTTGGCAGCACCGGGGTCTGGACTCTTCTACACCAGCGGCTGTGTCTGAATTGGGTTCTGTTAACCACTTATGTAGTCCAGTGTTTGCTGGGAGCACCTCTTAATCATTATGCCTTTAGTTTTGGTGCCCCGCTGACGGGCGTAGCGATAGCTCTGTGCAGTTGTTTCCAGACTCTGGTTTTGTTTGAGTGCATCTTGGCACTTGTGGTTCTTCGTAGTCTCTGTATTGTGGTTGTGTTTGCTGTGGGTTCAGCTTTCTGTTGCTGTTTTGGGTTTTGTGATTTTTCTTCTGCTTTATTACTCTTAGGCCCAGTTCACACTTCAGTTATTTCCATCAGTTATTGGGAGCCAAAATCAGGTGCGGGTCAAAAGCACAGAACAGGAGCAGATCTTTCCATTATACCTTATCTGTCATTACACTGAGAAGGAAACAGGGATGTGTGATCTCAGCTGAGGAGTAGCCAAGAAGATCTCCAGAATGAAGTCCATACTGAAGATACAGTGATCTGAAGGATAGCAGTGCAGGGTCAGGTAGCCCATGGCTTGAGACACAGTTTAGGGTGCTTGATGAGGTCCAGACTGGGGACCTGGGAGGACAGTAAATCATACTGTAGTGTACGGGAGCTGTAATGCCCGTCACTACAGAAGGGTCACTTGTGTGCTGTCGTTTCTCCGTATTTAAGGGAAAGTTGGTAAAAGTCATCTTTATAAAATGTAATGTAATGTAATGCTATGTATTTCCCTGTTACTGTCAAATGTGCAAGTACAGGCCTGCTAGGGGTGTCATTTCAGCTCTTAGTCACTAGAGGGAGCTAGGGAGCCCTAGTTTATATAAGGCCTGAAGCCTGCAGACCAGGAGAGGCAGTCTGGAGTTGGAGTCTAGAGTTAAAGAGTTCAGAAGTTTCTAGAGTCAGTGCTGAGAGAGACAGAGGCAAGTCCAGAAAAGCAAGAGGGACTAAAGACAACAGAGGAGGTACTTGATAATTATAAAACCAAGGATATACGCCAGAGCTAGGGCATTGGGCCTTGGAGAAGATTTTCTATGTTCCAGGATCAGTCAGGAATAGAGTGCAAGCCGCCTGTACTGCAAGTCCTGTGTTTAACACTCTGAAATCACCGTGCTACATATGGCCTGCATTAAATGTACTGCAACCAACTGTCTGCAAAGGAACTGCGCTTCCATCTATGTCCATGTATGATGACTACTAAAGTTTGAGTTCTGCTTTAACATCACGTGGTTCCTCAGTTATTCCTGCTATCCGCAAACGGCGTGCCACCGTTTAATTGGCACTGGCGTCACGAACATTACTTATCATCACCTGCCCTTGCAGAGAGTCAGCTGTCTCAGGTTAGTGTCACAATTGCACTACAACACCCAGGAACATCTCTACACCTAACTTGAGTACGCTGCACCTCTCTTTTGGCGTCACGAACAGGATACGCATGCTTTCTAGTGCAAGAAGCGTGAACTTTGTGCCTTATACAGTTGCCCTGTGACCAAAGTGACAAATTGCCTGTTTTATTAAAGTGGACTTTGTGGACTGAAAAACATACCAAAAGTGTCCCTAAAACCTCCAAAAAGCGCTGTGCAGTGTTGCGCTATCAGGAGGAAAGAAATCGCCACATCGGAGTGTGGTTTTATGGACTTTTTACCATCCTGCTTGCTGTCAGTGAATAGACAGCGTTTCTTGCTAAAAGATGGCCGCTGAGCTTGCTGAATTTACTGCTGCGTCATCTTCATCCCGAAAATGCGGGAAAAGTTGGCGCCTTCTTACTGAAAAGGCGGGAAAGGGTTCAAGGTCAGGCGCCACAGCCTGTCTGGACATTTGCATGTCTGCCAGCATGGACTCCGCCTTCCACATACTGGAATACCTGGGGGGCGGCCTCCCAGTGCAATGGGAGGATCTGGCTGAACTTGTTGGCGCCACCCTGTCGCTCTCCAGAGAAGGATCGAGCATGTTGGCGAGTGAGGACTGCTCTGCTACAACGTCCGCGCCTGAGTTACCAAAAATGACTGATATCGGTGTAGAGCCAGAGGACGCTCCACCGGCCTACTCTCCGGGACCGGAGAGACCCGCCTGCCCGGCACTAGGGAAAGAACCAGAGCACCATTATGGCTCCTGGAGAGTCTTCTTTCAGCCCTCATTCAAGTGGTCAACACTTATGGCAGAGATCCGGGAGGCCGCTATAAAGAGGAATACCAAAACTAAAATTTACTATGAGGAACTAACCAAGACTATTCATGAGCGCCACACCAGTACCCAACCCCGCCTGGAAAGGAGAAAGGGGTTGGTGGTGTCCTTTGACAAAACCCGTGGCTACGGGTTCATACAAGACTACCTAACTAGCAGAGACTTATACGTCAACAGGAGATCTGTCAAGAGAGACTACCTCCCTTCGTATCAGCATAGCCTCCGCGAGGGAGAGGAAGTGGAGTTCACCCCTGCCGAGAGCCTGAGAGGCCCATATGCAACTGCTGTGACCCGTCCCAAGAGAGAGCCTGAGGACTGGGAGGCAGAAGAGGACTATTCTGGCTGCGAGCGGGAACCTGAACGCTCTCCAGAACAGGCCCACCACGCTTTCCAAGAGAGGGGCTCCTTCATTGGTCCTAACGTGTTTTGGCAGCCAACCGTGTTGGAGAAGTGGGTGAGTCCCTATCCGTCCCCCGAGCTGCCTCGCCGGGAGAAGACCATCCAAGACCTGGAAAATCTCAAAGGACTCTGTGTTATCCTGGAGAATATCCGGAAGGGTAGGAGACCCGATGCGCCACCGGAGCCTGCCGCGGCCGCGTCCGACGCATCGTTGACTGTACCTGCGCCGGCGGCGCCAGCAGAGGACAGCGATTCCGAAACGGAAAGCATCGGTGACCAGATCGTCTGGCTGGAGGAAAAGTTGCGGGAGCTGCGCAAGATTGCCACCGCCAGGATCCAGACGCCGCCCGAGAAGGACGAGGTAAGGGTGCCTGTCACCACCCGTAAACCACCTTCTGCTAATATTGCTCCGTCAAGGCCCCAAAGAAGACCCACTATTGCTGTGAATTGCTGCACAGAGCCCACCGGACCGCTTGCGGCGTCGGTACCAAGTCCACTACAGCCTACAGTAATTATGCCGGGACCGGTACGGTCCACCAGTGTGTTTACCCCTAGGCCTATGGGGCCAATTCCTATTAGGGGTCCCTTCACTTTGCAGCTGCCCCCTGACACTGTAATGTGGGCACATCCTCCTGTAGAGGACTACTACAGGCCATATTTGCCAGCAGAGCCGGGTGATTATGACAGGCCCTTTTGAATTAGCCTGCTAGGCCTTTGATTTATTTTTGCAAAGGGATGATGTTGAAAAGTTAACCCTTCCAGGACAGGAGTCCTATGTTTCTGGTCCTTTGTTGCTGCTGCCAGTTCATCCACGGCTCAGTGGTAGGTGTTAACCACTGAAATATTAAAGTCAACAAAGCCAAGTTTGTTTCCAGGACCTCCTGCCTGCTCCTGCTATCCCACACCACGTTGTGCCGGTTCGGTTGTTGCACCTTTTACCCTTAACCCCCTTTTCAGGTTGATCAGGGGTATTACTGCACTTGTTTAATATTATGCAATTTGATTGTGCAACTTGATATTAAGGAACTGTGCCCGGAGACAGACTCAAAAGTACCTGAGCCTCTGAGATTTTTGCTCTTTTAAAAGGAATGTGCCCAGAGAAAGACTCCACCGCATGAGAGCCTCTGTGATTTATAAGAAAGGAACCTGGGTACGGACTCATATTTGTTCTTTGAGCCTCCAAGAACTTTTATACTGTTTTACCGTTTCTTGCTGTTCTATTAAGGACAATTTGCACATATGGACTATCCTGGTTATAATGTTACGCTGTGCCAGGTCAGCGCCCCAGTTCCATTCACTATCCTGAGAGAAGAGAACGACGCCCCTTGTCACCACCCTTCACCTTTGCCAATTGGACCTGATGTCAATGTAAATGCAGATGAATGACATATATGTATGCCTGCATGTCTCTATTTTCTATTTCAGGTAGAGATTCCAGTTGGGCGGGCCCTGATGGAGTACGAGGTCGTACTCAGCTTAAAGCAGCGGGGTATGTAGTGTACGGGAGTTGTAATGCCCGTCACTACAGAAGGGTCACTTGTGTGCTGTCGTTTCTCCGTATTTAAGGGAAAGTTGGTAAAAGTCATCTTTATAAAATGTAATGTAATGTAATGCTATGTACTTCCCTGTTACTGTCAAATGTGCAAGTACAGGCCTGCTAGGGGTGTCATTCCAGCTTCTAGTCATTAGAGGGAGCTAGGGAGCCCTAGTTTATATAAGGCCCAGTCAGGGTAAGGAGAGGCAGTCTGGAGTTGGAGTCTAGAGTTAAAGAGTTGGAGTTGGAGATTAGACTATGTCCGAGTCAAGTCCAGGCCTGAAGCCTGCAGACCAGGAGAGGGTATTGCAGTCCCTGTAACCGGGTTCCAGATCCAAGGAGAAGGTTCCCCTCCTGAGCTCATATATGCAGAAGCAGGAACACCACAGTTAACCAGCCTAGAAAGGAGAGTTCAGAAGTTTCTAGAGTCAGTGCTGGGAGAGACAGAGGCAAGTCCAGAAAAGCAAGAGGTACTAAAGACAACAGAGGAGGTACTTGATAATTATAAAACCAAGGATATACGCCAGAGCTAGGGCATCGGGCCTTGGAGAAGAGTTTCTATGTTCCAGGATCAGTCAGGAATAGAGTGCAAGCCGCCTGTACTGCAAGTCCTGTGTTTAACACTCTGAAGTCACCTTGCTATATATATATATATTGCCTGCATTAAATGTACTGCAACCAACTGTCTGCAAAGGAACTGCGCTTCCATCTATGTCCATGTATGATGACTACTAAAGTTTGAGTTCTGTTTTAACATCACGTGGTTCCTCAGTTATTCCTGCTATCAGCAAACGGCGTGCCACCGTTTAATTGGCACTGGCGTCACGAACATTACTTATCATCACCTGCCCTTGCAGAGAGTCAGCCGTCTCAGGTTAGTGTCACAATTGCACTACAACACCCAGGAACATCTCTACACCTAACTTGAGTACGCTGCAATACTACTCGGATCTCTTGGGGAGGAAGAGAGAAGTTCTAGTTGATTACATTCTTCATACTGGAGTAGATTGGACATTTTGAGTGTAAAAGCAGGGAAGATGAAGTGAGATGGATAATTGATGGACCTTCTCTGATGAAGCCACCTGGTCCAGACAGCTTAATATCTAAGTACTATATGACCTTCAAGGACAATGTGGCTCCCCTCTTGAGGTGACAGATGAGTGTCTCAGGTCAATGAGCAGGTCTGCCCCGATTGTCCTGACAATGGGAGACAATCCATCTGAGTGTTCATCATTCATTGCGCTTTCAATACACATAGGTTAGCGGTCAGCACCACTTGGGGTAGGGTTCTCTCTCCCTCCCAGCATTGCTCAGTTCCAGGTCGTAGCGGTGGTAATGAAATGTATGTAGAATTTGCAGATGGTTATTAAATGTATTTTACTGTGACTCGTAAACCAGATTTATTTTTACATTAATCTATGCGGGTTCTTGCAGGTAGGAGGCCGGTTGTGCTCCAGGTGTATGTTAGTCTGGGGAGCGTTCCTGGGTTAATGGGGGGAAGGGTCCAGCAGTCCTTCTGGAGGACCTGTCCTGCATTACACAGCCCTTTGATGTGGGGGAGCTGCAGGGAAACTAACCACTTACTGGCAGGTGACACATTATAATCTGCTTATAATCTCGGTGTCTGTATTGCCTGTATTACGTGTTATATGTGTATTATATTTTTTGTATGTATTATGCATTGTTTATAATGTTATACATTGCATGTTGTGTATGTAGTTTGTGTATTATGTATTGTGTGTTTATTGTGTATTGTGCACCAGTAGAACGGCACACTTACCTGCACGTTATCATAGGCCAGAACTCCCTTCATGCTTCCTGTCCCATAAGAGATAGAGACGGTCTCATCAGTGGATTGGAAAGTGGAGGAAAGGCGAGGGTTAAATCTATGGTGATTTGCTGGGGACAAAACACAGGGACTGTAAATGGAGGAGATGTGAGGATGAGGAAGTGTGTCAAAGATGTTGGTGCTGATGTTACATCACGAAACTGGAGACCTCCGACATCCACTGACCCAGACCCAGATGATCACCTCCATAATTACATCATGGACTGATTCATCCCTTAACTATAGGTTCTCATTATACAGCCCAGGACCAGCCCAAATGTCCTCCATATATAGCCAGGACCAGCCCAAATGTCCTCCACTGTACAACCTAGGACCAGCCCAAATGTCCTCCACTGTACAACCTAGGACCAGCCCGAATGTCCTCCACTGTATAACCTAGTACCAGCCCAAATGTCCACCACATATAGCCAGGACCAGCTCAAATGTCCTTCTCTGTACAACCTAGGACCAGCCCAATTGTCCTCCACATATAGCCAGGACCAGCTCAAATGTCCTCCTCTGTACAACCTAGGACCAGCCCAAATGTCCTCCACATATAGCCAGGAACAGCCTAAATGTTCTCCGCTGTACAACCTAGGACCAGCTCAAATGTCCTCCTCTGTACAACCTACAGTACAGACCAAAATTTTGGACACACCTTCTCATTCAAAGAGTTTTCTTTATTTTCATGACTATGAAGGCATCAAAACTATGAATTAACACATGTGGAATTATATACATAACAAACAAGTGTGAAACAACTGAAAATATGTCATATTCTAGGTTCTTCAAAGTAGCCACCTTTTGCTTTGATAACTGCTTTGCACACTCTTGGCATTCTCTTGATGAGCTTCAAGAGGTAGTCCCCTGAAATGGTCTTCACTTCACAGGTGTGCCCTGTCAGGTTTAATAAGTGGGATTTCTTGCCTTATAAATGGGGTTGGGACCATCAGTTGCGTTGAGGAGAAGTCAGGTGGATACACAGCTGATAGTCCTACTGAATAGACTGTTAGAATTTGTATTATGGCAAGAAAAAAGCAGCTAAGTCAAGAAAAACGAGTGGCCATCATTACTTTAAGAAATGAAGGTCAGTCAGTCAGCCGAAAAATTGGGAAAACTTTGAAAGTAAGGGCTATTGTCACGGCTGAGGATGGGGGAAATCCTCAGCCGTGCGGTGACGGAAGATGTCCAGTCGCTACTCGCCAGGAACACAGAATCAGGGAGCAGGTCACCTCCTGTTGCATCTCTAACGCTGACCCTGTCTCCTACCTGCATGGGCCGACCTTGAAGGTAGGAGGACCCATGCGCAGGAACCTCGGATCCCTGACTTACCCTCCGAGCGGTCCCTGGGCTAAGGAGCAGGGTAAGACAACCCACTCCTCCTAGGCACGGAGGAGCAGGAGTCTCACTGGCCAAGCAGCATGAAGAAGGGGGGTACATAAACATGACTATGGATAAGACAGGTGAACCAAACAGTTCCAACCAAACCTGTCTCAGCCTTGCTGACTGGAACCCGTGCTTAGGAAAGGCTGTCCACACAGACAAAGGTAAACAGCACACACATGAAGACACACAGGGACCAGGACATCCATAGCTGCACAAAAACCAAAGACACAAGACATCAACATCACATCACGGTATTAGAACTTATGACCAAAAGGGTGGCCCTTACAAGAAGATGGAAATCACAGGAGGCTGCAACAGCAAAGCATGACTGAAGCAACCTACTGAGCCATGCCAAAGTGAGAGGCTTTATAGGCCTAAGAGGCCACACCCAACGGTCAGACACACCCAGTGACATCACACACACTGGGAAGGGAGTTAACCCTTCCAGCACCACAAGAAAGGGAAAACACCAACTTAAAGGAACAGTGTCCAACACAACAAACACACTGTGGTTGTTGCCGCAGGCAACGACATGGGTGGCAACCGTGTCTTGGAAGTCAGCCCAAAGGCCGGGACACTGCCACCACATGTACACATCAAACGTTGCCACGGGCAACCACAGTGCAGAAAAGGTGTCCGTGCACACCACACAGAGTGCACACAGACAAACGACAGTGCATACATACACGCACACAAACTCCAAAGGGACCGCACACATACCTGTTGTCCGCGGCAACCGCACTTGAGGCAAACAACATCAAGCCTCAAGCTGCGGTTAAAACCGCGGGCAACTGTATGCGGCTCCCAAGGAGTCACGGCCAAAACCGTGGCCGTGACAGCTATTTGACCATGAAGGAGAGTGATGGGGTGCTGCGCCAGATGACCTGGCCTCCACAGTCACCGGACCTGAACCCAATCGAGATGGTTTGGGGTGAGCTGGACCGCAGACTGAAGGCAAAAGTGCCAACAAGTGCTAAGCATCTCTGGGAACTCCTTCAAGACTGTTGGAAGACCATTTCAGGGGACTACCTCTTGAAGCTCATCAAGAGAATGCCAAGAGTGTGCAAAGCAGTAATCAATACAAAAGGTGGCTACTTTGAAGAACCTAGAATATGACATATTTTCAGTTGTTTCACACTTGTTTGTTATGTATATAATTCCACATGTGTTAACTCATAGTTTTGATGCCTTCATAGTTATGAAAATAAAGAAAACTCTTTGAATGAGAAGGTGTGTCCAAACTTTTGGTCTGTACTGTAGGACCAGCCCAAATGTCTTCCACATATAGCCAGGAACAGCCTAAATGTTCTCCGCTGTACAACCTAGGACCAGCTCAAATGTCCTCAACATAAAGCCAGACCAAATGTCCTCCTGTACAACCCAGGACCAGACCAAATGTCCTCCTGTACAACCCAGGACCAGACCAAATGTCCTCCTGTACAACCCAGGACTAGTGTTGAGCGAACAGTTCGAGCATAGTTCGGGTCCGTACCGAATTTTGGGGTGTTCGTGACACGGACCCGAACCCGAACTTTTTCGTAAAAGTTCGGGTTCGGGTTCGTCGTTCGGCATGTATTTTGGCGCATTTTTAAAGGCTGCAAAGCAGCCAATCAACATGCATCATACTACTTGCCCTAAGATGCCATCGCAGCCATGCCTACTATTGGCAAGGCTGTGATTGGCCAAGTGCAGCATGTGACTCAGCCTCTTTATAAGCTTGTGCGCACGTCGGGACGTGCTCACTCCCGATGTGAATAGAACAGGGATAGACGCAGCTGATGCTAGGGCGAGAATAGGCAGGGATAATTGAATAACTGGAAGCAAATTTCTCTCCTCCACCTGTGATTCATCTGAACAACTGCAGCTGAGCTGCTTTTTTGATAGGGATTGGCTATTTTTAGAGTGGCCAGAGTGATTTTTCCATCCACATGTACCTGGGCTGACCGCCGGCCGCCATTTTGCGACTTGTAGTGCTGCAGCAGAAGCTGCCACAGTGTGCATTCCAAAGCTCCAAACAAGTCAGACATCTACACCTGGGATTCAGACCAATAGCGATTTAGCAGCACAGTCCAAGGCTATTTTTTTTAAAGGTTGTGCAGACCATTTTGTGGCACATGTTACTGGGCTGATAGGCGGCGGCCATCTTGGGACTAGTGCTGCAGCACAATCTCTCCCAACGTCCATTAATCACTTGTAATAGTGGTCTGTGCCATAGAAATCCTACATCAGGGACTTGGGTGTGCTTGTGTCACCCCTACTAATACCAGTCCACCTGTAATCCATACAGTCAAAAGACTGAAAGTATTCCAGTGAGGGGATTTTTTTTTTATTTAAAAAAGGCCAAGTTAGTTTATCTGGCGTTCAATATACTAGATACAGTTAGGCCTGCGTTTCATACATCTGGAATTAGCAAACTAATGTGCTGGGGTTGGGAAAACATATATGTACCCATACTAGAATCTGTCAAAGAAAGCGGTACTCACATATAACAGTCATTCCATCTGTAATCCATACAGTCAAAAGACTGAAAGTATTCCAGTGAGGGGATTTTGCTTATAAAAAATAATATATTTCATTGTGGTGCGAGTTGAATCGCAACAATGAAGAAAAATACTATTAAGGGACGAGGACGCGGTCGTGGTGGTGTCCGTGGAGCCTCTGTTGCTGGTAGAGGACGTGGCCGTTCGGCCCCAGGCGCACACAGTAGGGAACGAACTCCCTCAACTAGCCGGCAGAATGTACCGCAATATCTCGTGGGGCACAATGCCGCTCTTAGGATGGTAAGGCCTGAGCAGGTACAGGCATTAATCGATTGGGTGGCCGACAGTGCTTCCAGCACGTTCACCACATGGTCTTCCACCCAGTCTTCTGCGGAAAGCGCACAGGTGGCACCTGAAAACCAAGCCCATCAGTCTGTCACATCACCCCCAAGCATATCAGGGAAACGGTCTGAGCCACAAGTTATGCAGCAGTCTCTTCTTCTGTTTGAAGACTCTGCTTCCAGGGTTTCCCAGGGGCGTCCACCTAGCCCTTCCCCAGTGGAGGAAGACATACCATGCACTGACGCACAACCACTTATGTCTCCAGATGAAGAGGACATGGGAATACCACCACAGCAGAGTCACCGACTCTCTGATGATGACGAAACACAGGTGCCCACTGCCGCGTCTTTTTGCAGTGTGCAGACTGAACAGGAGGAGGTCAGGGAGGGAGAATGGGTGGAAGACGATGCAGAGGACGATGAGGTCTTAGACCCCACATGGACTGAAGGTCGTGGCGATGACTTTCACAGTTCAGAGGAAGAGGTAGTGGTGAGACCGAGACAACAGCGAAGCCAAAGAGGGAGCAGGGGGCCAAAGCAGACGAGCCGCCGCCCCCAGAGTTCGCCTGCTACTGGACATCGCCAACAGGGACCCAGCCCCACAAAGGCAGCTTCAAAGAGTTCCCTGGCATGGCACTTCTTTAAACAATGTCCTACCGACAAGACCCGAGTGACTTGCACGCTCTGCCATCAGAGCCTGAGGCGAGGCATTAACGTTCTGAACCTCAGCACAACCTGCATGACCAGGCATCTACATGCAAAGCATGAACTGCAGTGGGGTACACACCTTAAAAACCAGGCACTCGCTGAGGCTCCCCCTGCTCCCTCTACCGCTGCTGCCTCGGCTTCCGCCTCGAGAGGAATGTTGCCACCTGCCGAGCAGCAAACAGAGGATGTGCCACCGACACCACCACCACCGCCACCGTCAACTAGCGTCTCCACTATATCACACAGCAGCGTTCAGCTCTCAATATCTCAAACCTTAGAGAGGAAGCGCAAATTCCCCCCGAGTCACCCTCGAGCCCTTGGCCTGAACGCCAGCATTTCTAAACTGCTGGCCTTTGAAATGCTGTCATTCCGGCTGGTGGACACACACAGCTTCAAACAGCTGATGGCCATGGCTGTCCCGCAGTATGTGGTTCCCAGCCGCCACTACTTCACCAAGACAGCCGTGCCTTCCCTGCACATGCAAGTGTCCGATAAAATCAAGTGTGCACTGCGCAACGCCATTTGTGGCAAGGTCCACCTAACCACAGATACGTGGACCAGTAAGCACGGCCAGGGACGCTATATCTCACTAACTGCACACTGGATGAATGTAGTGGCGGCTGGGCCCCCGGCGGACAGTTCCTTGGCGCACGTCCTTCCGCCCCCTAGGATCGCAGGGCATCATTCTCTGCCTCCTGTAGCCTCCTCCTCCTACTCGGCTTCCTCCTCCACTGCTTCCACCAGCTCATCCGGTCAGCCACACACCTTCACCACCAACTTCAGCACAGCCCGGGGTAAACGTCAGCAGGCCATTCTGAAACTCATATGTTTGGGGGACAGGCCCCACACTGCACAGGAGTTGTGGCGGGGTATAGAACAACAGACCGACGAGTGGTTTCTGCCGGTGAGCCTCAAGCCCGGCCTGGTGGTATGCGATAATGGGCGAAATCTCGTGGCAGCTCTGGGACTAGCCGGTTTGACGCACATCCCTTGCCTGGCGCATGTGCTGAACTTGGTGGTGCAGAGGTTCATTCACCACTACCCCAACATGTCAGAGCTGCTGCATAAAGTGCGGGCCGTCTGTGCGCGCTTCCGCCGTTCACATCCTGCCGCTGCTCGCCTGTCTGCGCTACAGCGGAACTTCGGCCTTCCCGCTCACCGCCTCATATGCGACGTGCCCTCCAGGTGGAACTCCACCTTGCACATGCTGGAGAGACTGTGCGAGCAGCAGCAGGCCATAGTGGAGTTTCAGCTGCAGCACGCTCGCGTCAGTCGTACTGCCGAACAGCACCACTTCACCACCAATGACTGGGCCTCCATGCGAGACCTGTGTGCCCTGCTGCGCTGTTTCGAGTACTCCACCAACATGGCCAGTGGCGATGACGCTGTTATCAGCGTTACAATACCACTTCTATGTCTCCTTGAGAAAACACTTAGGGCAATGATGTTAGAGGAGGTGGCCCAGGTGGAGGAGGAGGAGGAGGATGAGGGCTCGTTTCTAACACTTTCGGGCCAGTCTGTTCGAAGTGGCTCAGAGGGAGGTTTGTTTAAGCAGCAGAGGACAGGTTCACAAGTCGCCAGCCAAGGCACTGTACTGGAGGACGAGGAGGAGGAGGAGGTGGAGGGGGACGAGGATGACGCAAGTTCACAGCGGGGTGGCAGCCCAGGCCCATCACTGGTGCGTGGCTGGGGGGATACGGTGGACGATGACGATACGCCTCCCACAGAGGACAGCTTGTCCTTACCCATGGGTAGCCTGGCCCACATGAGCGAATATATGCTCCAATGCCTGCGCAACGACAGCAGAGTTGCCCACGTTTTAACGTGTGCAGACTACTGGGTGGCCACCCTGCTGGATCCCCGGTATAAAGACAATGTGCCCACTTTAATTCCTGAACTGGAGCGCGACCGTAAGATGCGCGAGTACAAGCGCACGCTGATAGAGGCGCTTTGAGAGCATTCCCACATGTCACAGGGGAACAGGTGGAAGGTGAAGGCAGAGGAGTGGCAAGAGGTCGCCAACGCAGCTGTGTCACGGCCAGCTCCTCTGAGGGCAGGGTTAGCATGGCAGAAATGTGGAAAAGTTTTGTCTCCACGCCACAGCTATCTGCACCGACACCTGATACGGAACGTGTTAGCAGGAGGCAACATTTCACTAACATGGTTGAACAGTATGTCTGCACACCCCTCCACATCCTGACGGATGGTTCGGCCCCATTCAACTACTGGGTTTCGAAATTGTCCACGTGGCCAGAGTTAGCATGTTATGCCTTGGAGGTGCTTTCCTGCCCGGCGGCCAGCGTTTTATCTGAACGTGTATTCAGCACGGCAGGGGGCGTCATTACTGACAAGCGCAGCCGCCTGTCCACAGCCAACGTGGACAAGCTGACCTTCATAAAGATGAACCAGGCATGGATCCCACAGGACCTGTCCCTCCCTTGTGCAGAGTAGTCCTTATTAACTGCCTAAAACATGTCTTGTTGTGCTACGGGCCACTTCTTTATTTGATACAAATTTTATGAAACCCACAGTTGAATGAAACTCTTCTCTGTCTGGGCGCCGGGGCCTAACCAGATGAAAGTGGCCGGTTAAACTAACGGGTGACATGAAGCCATAACCTCTGCCATGCTACCTCTGTCTTCTGTCTGGGTGCTGAGGCCTAAGTCAAATAAAGCGGTCTTCTGCTGTGCTGGGGGATATGAAGCTAATCTCTGACCTCTCTCCTCTGTCTGGGTCCAAAGGCCTAAATCACTGAAAGAGGCCTTCTCCTGTGGTGTGTGATATGATGCCAGAATATGTGCTGTGGGGCCTCTCTCCTCTTCCTGGGTGCAGGGGTCAAATAAACTAAATTGTGGCCTACTCCTGTGGTGGTTGATATGATGCCTGATTCTCTGATGTGGAACCTCTCTCCTCTGTTTGGGTGAAGGGGTCAAAGTAACTAAATGGTGGCTTCTCCTGTGGTGGCTGATATGATGCCAGAATATGTGCTGTGGTGCCTCTCTCCTCTTCCTGGGTGCAGGGGTCAAAGTAACTCAATGGTGGCTTCTCCTGTGGTGGCTGATATGATGCCAGAATATGTGCTGTGGGGCCTCTCTCCTCTTCCTGGGTGCAGGGGTCAAAGTAACTAAATGGTGGCTTCTCCTGTGGTGGCTGATATGATGCCAGAATATGTGCTGTGGTGCCTCTCTCCTCTTCCTGGGTGCAGGGGTCAAAGTAACTCAATGGTGGCTTCTCCTGTGGTGGCTGATATGATGCCAGAATATGTGCTGTGGTGCCTCTCTCCTCTGTCTGGGTCCAAAGGCCTAAATCACTGAAAGAGGCCTTCTCCTGTGGTGTGTGATATGATGCCTGAATATGTGCTGTGGTGCCTCTCTCCTCTTCCTGGGTGCGGGGGTCAAAGTAACTCAATGGTGGCTTCTCCTGTGGTGGCTGATATGATGCCAGAATATGTGCTGTGGGGCCTCTCTCCTCTTCCTGGGTGCAGGGGTCAAAGTAACTCAATGGTGGCTTCTCCTGTGCTGATTGATATAAAGCTGATGGTTGTGCCATCTGACATGGTTGCCAGGGTCTGATTCAATGGGGGCCTACTCCTGTGGTGGGTGATCTAAATGCCTGATTCTCTGCTGTGAAACCTCTCTCCTCCGTCTGGGTGTAGGGGTCAAAGTCTTTCAAAGTCGCCTTCTCCTGTGCTGATTGATATGAAGCTGATGGTTGTGCCATCTGACATGGTTGCCGGGGTCCCATTAAATTGTGGCCTACTCCTGTGGTGGTTGATATGATGCCTGATTCTCTGATGTGGAACCTCTCTCCTCTGTTTGGGTGAAGGGGTCAAAGTAACTAAATGGTGGCTTCTCCTGTGGTGGCTGATATGATGCCAGAATATGTGCTGTGGTGCCTCTCTCCTCTTCCTGGGTGCGGGGGTCAAAGTAACTCAATGGTGGCTTCTCCTGTGGTGGCTGATATGATGCCAGAATATGTGCTGTGGTGCCTCTCTCCTCTTCCTGGGTGCGGGGGTCAAAGTAACTCAATGGTGGCTTCTCCTGTGGTGGCTGATATGATGCCAGAATATGTGCTGTGGTGCCTCTCTCCTCTTCCTGGGTGCAGGGGTCAAAGTAACTAAATGGTGGCTTCTCCTGTGGTGGTTGATATGATGCCTGATTCTCTGCTGTGAAACCTCTCTCCTCCATCTGGGTGTAGGGGTCAAAGTCTTTCAAAGTCGCCTTCTCCTGTGCTGATTGATATAAAGCTGATGGTTGTGCCATCTGACATGGTTGCCAGGGTCTGATTCAATGGGGGCCTACTCCTGTGGTGGGTGATCTAAATGCCTGATTCTCTGCTGTGAAACCTCTCTCCTCCGTCTGGGTGTAGGGGTCAAAGTCTTTCAAAGTCGTCTTCTCCTGTGCTGATTGATATGAAGCTGATGGTTGTGCCATCTGACATGGTTGCCGGGGTCCCATTAAATTGGGGCCTACTCCTGTGGTGGGTGATCTAAATGCCTGATTCTCTGCTTTGAAACCTCTCTCCTCCGTCCGGGTGTAGGGGTCAAAGTCTGTCAAAGTCGCCTTCTCCTGTGCTGATTGATATAAAGCTTATGCTTGTGCCATCTGACATGGTTGCCGGGGTCTGATTCAATGGTGGCCTACTCCTGTGGTGGGTGATCTAAATGCCTGATTCTCTGCTGTGTAACCTCTGTCCTCCGTCTGGGTGTAGGGGTCAAAGTAACTAAATGGTGGCCTACTCCTGTGGTGGGTGATATGATGCCTGGTTCTCTGCTGTGGGACCTCTCTCCTTTGTCTGGGTGCTGTGGTCAAAATAATAGTAAGTGACCTTCTCCATTGGTGGGTGACTTGAAGCCTGATTCTGTGCTATGGGACCTCACTCCAATTAATATTGTTTAATTTTTATTTATTTTATGTTAACTCATCATTTCCCTATCTACATTTGTTTGCAGGGGATTTAACTACATTTTGCTGCCTTTTGCAGCCCTCTAGCCCTTTCCGGGTGTGTTTTACAGCCTTTTTAGTGCCCAAAAGTTCGGGTCCCCATTGACTTCTATGGGGTTCGGGTTCGGGATGAAGTTCGGGTCGAGTTCGGATCCCGAAGCCGAACATTTTTCGAAAGTTCGGCCGAACTCGTCGAACCCGAACATCCAGGTGTTCGCTCAACTCTACCCAGGACCAGACCACATGTCCTCCTGTACAACCCAGGACCAGACCACATGTCCTCATGTACAACCCAGGACCAGACCACATGTCCTCATGTACAACCCAAGACCAGCCCAAATGTCCTCAACGTATAGTCTGGGACCAGCACAAATGTTCTCTCCTGTATAGTCCAGGACCAGCCCAAATGTTCTCAACGTTTATCCCAGGACCAGCCCATATGTCCTCCACATACAGCCAGGATCAGCCCAAATGTCCTCCTCTGTCCAACCCAGGACCAGCACAAATGTTTTCCTTTGTATCCTGGACCAGCCCAAATGTTCTAATCTGTACCGCCCAGGACCAGTCAATATGCTCTCCTCGGTGTAGCCCAGGACAAATTGACCCCATCACAAAAACCTGACAGTGTAATACTTACAGCAGGCCATACTGGAGCAGGACACTGAAGGCACCCATAAATTGGCCGACCCTGTATCAAACACCACAGAGAAATCCTGTGGGGGGGAGCCGATGGAGATGAGTCCAAAGTATTCATTCTAAGAAGAAGACATCATATGAGAGTCATCATCCAGCCAGGTAAGTAATAATCAGCAGTTATAGACACCACATATACCACAACCACCGACAACTGGTGGAGTAAGGCATAGAGTTCCGTCACAGGTGCTCTATACCGGAAAAGAACTGATCAGTTTTATCCCCATGGATTCTGAATGGAGAGTAATCCGTTCAGGATACATCAGGATGTCTTCAGTTCAGTCATTTTGACTGATCAGGCAAAAGAGAAAACCGTAGCGTGCTACGGTTTTATCTCCGGCGAAAAAAACTGAAGACTTGCCTGAATGCCGGATACGGCATTTTTTTCCATAGGAATGTATTAGTGCCGGATCCGGCATTCAAAATACCGGAATGCGCAGACCTTTAAAAATGAGAAAAAAATAAATACCGGATCCGGTATTGCTATGCATTTTTCTGACTGATCAGGATCCTGATCAGTCTGAAAAATGCCTGATCAGTCAGAAAAAATGACATGCGTTTGCATACAGTTTGAACTGCCTGCTGGAATCAAACAATGCAAGTGTGAAAGTACCCCAAGTGTAAAGACTATTTGTGAGGTTAGACCCTGATATTGGAGGAGAGGGTCAGCCTCTCAGTCTCCATTCCAGTGTTGGATAGGGTTGAGGTCGGGGCTCTTTAAGGCTGGTCAAGTTCTTCCAGATTCCCAAAACCAGGTCTTCATGAAGCATGTGTAGCACCCCAGAGTTGTGTTACGACACTCTTCTACCCCGCTACAATCTGTTAAGAGCCTTTACCTTGTCATCTGATATGATTTTACATTATGTCATTCACAAATGTTCATAAACCATGTTAAATGTAAATTATTGTTGCAATTTCCATGTTCACCTGCAGGTGGCAGCAATGGCTTGGTAAGGACTTAGTTTCAGTTTAGTATTATCTAAGCTGGAATGGTTTATTCCAACTTAGCTCCCCCTCTGTGGAGGTGTGGACTATTCCCACAGCCTACACCCTGGGTGTAGCCCACCCCCTGCTAGGGGTAAGGTGTGTGTGTTAGGAGCTCCCCGATATAGGGAACAAAGCCAGGATCTTGTCTCGGCTGAGAAATTGATCAAATCCACAGTCTGAGCCCTACAGCCTCGGCTGCATGAAACAGCAGACAACCTCGAGTTACAGGAAGAAAGCATTCCCTGAGAAGATAACTGTGAGTAAAGTCCAGAGACCTAGGAGAAGCCATATTCCTCCTCAGCTAGTCAGTCCCCATAAAGCAGAAGATAAAGAGAAGCACAGAAGATAAATTCCTGCCACAGTTACAGAGCTACTAAGCAGACGTACTTTCCTGCAAGCTCCAGGGTTATAGAGCAGAATATTCATTAATGCCGACCATTGCCAAAGCCTGCTGGGACCAAAGACCAAAGCTGTACATTGCTTGGATGAGAGATATCTTCAGTAAAGACGAGTTTGAACTTCACTAAAGGTCTGGACATCAAGTTATGCTGCAAAATCAGTCTATTACTCCTACTATCACTACACTCAATTTATTGCAAGTGAGCCAGGAGCCAGGAGTCCAGCCGTACCCAGGTAGGAGACACCGTTGACTCCATTATCATCACCATACAGAGACATTATAAGCCATTACACCACTTTGGCATTCCTAACCTGGGACGTGCGTTATAACACCTTGGGAGGGCCCTGGGGTAGTACATTGCGCACGCTGCAATTGGCGTCACAAACAAACCATAGACTATCATCCACACCTGACCCAGTCATTGCATTTTTGGCGTCAGTGTATACACATATCCTGCGCATTGCATTTGTGTGCAGGGTGCGGTCAAGAAAGGGGAAGAAGAGGGACTAACCCAAACTGTGCCTACAAAGATGTCTCCATACAATCATGTGTAATAGTCACAGGGGTTATTACATTATATATAGAGCTCTGTATGTGATATACATGACGGCTCCTCCATTATATATATATCTGATGTGTAATAGTCACAGGGGTTATTACATTATATATAGAGCCCTGTATGTGATATACATGACGGCTCCTCCATTATATATATATATATATCTGATGTGTAATAGTCACAGAGGTTATTACATTATATATAGAGCTCTGTATGTGATATACATGACGGCTCCTCCATTATATATATATCTGATGTGTAATAGTCACAGGGGTTATTACATTATATATAGAGCCCTGTATGTGATATACATGACGGCTCCTCCATTATATATATATATATCTGATGTGTAATAGTCACAGGGGTTATTACATTATATATAGAGCCCTGTATGTGATATAAATGACGGCTCCTCCATTATATATATATATATATATATATATATATATCTGATGTGTAATAGTCACAGAGGTTATTACATTATATATAGAGCCCTGTATGTGATATACATGACGGCTCCTCCATTATATATATATCTGATGTGTAATAGTCACAGGGGTTATTACATTATATATAGAGCCCTGTATGTGATATACATGACAGCTCCTCCATTATATATATATCTGATGTGTAATAGTCACAGGGGTTATTACATTATATATAGAGCTCTGTATGTGATATACATGACGGCTCCTCCATTATATATATATATATAAGATGTGTAATAGTCACAGGGGTTATTACATTATATATAGAGATCTGTATGTGATATACATGACGGCTCCTCCATTATATATATATATCTGATGTGTAATAGTCACAGGGGTTATTACATTATATATAGAGCTCTGTATGTGATATACATGACGGCTCCTCCATTATATATATATCTGATGTGTAATAGTCACAGGGGTTATTACATTATATATAGAGCCCTGTATGTGATATACATAACGGCTCCTCCTTTATATATATATATCTGATGTGTAATAGTCACAGAGGTTATTACATTATATATAGAGCCCTGTATGTGATATATATGACGGCTCCTCCATTATATATATATGTCTGATGTGTAATAGTCACAGGAGTTATTACATTATATATAGAGCCCTGTATGTGATATATATGACGGCTCCTCCATTATATATATATATCTGATGTGTAATAGTCACAGGGGTTATTACATTATATATAGAGCCCTGTATGTGATATACATGACGGCTCCTCCATTATATATATATCTGATGTGTAATAGTCACAGGGGTTATTACATTATATATAGAGCTCTGTATGTGATATACATGACGGCTCCTCCATTATATATATATCTGATGTGTAATAGTCACAGGGGTTATTACATTATATATAGAGCCCTGTATGTGATATACATGACGGCTCCTCCATTATATATATATCTGATGTGTAATAGTCACAGGGGTTATTACATTATATATAGAGCCCTGTATGTGATATACATGACGGCTCCTCCATTATATATATATCTGATGTGTAATAGTCACAGGGGTTATTACATTATATATAGAGCTCTGTATGTGATATAAATGACGGCTCCTCCATTATATATATATATATCTGATGTGTAATAGTCACAGGGGTTATTACATTATATATAGAGCCCTGTATGTGATATACATGACGGCTCCTCCATTATATATATATCTGATGTGTAATAGTCACAGGGGTTATTACATTATATATAGAGCTCTGTATGTGATATACATGACGGCTCCTCCATTATATATATATCTGATGTGTAATAGTCACAGGAGTTATTACATTATATATAGAGCCCTGTATGTGATATACATGACGGCTCCTCCATTATATATATATATCTGATGTGTAATAGTCACAGAGGTTATTACATTATATATAGAGCTCTGTATGTGATATACATGACGGCTCCTCCATTATATATATATATCTGATGTGTAATAGTCACAGGGGTTATTACATTATATATAGAGCCCTGTATGTGATATACATGACGGCTCCTCCATTATATATATATCTGATGTGTAATAGTCACAGGGGTTATTACATTATATATAGAGCTCTGTATGTGATATACATGACGGCTCCTCCATTATATATATATCTGATGTGTAATAGTCACAGGGGTTATTACATTATATATAGAGCCCTGTATGTGATATACATGACGGCTCCTCCATTATATATATATCTGATGTGTAATAGTCACAGGGGTTATTACATTATATATAGAGCTCTGTATGTGATATACATGACGGCTCCTCCATTATATATATATATCTGATGTGTAATAGTCACAGGGGTTATTACATTATATATAGAGCCCTGTATGTGATATACATGACGGCTCCTCCATTATATATATATATATCTGATGTGTAATAGTCACAGGGGTTATTACATTATATATAGAGCTCTGTATGTGATATACATGACGGCTCCTCCATTATATATATATATCTGATGTGTAATAGTCACAGAGGTTATTACATTATATATAGAGCTCTGTATGTGATATACATGACGGCTCCTCCATTATATATATATATCTGATGTGTAATAGTCACAGGGGTTATTACATTATATATAGAGCCCTGTATGTGATATACATGACGGCTCCTCCATTATATATATATCTGATGTGTAATAGTCACAGGGGTTATTACATTATATATAGAGCTCTGTATGTGATATACATGACGGCTCCTCCATTATATATATATATATATCTGATGTGTAATAGTCACAGGGGTTATTACATTATATATAGAGCCCTGTATGTGATATACATGACGGCTCCTCCATTATATATATATATCTGATGTGTAATAGTCACAGAGGTTATTACATTATATATAGAGCTCTGTATGTGATATACATGACGGCTCCTCCATTATATATATATATATATATGATGTGTAATAGTCACAGGGGTTATTACATTATATATAGAGCCCTGTATGTGATATACATGACGGCTCCTCCATTATATATATATCTGATGTGTAATAGTCACAGGGGTTATTACATTATATATAGAGCCCTGTATGTGATATACATGACGGCTCCTCCATTATATATATATATATATCTGATGTGTAATAGTCACAGGGGTTATTACATTATATATAGAGCCCTGTATGTGATATACATGACGGCTCCTCCATTATATATATATATCTGATGTGTAATAGTCACAGAGGTTATTACATTATATATAGAGCTCTGTATGTGATATACATGACGGCTCCTCCATTATATATATATCTGATGTGTAATAGTCACAGGGGTTATTACATTATATATAGAGCCCTGTATGTGATATACATGACGGCTCCTCCATTGTATATATATATATGATGTGTAATAGTCACAGGGGTTATTACATTATATATAGAGCCCTGTATGTGATATAAATGACGGCTCCTCCATTATATATATATATATATATATATCTGATGTGTAATAGTCACAGAGGTTATTACATTATATATAGAGCCCTGTATGTGATATACATGACGGCTCCTCCATTATATATATATCTGATGTGTAATAGTCACAGGGGTTATTACATTATATATAGAGCCCTGTATGTGATATACATGACAGCTCCTCCATTATATATATATCTGATGTGTAATAGTCACAGGGGTTATTACATTATATATAGAGCTCTGTATGTGATATACATGACGGCTCCTCCATTATATATATATATCTGATGTGTAATAGTCACAGGGGTTATTACATTATATATAGAGCTCTGAATGTGATATACATGACGGCTCCTCCATTATATATATATCTGATGTGTAATAGTCACAGGGGTTATTACATTATATATATAGCCCTGTATGTGATATACATAACGGCTCCTCCTTTATATATATATATCTGATGTGTAATAGTCACAGAGGTTATTACATTATATATAGAGCCCTGTATGTGATATATATGACGGCTCCTCCATTATATATATATGTCTGATGTGTAATAGTCACAGGGGTTATTACATTATATATAGAGCTCTGTATGTGATATACATGACATGACGGCTACTCCATTATATATATATCTGATGTGTAATAGTCACAGGGGTTATTACATTATATATAGAGCCCTGTATGTGATATACATGACGGCTCCTCCATTATATATATATATCTGATGTGTAATAGTCACAGGGGTTATTACATTATATAAAGAGCCCTGTATGTGATATACATGACGGCTCCTCCATTATATATATATATCTGATGTGTAATAGTCACAGGGGTTATTACATTATATATAGAGCTCTGTATGTGATATACATGACGGCTCCTCCATTATATATATATATCTGATGTGTAATAGTCACAGGGGTTATTACATTATATAAAGAGCCCTGTATGTGATATACATGACGGCTCCTCCATTATATATATATATCTGATGTGTAATAGTCACAGGGGTTATTACATTATATATAGAGCTCTGTATGTGATATACATGACGGCTCCTCCATTATATATATATATATATCTGATGTGTAATAGTCACAGGGGTTATTACATTATATATAGAGCCCTGTATGTGATATACATGACGGCTCCTCCATTATATATATATCTGATGTGTAATAGTCACAGAGGTTATTACATTATATATAGAGCTCTGTATGTGATATACATAACGGCTCCTCCATTATATATATATCTGATGTGTAATAGTCACAGGGGTTATTACATTATATATAGAGCTCTGCATGTGATATACATGACGGCTCCTCCATTATATATATATATATATCTGATGTGTTATAGTCACAGGGGTTATTACATTATATATAGAGCCCTGTATGTGATATACATGACGGCTCCTCCATTATATATATATATATCTGATGTGTAATAGTCACAGGAGTTATTACATTATATATAGAGCCCTGTATGTGATATACATGACGGCTCCTCCATTATATATATATATATATCTGATGTGTAATAGTCACAGGGGTTATTACATTATATATAGAGCTCTGTATGTGATATACATGACGGCTCCTCCATTATATATATATCTGATGTGTAATAGTCACAGGGTTATTACATTATATATAGAGCCCTGTATGTGATAAACATGACGGCTCCTCCATTATATATATATATATATCTGATGTGTAATAGTCACAGGGGTTATTACATTATATATAGAGCCCTGTATGTGATATACATGACGGCTCCTCCATTATATATATATCTGATGTGTAATAGTCACAGAGGTTATTACATTATATATAGAGCCCTGTATGTGATATACATGACGGCTCCTCCATTGTATATATATATATATCTGATGTGTAATAGTCACAGGGGTTATTACATTATATATAGAGCCCTGTATGTGATATACATGACGGCTCCTCCATTATATATATATCTGATGTGTAATAGTCACAGGAGTTATTACATTATATATAGAGCCCTGTATGTGATATACATGACGGCTCCTCCATTATATATATATCTGATGTGTAATAGTCACAGGGGTTATTACATTATATATAGAACTCTGTATGTGATATACATGACGGCTCCTCCATTATATATATATATATATCTGATGTGTAATAGTCACAGGGGTTATTACATTATATATAGAGCTCTGTATGTGATATACATGACGGCTCCTCCATTATATATATATATATCTGATGTGTAATAGTCACAGGGGTTATTACATTATATATAGAGCCCTGTATGTGATATACATGACGGCTCCTCCATTATATATATATATATCTGATGTGTAATAGTCACAGGGGTTATTACATTATATATAGAGCTCTGTATGTGATATACATGACGGCTCCTCCATTGTATATATATATCTGATGTGTAATAGTCACAATGGTTATTACATTATATATAGAGCCCTGTATGTGATATACATGACAGCTCCTCCATTATATATATATATATCTGATGTGTAATAGTCACAGAGGTTATAACATTATATATAGAGCTCTGTATGTGATATACATGACGGCTCCTCCATTATATATATATCTGATGTGTAATAGTCACAGGGGTTATTACATTATATATAGAGCCCTGTATGTGATATACATGACGGCTCCTCCATTATATATATATCTGATGTGTAATAGTCACAGGGGTTATTACATTATATATAGAGCCCTGTATGTGATATACATGACGGCTCCTCCATTATATATATATATATATCTGATGTGTAATAGTCACAGGGGTTATTACATTATATATAGAGCTCTGTATGTGATATACATGACGGCTCCTCCATTATATATATATATATCTGATGTGTAATAGTCACAGGGGTTATTACATTATATATAGAGCCCTGTATGTGATATACATGACAGCTCCTCCATTATATATATATATATATCTGATGTGTAATAGTCACAGGGGTTATTACATTATATATAGAGCCCTGTATGTGATATACATGACAGCTCCTCCATTATATATATATATATATCTTATGTGTAATAGTCACAGAGGTTATTACATTATATATAGAGCTCTGTATGTGATATACATGACGGCTCCTCCATTATATATATATCTGATGTGTAATAGTCACAGGAGTTATTACATTATATAGAGCCCTGTATGTGATATACATGACGGCTCCTCCATTATATATATATATATATCTGATGTGTAATAGTCACAGGGGTTATTACATTATATATAGAGCCCTGTATGTGATATACATGACGGCTCCTCCATTATATATATATATCTGATGTGTAATAGTCACAGAGGTTATTACATTATATATAGAGCTCTGTATGTGATATACATGACGGCTCCTCCATTATATATATATATCTGATGTGTAATAGTCACAGGGGTTATTACATTATATATAGAGCCCTGTATGTGATATACATGACGGCTCCTCCATTATATATATATCTGATGTGTAATAGTCACAGGGGTTATTACATTATATATAGAGCTCTGTATGTGATATACATGACGGCTCCTCCATTATATATATATCTGATGTGTAATAGTCACAGGGGTTATTACATTATATATAGAGCCCTGTGTGTGATATACATGACGGCTCCTCCATTATATATATATCTGATGTGTAATAGTCACAGGGGTTATTACATTATATATAGAGCTCTGTATGTGATATACATGACGGCTCCTCCATTATATATATATATCTGATGTGTAATAGTCACAGGGGTTATTACATTATATATAGAGCCCTGTATGTGATATACATGACGGCTCCTCCATTATATATATATATATCTGATGTGTAATAGTCACAGGGGTTATTACATTATATATAGAGCTCTGTATGTGATATACATGACGGCTCCTCCATTATATATATATATCTGATGTGTAATAGTCACAGAGGTTATTACATTATATATAGAGCTCTGTATGTGATATACATGACGGCTCCTCCATTATATATATATATCTGATGTGTAATAGTCACAGGGGTTATTACATTATATATAGAGCCCTGTATGTGATATACATGACGGCTCCTCCATTATATATATATCTGATGTGTAATAGTCACAGGGGTTATTACATTATATATAGAGCCCTGTATGTGATATACATGACGGCTCCTCCATTATATATATATATATATCTGATGTGTAATAGTCACAGGGGTTATTACATTATATATAGAGCCCTGTATGTGATATACATGACGGCTCCTCCATTATATATATATATCTGATGTGTAATAGTCACAGAGGTTATTACATTATATATAGAGCTCTGTATGTGATATACATGACGGCTCCTCCATTATATATATATATATATATGATGTGTAATAGTCACAGGGGTTATTACATTATATATAGAGCCCTGTATGTGATATACATGACGGCTCCTCCATTATATATATATCTGATGTGTAATAGTCACAGGGGTTATTACATTATATATAGAGCCCTGTATGTGATATACATGACGGCTCCTCCATTATATATATATATATATCTGATGTGTAATAGTCACAGGGGTTATTACATTATATATAGAGCCCTGTATGTGATATACATGACGGCTCCTCCATTATATATATATATCTGATGTGTAATAGTCACAGAGGTTATTACATTATATATAGAGCTCTGTATGTGATATACATGACGGCTCCTCCATTATATATATATCTGATGTGTAATAGTCACAGGGGTTATTACATTATATATAGAGCCCTGTATGTGATATACATGACGGCTCCTCCATTGTATATATATATATGATGTGTAATAGTCACAGGGGTTATTACATTATATATAGAGCCCTGTATGTGATATAAATGACGGCTCCTCCATTATATATATATATATATATATATATATATCTGATGTGTAATAGTCACAGAGGTTATTACATTATATATAGAGCCCTGTATGTGATATACATGACGGCTCCTCCATTATATATATATCTGATGTGTAATAGTCACAGGGGTTATTACATTATATATAGAGCTCCGTATGTGATATACATGACGGCTCCTCCATTATATATATATATATATATATATATCTCTGATGTGTAATAGTCACAGGGGTTATTACATTATATATAGAGCCCTGTATGTGATATACATGACGGCTCCTCCATTATATATATATATATATATGATGTGTAATAGTCACAGGGGTTATTACATTATATATAGAGCCCTGTATGTGATATACATGACGGCTCCTCCATTATATATATATCTGATGTGTAATAGTCACAGGGGTTATTACATTATATATAGAGCCCTGTATGTGATATACATGACGGCTCCTCCATTATATATATATATATATCTGATGTGTTATAGTCACAGGGGTTATTACATTATATATAGAGCCCTGTATGTGATATACATGACGGCTCCTCCATTATATATATATATATATCTGATGTGTAATAGTCACAGAGGTTATTACATTATATATAGAGCTCTGTATGTGATATACATGACGGCTCCTCCATTATATATATATCTGATGTGTAATAGTCACAGGGGTTATTACATTATATATAGAGCCCTGTATGTGATATACATGACGGCTCCTCCATTGTATATATATATATGATGTGTAATAGTCACAGGGGTTATTACATTATATATAGAGCCCTGTATGTGATATAAATGACGGCTCCTCCATTATATATATATATATATATATCTGATGTGTAATAGTCACAGAGGTTATTACATTATATATAGAGCCCTGTATGTGATATACATGACGGCTCCTCCATTATATATATATCTGATGTGTAATAGTCACAGGGGTTATTACATTATATATAGAGCCCTGTATGTGATATACATGACAGCTCCTCCATTATATATATATCTGATGTGTAATAGTCACAGGGGTTATTACATTATATATAGAGCTCTGTATGTGATATACATGACGGCTCCTCCATTATATATATATATCTGATGTGTAATAGTCACAGGGGTTATTACATTATATATAGAGCTCTGTATGTGATATACATGACGGCTCCTCCATTATATATATATCTGATGTGTAATAGTCACAGGGGTTATTACATTATATATAGAGCCCTGTATGTGATATACATAACGGCTCCTCCTTTATATATATATATCTGATGTGTAATAGTCACAGAGGTTATTACATTATATATAGAGCCCTGTATGTGATATATATGACGGCTCCTCCATTATATATATATGTCTGATGTGTAATAGTCACAGGGGTTATTACATTATATATAGAGCTCTGTATGTGATATACATGACATGACGGCTACTCCATTATATATATATCTGATGTGTAATAGTCACAGGGGTTATTACATTATATATAGAGCCCTGTATGTGATATACATGACGGCTCCTCCATTATATATATATATCTGATGTGTAATAGTCACAGGGGTTATTACATTATATAAAGAGCCCTGTATGTGATATACATGACGGCTCCTCCATTATATATATATATCTGATGTGTAATAGTCACAGGGGTTATTACATTATATATAGAGCTCTGTATGTGATATACATGACGGCTCCTCCATTATATATATATATCTGATGTGTAATAGTCACAGGGGTTATTACATTATATAAAGAGCCCTGTATGTGATATACATGACGGCTCCTCCATTATATATATATATCTGATGTGTAATAGTCACAGGGGTTATTACATTATATATAGAGCTCTGTATGTGATATACATGACGGCTCCTCCATTATATATATATATATATCTGATGTGTAATAGTCACAGGGGTTATTACATTATATATAGAGCCCTGTATGTGATATACATGACGGCTCCTCCATTATATATATATCTGATGTGTAATAGTCACAGAGGTTATTACATTATATATAGAGCTCTGTATGTGATATACATAACGGCTCCTCCATTATATATATATCTGATGTGTAATAGTCACAGGGGTTATTACATTATATATAGAGCTCTGCATGTGATATACATGACGGCTCCTCCATTATATATATATATATATCTGATGTGTTATAGTCACAGGGGTTATTACATTATATATAGAGCCCTGTATGTGATATACATGACGGCTCCTCCATTATATATATATATATCTGATGTGTAATAGTCACAGGAGTTATTACATTATATATAGAGCCCTGTATGTGATATACATGACGGCTCCTCCATTATATATATATATATATCTGATGTGTAATAGTCACAGGGGTTATTACATTATATATAGAGCTCTGTATGTGATATACATGACGGCTCCTCCATTATATATATATCTGATGTGTAATAGTCACAGGGTTATTACATTATATATAGAGCCCTGTATGTGATAAACATGACGGCTCCTCCATTATATATATATATATATCTGATGTGTAATAGTCACAGGGGTTATTACATTATATATAGAGCCCTGTATGTGATATACATGACGGCTCCTCCATTATATATATATCTGATGTGTAATAGTCACAGAGGTTATTACATTATATATAGAGCCCTGTATGTGATATACATGACGGCTCCTCCATTGTATATATATATATATCTGATGTGTAATAGTCACAGGGGTTATTACATTATATATAGAGCCCTGTATGTGATATACATGACGGCTCCTCCATTATATATATATCTGATGTGTAATAGTCACAGGAGTTATTACATTATATATAGAGCCCTGTATGTGATATACATGACGGCTCCTCCATTATATATATATCTGATGTGTAATAGTCACAGGGGTTATTACATTATATATAGAACTCTGTATGTGATATACATGACGGCTCCTCCATTATATATATATATATATCTGATGTGTAATAGTCACAGGGGTTATTACATTATATATAGAGCTCTGTATGTGATATACATGACGGCTCCTCCATTATATATATATATATCTGATGTGTAATAGTCACAGGGGTTATTACATTATATATAGAGCCCTGTATGTGATATACATGACGGCTCCTCCATTATATATATATATATCTGATGTGTAATAGTCACAGGGGTTATTACATTATATATAGAGCTCTGTATGTGATATACATGACGGCTCCTCCATTGTATATATATATCTGATGTGTAATAGTCACAATGGTTATTACATTATATATAGAGCCCTGTATGTGATATACATGACAGCTCCTCCATTATATATATATATATCTGATGTGTAATAGTCACAGAGGTTATAACATTATATATAGAGCTCTGTATGTGATATACATGACGGCTCCTCCATTATATATATATATCTGATGTGTAATAGTCACAGGGGTTATTACATTATACATAGAGCCCTGTATGTGATATACATGACGGCTCCTCCATTATATATATATATCTGATGTGTAATAGTCACAGAGGTTATTACATTATATATAGAGCTCTGTATGTGATATACATGACGGCTCCTCCATTATATATATATCTGATGTGTAATAGTCACAGGGGTTATTACATTATATATAGAGCCCTGTATGTGATATACATGACGGCTCCTCCATTATATATATATCTGATGTGTAATAGTCACAGGGGTTATTACATTATATATAGAGCCCTGTATGTGATATACATGACGGCTCCTCCATTATATATATATATATCTGATGTGTAATAGTCACAGGGGTTATTACATTATATATAGAGCTCTGTATGTGATATACATGACGGCTCCTCCATTATATATATATATATCTGATGTGTAATAGTCACAGGGGTTATTACATTATATATAGAGCCCTGTATGTGATATACATGACAGCTCCTCCATTATATATATATATATATCTGATGTGTAATAGTCACAGGGGTTATTACATTATATATAGAGCCCTGTATGTGATATACATGACAGCTCCTCCATTATATATATATATATATCTTATGTGTAATAGTCACAGAGGTTATTACATTATATATAGAGCTCTGTATGTGATATACATGACGGCTCCTCCATTATATATATATCTGATGTGTAATAGTCACAGGAGTTATTACATTATATAGAGCCCTGTATGTGATATACATGACGGCTACTCCATTATATATATATATATATCTGATGTGTAATAGTCACAGGGGTTATTACATTATATATAGAGCCCTGTATGTGATATACATGACGGCTCCTCCATTATATATATATATCTGATGTGTAATAGTCACAGAGGTTATTACATTATATATAGAGCCCTGTATGTGATATACATGACAGCTCCTCCATTATATATATATATATATATATATATCTGATGTGTAATAGTCACAGGGGTTATTACATTATATATAGAGCTCTGTATGTGATATACATAACGGCTCCTCCATTATATATATATATATATATATATCTGATGTGTAATAGTCACAGGGGTTATTACATTATATATAGAGCCCTGTAGGTGATATACATGACGGCTCCTCCATTATATATATATATCTGATGTGTAATAGTCACACAGGTTATTACATTATATATATAGCCCTGTATGTGATATACATGACGGCTCCTCCATTATATATATATATCTGATGTGTAATAGTCACAGGAGTTATTACATTATATATAGAGCCCTGTATGTGATATTCATGACGGCTCCTCCATTATATATATATATATCTGATGTGTAATAGTCACAGGAGTTATTACATTATATATAGAGCTCTGTATGTGATATACATGACGGCTCCTCCATTATATATATATATCTGATGTGTAATTGTCACAGGGCTTATTACATTATATATAGAGCCCTGTATGTGATATACATGACGGCTCCTCCATTATATATATATCTGATGTGTAATAGTCACAGGGGTTATTACATTATATATAGAGCTCTGTATGTGATATACATGACGGCTCCTCCATTATATATATATATATATATATATATCTGATGTGTAATAGTCACAGGGGTTATTACATTATATATAGAGCTCTGTATGTGATATACATGACGGCTCCTCCATTATATATATATCTGATGTGTAATAGTCACAGGGTTATTACATTATATATAGAGCCCTGTATGTGATATACATGACGGCTCCTCCATTATATATATATCTGATGTGTAATAGTCACAGGGTTATTACATTATATATAGAGCCCTGTATGTGATATACATGACGGCTCCTCCATTATATATATATATATATCTGATGTGTAATAGTCACAGGGGTTATTACATTATACATAGAGCCCTGTATGTGATATACATGACGGCTCCTCCATTATATATATATATCTGATGTGTAATAGTCACACAGGTTATTACATTATATATATAGCCCTGTATGTGATATACATGACGGCTCCTCCATTATATATATATATATATCTGATGTGTAATAGTCACAGGGGTTATTACATTATATATGGAGCTCTGTATGTGATATACATGACGGCTCCTCCATTATATATATATCTGATGTGTAATAGTCACAGAGGTTATTACATTATATATAGAGCCCTGTATGTGATATACATGACGGCTCCTCCATTATATATATATCTGATGTGTAATAGTCACAGAGGGTATTACATTATATATAGAGCCCTGTATGTGATATACATGACGGCTCCTCCATTGTATATATATATATATATCTGATGTGTAATAGTCACAGGGGTTATTACATTATATATAGAGCCCTGTATGTGATATACATGACGGCTCCTCCATTATATATATATCTGATGTGTAATAGTCACAGGGGTTATTACATTATATATAGAGCCCTGTATGTGATATACATGACGGCTCCTCCATTATATATATATCTGATGTGTAATAGTCACAGGGGTTATTACATTATATATAGAGCCCTGTATGTGATATACATGACGGCTCCTCCATTATATATATATCTGATGTGTAATAGTCACAGGGGTTATTACATTATATATAGAGCTCTGTATGTGATATACATGACGGCTCCTCCATTATATATATATCTGATGTGTAATAGTCACAGGGGTTATTACATTATATATAGAGCTCTGTATGTGATATACATGACGGCTCCTCCATTATATATATATCTGAGGTGTAATAGTCACAGGGGTTATTACATTATATATAGAGCTCTGTATGTGATATACATGACGGCTCCTCCATTATATATATATATCTGATGTGTAATAGTCACAGGGGTTATTACATTATATATAGAGCCCTGTATGTGATATACATGACGGCTCCTCCATTGTATATATATATATATCTGATGTGTAATAGTCACAGGAGTTATTACATTATATATAGAGCCCTGTATGTGATATACATGACGGCTCCTCCATTATATATATATCTGATGTGTAATAGTCACAGGAGTTATTACATTATATATAGAGCTCTGTATGTGATATACATGATGGCTCCTCCATTATATATATATCTGATGTGTAATAGTCACAGGAGTTATTACATTATATATAGAGCCCTGTATGTGATATACATGAGGCTCCTCCATTATATATATATCTGATGTGTAATAGTCACAGGGGTTATTACATTATATATAGAACTCTGTATGTGATATACATGACGGCTCCTCCATTATATATATATATATATATATCTGATGTGTAATAGTCACAGGGGTTATTACATTATATATAGAGCTCTGTATGTGATATACATGACGGCTCCTCCATTATATATATATATATCTGATGTGTAATAGTCACAGGGGTTATTACATTATATATAGAGCTCTGTATGTGATATACATGACGGCTCCTCCATTATATATATATATATCTGATGTGTAATAGTCACAGGGGTTATTACATTATATATAGAGCCCTGTATGTGATATACATGACGGCTCCTCCATTATATATATATATATCTGATGTGTAATAGTCACAGGGGTTATTACATTATATATAGAGCTCTGTATGTGATATACATGACGGCTCCTCCATTGTATATATATATCTGATGTGTAATAGTCACAATGGTTATTACATTATATATAGAGCCCTGTATGTGATATACATGACAGCTCCTCCATTATATATATATATATCTGATGTGTAATAGTCACAGAGGTTATAACATTATATATAGAGCTCTGTATGTGATATACATGACGGCTCCTCCATTATATATATATCTGATGTGTAATAGTCACAGGGGTTATTACATTATATATAGAGCCCTGTATGTGATATACATGACGGCTCCTCCATTATATATATATCTGATGTGTAATAGTCACAGGGGTTATTACATTATATATAGAGCCCTGTATGTGATATACATGACGGCTCCTCCATTATATATATATATATCTGATGTGTAATAGTCACAGGGGTTATTACATTATATATAGAGCTCTGTATGTGATATACATGACGGCTCCTCCATTATATATATATATCTGATGTGTAATAGTCACAGGGGTTATTACATTATATATAGAGCTCTGTATGTGATATACATGACGGCTCCTCCATTATATATATATATATATCTGATGTGTAATAGTCACAGGGGTTATTACATTATATATAGAGCTCTGTATGTGATATACATGACGGCTCCTCCATTATATATATATCTGATGTGTAATAGTCACAGGGGTTATTACATTATATATAGAGCCCTGTATGTGATATACATGACAGCTCCTCCATTATATATATATATATATCTGATGTGTAATAGTCACAGAGGTTATTACATTATATATAGAGCTCTGTATGTGATATACATGACGGCTCCTCCATTATATATATATCTGATGTGTAATAGTCACAGGGGTTATTACATTATATATAGAGCTCTGTATGTGATATACATGATGGCTCCTCCATTATATATATATATCTGATGTGTAATAGTCACAGGGGTTATTACATTATATATAGAGCCCTGTATGTGATATACATGACGGCTCCTCCATTATATATATATATATCTGATGTGTAATAGTCACAGGGGTTATTACATTATATATAGAGCCCTGTATGTGATATACATGACAGCTCCTCCATTATATATATATATATATATCTGATGTGTAATAGTCACAGAGGTTATTACATTATATATAGAGCTCTGTATGTGATATACATGACGGCTCCTCCATTATATATATATCTGATGTGTAATAGTCACAGGAGTTATTACATTATATAGAGCCCTGTATGTGATATACATGACGGCTCCTCCATTATATATATATATATATATCTGATGTGTAATAGTCACAGGGGTTATTACATTATATATAGAGCCCTGTATGTGATATACATGACGGCTCCTCCATTATATATATATATCTGATGTGTAATAGTCACAGAGGTTATTACATTATATATAGAGCCCTGTATGTGATATACATGACAGCTCCTCCATTATATATATATATATATATATATCTGATGTGTAATAGTCACAGGGGTTATTACATTATATATAGAGCTCTGTATGTGATATACATAACGGCTCCTCCATTATATATATATATATATCTGATGTGTAATAGTCACAGGGGTTATTACATTATATATAGAGCCCTGTATGTGATATACATGACGGCTCCTCCATTATATATATATATCTGATGTGTAATAGTCACAGGAGTTATTACATTATATATAGAGCCCTGTATGTGATATTCATGACGGCTCCTCCATTATATATATATATATCTGATGTGTAATAGTCACAGGAGTTATTACATTATATATAGAGCTCTGTATGTGATATACATGACGGCTCCTCCATTATATATATATATCTGATGTGTAATTGTCACAGGGCTTATTACATTATATATAGAGCTCTGTATGTGATATACATGACGGCTCCTCCATTATATATATATCTGATGTGTAATAGTCACAGGGGTTATTACATTATATATAGAGCCCTGTATGTGATATACATGACGGCTCCTCCATTATATATATATCTGATGTGTAATAGTCACAGGGGTTATTACATTATATATAGAGCTCTGTATGTGATATACATGACGGCTCCTCCATTATATATATATATATATATATATATCTGATGTGTAATAGTCACAGGGGTTATTACATTATATATAGAGCTCTGTATGTGATATACATGACGGCTCCTCCATTATATATATATCTGATGTGTAATAGTCACAGGGTTATTACATTATATATAGAGCCCTGTATGTGATATACATGACGGCTCCTCCATTATATATATATATATATCTGATGTGTAATAGTCACAGGGGTTATTACATTATACATAGAGCCCTGTATGTGATATACATGACGGCTCCTCCATTATATATATATATCTGATGTGTAATAGTCACACAGGTTATTACATTATATATATAGCCCTGTATGTGATATACATGACGGCTCCTCCATTATATATATATATATATCTGATGTGTAATAGTCACAGGGGTTATTACATTATATATGGAGCTCTGTATGTGATATACATGACGGCTCCTCCATTATATATATATCTGATGTGTAATAGTCACAGAGGTTATTACATTATATATAGAGCCCTGTATGTGATATACATGACGGCTCCTCCATTATATATATATCTGATGTGTAATAGTCACAGAGGTTATTACATTATATATAGAGCCCTGTATGTGATATACATGACGGCTCCTCCATTGTATATATATATATATCTGATGTGTAATAGTCACAGGGGTTATTACATTATATATAGAGCCCTGTATGTGATATACATGACGGCTCCTCCATTATATATATATCTGATGTGTAATAGTCACAGGGGTTATTACATTATATATAGAGCCCTGTATGTGATATACATGACGGCTCCTCCATTATATATATATCTGATGTGTAATAGTCACAGGGGTTATTACATTATATATAGAGCCCTGTATGTGATATACATGACGGCTCCTCCATTATATATATATCTGATGTGTAATAGTCACAGGGGTTATTACATTATATATAGAGCTCTGTATGTGATATACATGACGGCTCCTCCATTATATATATATCTGATGTGTAATAGTCACAGGGGTTATTACATTATATATAGAGCTCTGTATGTGATATACATGACGGCTCCTCCATTATATATATATATCTGATGTGTAATAGTCACAGGGGTTATTACATTATATATAGAGCCCTGTATGTGATATACATGACGGCTCCTCCATTGTATATATATATATATCTGATGTGTAATAGTCACAGGGGTTATTACATTATATATAGAGCTCTGTATGTGATATACATGACGGCTCCTCCATTATATATATATCTGATGTGTAATAGTCACAGAGGTTATTACATTATATATAGAGCCCTGTATGTGATATACATGACGGCTCCTCCATTATATATATATCTGATGTGTAATAGTCACAGGGGTTATTACATTATATATAGAGCCCTGTATGTGATATACATGACGGCTCCTCCATTGTATATATATATATATCTGATGTGTAATAGTCACAGGAGTTATTACATTATATATAGAGCCCTGTATGTGATATACATGACGGCTCCTCCATTATATATATATCTGATGTGTAATAGTCACAGGAGTTATTACATTATATATAGAGCCCTGTATGTGATATACATGACGGCTCCTCCATTATATATATATCTGATGTGTAATAGTCACAGGGGTTATTACATTATATATAGAGCTCTGTATGTGATATACATGACGGCTCCTCCATTATATATATATATATCTGATGTGTAATAGTCACAGGGGTTATTACATTATATATAGAGCTCTGTATGTGATATACATGACGGCTCCTCCATTATATATATATCTGATGTGTAATAGTCACAGGGGTTATTACATTATATATAGAGCCCTGTATGTGATATACATGACGGCTCCTCCATTATATATATATATATCTGATGTGTAATAGTCACAGGGGTTATTACATTATATATAGAGCTCTGTATGTGATATACATGACGGCTCCTCCATTATATATATATCTGATGTGTAATAGTCACAGGGGTTATTACATTATATATAGAGCCCTGTATGTGATATACATGACGGCTCCTCCATTATATATATATCTGATGTGTAATAGTCACAGGGGTTATTACATTATATATAGAGCTCCGTATGTGATATACATGACGGCTCCTCCATTATATATATATATATATATCTCTGATGTGTAATAGTCACAGGGGTTATTACATTATATATAGAGCCCTGTATGTGATATACATGACGGCTCCTCCATTATATATATATATATCTGATGTGTAATAGTCACAGGGGTTATTACATTATATATAGAGCTCCGTATGTGATATACATGACGGCTCCTCCATTATATATATATATATATATATATCTGATGTGTAATAGTCACAGGGGTTATTACATTATATATAGAGCTCTGTATGTGATATACATGACGGCTCCTCCATTATATATATATATATCTGATGTGTAATAGTCACAGGGGTTATTACATTATATATAGAGCCCTGTATGTGATATACATGACGGCTCTTCCATTATATATCTCATGTTATATAATAGGATACCACTTACGTCCATGTAGTTGACTAGCGGCTCCGTCACGGCTTCCTGATCCTCGGGGGCGTATTTACTGTAGATATCCTGTGACAGAACTTCTCCCAGACGTCCATGTTCTTGTAGAGTCCTCCTCAGGGACTTACTTCTGATCAGGGGGACACTACAGACATATAATATAGTAATTATTATACCTCTATATAATGGCCAGAGATTCTGCCTGAAAATGGAGGAGGTTTATGCTGAGAGGTCACTTCCTGTAACTTGTTCCTCTAAAGTCTCCAAGGCATCGAGTTCACAACTTGTTACAGGGTCCATTTACAACCTCTGATTAATGACTTCGACCCCCCCCCCCCCCTCCCCCATTTGATACCACTCAGTTCCAGGGCATTTCCACCACACATATAGAGAACTGTACTGGGAAGATATTTAGTTTTATGACCTCCACAGGGCCCACCCCCTTAACAGTGCCCTCTGCAGAACCCGCCCTTTTACACTGACCATAGGTTATAGTCCCCTTAATTGTGACCTCCACCATTCCCACCCTTTAAACAGAGACCTCCACAGCGACTGCCCCTTTCACAGTGAACTCCACTGTACCCCGCTGCCTTAACAGTGACCTCCACTGTACCCCGCTGCCTTAACAGTGACCTCCACTGTACCCCGCTGCCTTAACAGTGACCTCCACTGTACCCCGCTGCCCTAGCAGTGAACTCCACTGTACCCCGCTGCCCTAACAGTGACCTTCACTGTACCCCGCTGCCCTAACAGTGACCTCCACTGTACCCCGCTGCCTTAACAGTGACCTCCACTGTACCCCGCTGCCTTAACAGTGACCTCTACTGTACCCCGCTGCCTTAACAGTGACCTCCACTGTACCCCGCTGCCTTAACAGTGAACTCCACTGTACCCCGCTGCCTTAACAGTGACCTCCACTGTACCCCGCTGCCTTAACAGTGAACTCCACTGTACCCCGCTGCCCTAACAGTGACCTCCACAGTACCCCGCTGCCCTAACAGTGACCTCCACTGTACCCCGCTGCCCTAGCAGTGAACTCAACTGTACCCCGCTGCCCTAACAGTGACCTCCACTGTACCCCGCTGCCCTAGCAGTGAACTCAACTGTACCCCGCTGCCCTAACAGTGACCTCCACTGTACCCCGCTGCCCTAACAGTGACCTCCACTGTACCCTGCTGCCCTAACAGTGACCTCCACTGTACCCCCGCTGCCTTAACAGTGACCTCTACTGTACCCCGCTGCCTTAACAGTGACCTCCACTGTACCCCGCTGCCTTAACAGTGAACTCCACTGTACCCCGCTGCCTTAACAGTGACCTCCACTGTACCCCGCTGCCTTAACAGTGACCTCCACTGTACCCCGCTGCCTTAACAGTGACCTCCACTGTACCCCGCTGCCTTAACAGTGAACTCCACTTTACCCCGCTGCCTTAACAGTGACCTCCACTGTACCCCGCTGCATAAACAGTGACCTTCACTGTACCCCGCTGCTTTAACAGTGACCTCCACTGTACCCCGCTGCCCTAACAGTGAACTCCACTGTACCCCGCTGCCCTAACAGTAAACTCCACTGTACCCCGCTGCCCTAACAGTGAACTCCACTGTACCCCGCTGCCTTAACAGTGACCTTCACTGTACCCCGCTGCCCTAACAGTGAACTCCACTGTACCCCGCTGCCCTAACAGTGAACTCCACTGTACCCCGCTGCCTTAACAGTGACCTTCACTGTACCCCGCTGCCTTAACAGTGACCTCCACTGTACCCCGCTGCCTTAACAGTGACCCTACTGTACCCCGCTGCCTTAACAGTGACCTCCACTGTACCCCGCTGCCTTAACAGTGACCTCCACTGTACCCCGCTGCCCTAACAGTGACCTCCACTGTACCCCGCTGCCCTAACAGTGACCTCCACTGTACCCCGCTGCCTTAACAGTGACCTCCACTGTACCCCGCTGCCCTAACAGTGACCTCCACTGTACCCCGCTGCCTTAACAGTGACCTCCACTGTACCCCGCTGCCTTAACAGTGACATCCACTGTACCCGGCTGCCTTAACAGTGACCTCCACTGTACCCGGCTGCCTTAACAGTGACCTCCACTGTACCCCGCTGCATAAACAGTAACCCCACAGTACCCCGCTGCCTTAACAGTGACCTTCACTGTACCCCGCTGCCTTAACAGTGACCCCACAGTACCCGCTGCCCCTTTAATAGTGGCCTCCACATTCCCCTCCTCCCTTAACAGTAACCTCCACAGCGGACGCCCCTTTATTTGTGAACTCCACAACACCCCGCCACCTTAAGTTACCACTACAGCACCCTGCCCCTTAACACTGACCTCCATTGCGAACCGTCCCCTTAACTGTGACCTTCACTGTTCCCTGCCCCCTTAACAGTGACCTCCACAGCGCCTGCCCCATTATTAGTGACCTCCACAGTACCCCATCTCCTTAACAGTGATTTCCACAACACCGTACCCTCGTAACAGTGGCCTCTACAGCAATCTGCCCCTTAACACTGACCTCCATAGCGGACCGTCCCCTTAACTGTGACCTCCACCGCACCCTGCTCCCTTAACAGTGTCATTTACAGCGCCCTGCCCCTTTAAAGGTGACCTACAGCAGTGAACAAAAATAGCTGGGTTGTTATGGAAACCTGCAGTAGAACTGTGTGTATGTGGAGAATAAGAGCCTGCGAGCTTCTATTGGCTGATATGGGTCATGTGACCGTGTGAAGGCAGTGGGGATATGAAGAGAAAGACTTGCATTCTCCTATTGGCTAATGTAGGTCATGTGATGTGCCATATTTGTGTGGGGGGGGGAGGTTTCTCAGGAATGGGACGTGCTAGACAGCTGAGACCCAGCACCTTCCCGGACACCTGTTGTACCTGTGTGCCAAATTTCTTGATTGTAAATGTGACAGTGCGGATTCCTTTAGCGGACATACAAACATACATACAATCAGCTTTATATATCAGATACTGACCCATAGGGAAGATAAGTGACATTTCCCTCCTGTACCCCCCCCCCCACCTCAAGAACCTCTGTCCTCTCCAGATTCCTCCTTCCCCTTCAAACTCCTCTGTCCCTCCAGACCCCTATATCTCCTTCAGACTTATCTGTCCCTCCAGACCCTATATCTCCTTCAGACTTATCTGTCCCTCCAGACCCTATATCTCCTTCAGACTTATCTGTCCCTCCAGACCCCTATATCTCCTTCAGACTTATCTGTCCCTCCAGACCCTATATCTCCTTCAGACTTATCTGTCCCTCCAGACCCTATATCTCCTTCAGACTTATCTGTCCCTCCAGACCCCTATATCTCCTTCAGACTTATCTGTCCCTCCAGACCCTATATCTCCTTCAGACTTATCTGTTCCCCCAGACCCCTATATCTCCTTCAGACTTATCTGTCCCTCCAGACCCTATATCTCCTTCAGACTTATCTGTCCCTCCAGACCCTATATCTCCTTCAGACTTATCTGTCCCTCCAGACCCTATATCTCCTTCAGACTTATCTGTCCCTCCAGACCCCTATATCTCCTTCAGACTTATCTGTCCCTCCAGACCCTATATCTCCTTCAGACTTATCTGTCCCTCCAGACCCCTATATCTCCTTCAGACTTATCTGTCCCTCCAGACCCTATATCTCCTTCAGACTTATCTGTCCCTCCAGACCCCTATATCTCCTTCAGACTGATCTGTCCCTCCAGACGCTATATCTCCTTCAGACTTATCTGTCCCTCCAGACCCCTATATCTCCTTCAGACTTATCTGTCCCTCCAGACCCTATATCTCCTTCAGACTTATCTGTCCCTCCAGACCCTATATCTCCTTCAGACTTATCTGTCCCTCCAGACCCTATATCTCCTTCAGACTTATCTGTCCCTCCAGACCCTATATCTCCTTCAGACTTATCTGTCCCTCCAGACCCCTATATCTTCTTCAGACTTATCTGTCCCTCCAGACCCTATATCTCCTTCAGACTTATCTGTCCCTCCAGACCCCTATATCTTCTTCAGACTTATCTGTCCCTCCAGACCCCTATATCTTCTTTAGACTTATCTGTTCCTCCAGACCCCTATATCTTCTTCAGACTTATCTGTCCCTCCAGACCCCTATATCTCCTTCAGACTTATCTGTCCCTCCAGACCCCTATATCTCCTTCAGACTTATCTGTCTCTCCAGACCGTATATCTCCTTCAGACTTATCTGTCTCTCCAGACCCTATATCTCCTTCAGACTTATCTGTCCCTCCAGACCCTATATCTCCTTCAGACTTATCTGTCCCTCCAGACCCCTATATCTCCTTCAGACTTATCTGTCCCTCCAGACCCCTATATCTCCTTCAGACGTATCTGTCCCTCCAGACCCTATATCTCCTTCAGACTTATCTGTTCCCCCAGACCCCTATATCTCCTTCAGACTTATCTGTCCCTCCAGACCCTATATCTTCTTCAGACTTATCTGTTCCTCCAGACCCCTATATCTCCTTCAGACTTATCTGTCTCTCCAGACCCTATATCTCCTTTAGACTTATCTGTCCCTCCAGACCCCTATATCTCCTTCAGACTTATCTGTCCCTCCAGACCCTATATCTTCTTCAGACTTATCTGTCCCTCCAGACCCCTATATCTCCTTCAGACTTATCTGTCTCTCCAGACCCTATATCTCCTTCAGACTCATCTGTCCCTCCAGACCCCTATATCTCCTTCAGACTTATCTGTCCCTCCAGACCCCTATATCTCCTTCAGACTTATCTGTCCCTCCAGACCCCTATATCTCCTTTAGACTCATCTGTCCCTCCAAACCATATATCTCCTTCAGACTTATCTGTCTCTCCAGACCCTATATCTCCTTCAGACTCATCTGTCCCTCCAGACCCCTATATCTCCTTCAGACTTATCTGTCCCTCCAGACCCCTATATCTCCTTCAGACTTATCTGTCCCTCCAGACCCTATATCTCCTTCAGACTTATCTGTCCCTCCAGACCCTATATCTCCTTCAGACTTATCTGTCCCTCCAGACCCCTATATCTCCTTCAGACTTATCTGTCCCTCCAGACCCTATATCTCCTTCAGACTTATCTGTCCCTCCAGACCCCTATATCTCCTTCAGACTTATCTGTCCCTCCAGACCCTATATCTCCTTCAGACTTATCTCTCCCTCCAGACCCCTATATATCCTTCAGACTGATCTGTCCCTCCAGACCCTATATCTCCTTCAGACTTATCTGTCCCTGCAGACCCCTATATCTCCTTCAGACTTATCTGTCCCTCCAGACCCTATATCTCCTTCAGACTTATCTGTCCCTCCAGACCCTATATCTCCTTCAGACTTATCTGTCCCTCCAGACCCTATATCTCCTTCAGACTTATCTGTCCCTCCAGACCCTATATCTCCTTCAGACTTATCTGTCCCTCCAGACCCCTATATCTCCTTCAGACTTATCTGTCCCTCCAGACCCTATATCTCCTTCAGACTGATCTGTCCCTCCAGACCCTATATCTCCTTCAGACTTATCTGTCCCTCCAGACCCTATATCTCCTTCAGATATATCTGTCTCTCCAGACCCTATATCTCCTTCAGACTTATCTGTCTCTCCAGACCCTATATCTCCTTCAGACTGATCTCTTCCCCCAGACCCTATATCTCCTTCAGACTTATCTGTCCCTCCAGACCCCTATATCTTCTTCAGACTTATCTGTCCCTCCAGACCCCTATATCTCCTTCAGACTGATCTGTTCCTCCAGACCCCTATATCTTCTTCAGACTTATCTGTCCCTCCAGACCCCTATATCTCCTTCAGACTTATCTGTCCCTCCAGACCCCTATATCTCCTTCAGACTTATCTGTCTCTCCAGACCGTATATCTCCTTCAGACTTATCTGTCTCTCCAGACCCTATATCTCCTTCAGACTTATCTGTCCCTCCAGACCCTATATCTCCTTCAGACTTATCTGTCCCTCCAGACCCCTATATCTCCTTCAGACTTATCTGTCCCTCCAGACCCCTATATCTCCTTCAGACGTATCTGTCCCTCCAGACCCTATATCTCCTTCAGACTTATCTGTTCCCCCAGACCCCTATATCTCCTTCAGACTTATCTGTCCCTCCAGACCCTATATCTCCTTCAGACTTATCTGTCCCTCCAGACCCTATATCTCCTTCAGACTTATCTGTCCCTCCAGACCCTATATCTCCTTCAGACTTATCTGTCCCTCCAGACCCTATATCTCCTTCAGACTTATCTGTCCCTCCAGACCCTATATCTCCTTCAGACTTATCTGTCTCTCCAGACCCTATATCTCCTTCAGACTTATCTGTCTCTCCAGACCCTATATCTCCTTCAGACTGATCTGTTCCCCCAGACCCTATATCTCCTTCAGACTTATCTGTCCCTCCAGACCCCTATATCTTCTTCAGACTTATCTGTCCCTCCAGACCCCTATATCTCCTTCAGACTGATCTGTTCCTCCAGACCCCTATATCTTCTTCAGACTTATCTGTCCCTCCAGACCCCTATATCTCCTTCAGACTTATCTGTCCCTCCAGACCCCTATATCTCCTTCAGACTTATCTGTCTCTCCAGACCGTATATCTCCTTCAGACTTATCTGTCTCTCCAGACCCTATATCTCCTTCAGACCTATCTGTCCCTCCAGACCCTATATCTCCTTCAGACTTATCTGTCCCTCCAGACCCCTATATCTCCTTCAGACTTATCTGTCCCTCCAGACCCCTATATCTCCTTCAGACTTATCTGTTCCCCCAGACCCCTATATCTCCTTCAGACTTAGCTGTCCCTCCTGACCCTATGTCTCCTTCAGACTTATCTGTCCCTCCAGACCCCTATATCTCCTTCAGACTTATCTGTCTCTCCAGACCCTATATCTCCTTCAGACTTATCTGTCTCTCCAGACCCTATATCTCCTTCAGACTGATCTGTTCCCCCAGACCCTATATCTCCTTCAGACTTATCTGTCCCTCCAGACCCTATATCTCCTTCAGACTTATCTGTTCCCCCAGACCCCTATATCTCCTTCAGACTTATCTGTCCCTCCAGACCCTATATCTTCTTCAGACTTATCTGTCCCCTCCAGACCCCTATATCTCCTTCAGACTTATCTGTCCCTCCAGACTCCTTTGTCCTTCCTTCAAACACATTTGTCCCCTCCAGACTACTCCGTCCTGTACGGACTGCCCTTTACCCTCTAGACCTTTTTTTTATCTGCAGATTCCTCCTTAGGACCCTTCTGTCTACCTCCAGACCCCTCTGTGCTCTCAATTCTCCTTTCCCCTTCAAAGTCTTCTGTCCTTTTCTGGATTCCATTGTCTTCTCCTGCCTGCCTTCTCCTCCAGACTCCTCTGTCCCCTCCAGACTCCTTTTTCCTCTCCAGTTTCCCCTTTCTCCTTCACACTACTTCATCTCCTTCAGGCACTTTTGCCCCCTCCAGGCTCCTCCTTCCACCTCCAGACCCTTTGTCCTCTTTAAACTACACGACCCTCTCCAGATTCCTCTCTCTCCTCCAGTCCCCTCTTTCTCTCCCCAGTGTCCTCTGTCACCTCCAGACTCATGTTCCTCTCAGGAGTTACTTTTTTCCTCCAGACTGCTCTATCTCTTCCAGACACATTATTCCCCTTCCAGACTCATCTGTCCATTTCCATACCAGTTTTTTCAAACTCCACTACCCTCTCCAGACTCCCATTTCTCTCCTCCAGAATCCTCAGTCCCCTGCAGACTTCCCGTTCTCCTCCAGACACCTTTGCCCCCTCCACAGTTCTTTGTCCTCCCCAGATATACCTTTCTCCTCCAGGCACCTTTGTTTTCTCAGATCCCTCTGGCGCCTTCAAACTCCTTTTTGTCCTCCAGACTCCTCTGACATCTCTTAAGATGCCTCGGTCCTCTCTAGAACCTTTTGTTCAGGCAGGAGCTGTGGAGTCCCCAGTCTAGAAGCTCTGCTCAGACCTTGACTATGATTTACAGATGCATACATTATAATCTAGAAATGAGAGCATGCACAAGATTGATGCTGGTGCATTGCTGCTACTGAGGAAGTGTGGTCACCACAAAGTCTTCTCCATGACATGATGGAGACATGGACTGTACTTACTGCACTAAAGCTTGAGCAATGGTCACCGAAGCCAAGAGCAGCAGAAACCTCATGGTGTCTGGAGAGCGGAGGAGGTCTTCTCTAGGCTGGTATGATCTGATATGTTGCCCTTCATCCAGCCTTGTTCACACAAACACTCCCTCGCCTGCAGTAAACCAGCACAGAGCGCAGTTCATTGGCTCTGCAGAGCGTCCCATCAGATAATATTCAGCTCACACTTTTCATGGTCTGGAAGAGGCTTTCATGGCTGGGATCAGTGGTGCAGATTGAAAGATGTAGGAATATTCACCTCTTCTACATCGCCGGCTGCCCAGCTGTATATTTGTAGAGTGTCTATAGACATGTACATGGGTCAGAACCAGAGCTTCCAGACAGATTTAATACGGTTAAGGCATCGTTCACATCTGCACTAATGTGTCCATTATATGAGCAGAACCCCGAAAGTAACAGAAGCCTCAGATGAGCTGCATACTGGACACAAACGACCCCCAAGTGACCCCATAGACCAGGGATCAGCAACCCCGGCGCTTCAGCTGCTGTGAAACTACAACTCCCAGCATGCACACTTGCCCAGCTGTTCTTGCAACTCCCATAGCAGTGAGAGGAGGATTCTGGGAGTTGTAGTTTCAAAACAGCTGGAGTCCCAGAGGTTGCTCATCCCTGCCATGTGCGACACACGGCAATGGCCATGGGTCCCTTAAAGTAAATGTTTTTTGTGACGCCAGTTGCAGTGAAGCCCCTTTTTAGTGATACTGTGGTAGATGGTACCCAGGCGTAGGAATGCCAGAGTGGTCTAAATGTCCCTTAATGTTGGTGCATGTGTCACTGTGCTCCTACCTGAATACCCTGGAACCCAGGCATTGTTGTCCGAAGCAGGGCAAATAGGGGGAATAATTGAGGGATTTGAAGAAATAAATTGAGTCCAGACCTTGTGATGAAGTTCAATAACAGCTTTACTTGAATAAACGTTTCTCCAACAGTTTCATGCTTTGTCTTGGTTCCCAACAGGCGTTAGCATTAACTCTGGCAGGCAAACACACTCAACTTTGCTACATCTGGTGCTCTGTGGCTCTGCTCTGCTGACAGGCTGACTGAATAACTTTGCTTAACTGTCTGCTGCAACTTCTCTCTTTGTAGTCTGGCTCCAGATCTGTCCAGGGAAAACTTTCTTCTCCTGGCTTCAGAGGCTCCAAGCTGTGGCCTCCATATCCAGCAGAGCTCAAGGTGCTCTAGCTGGCTTAGTCAGGACCCGTCCAAGCAGGGGGTATTCTCCACTAACTAAACTCTTCCTTAGAGGGAGAGAAAAGAATGGAAAAAAGGTTCCATCCTCGGCAATGTAGCTCTGCCATGGTTGCTGCCACCTTCTGGTGAACCAGGTACATTACATGAACATTAACAGTTACATTGTATAGGACCTGCAATAAATGCATAAGATGGCACTGTGTTAGCCTATAGGAGACAGCAGTGGGGTGCGGAGTGGTAATGGCCCTCTGGGTCAGTACACATGGACTATAATGAGTTCTTGGTGGGTGTCCAACATGGTGGCTAGCATTTTACCTGGCTGTGGAGTCAGTAATTCAAAGCTCTGACACCTGTATCTTATCACAGTCCGGCTCCTCCAGAAATAATTCCTTAATTACAGATCCCTAACCCTAACTCGAGCTTCTTCTCACTGCAGTCTCCACTGCAAAGCACTGAAAGTGTTAATATCACTAGGGGGTGGGAGGTCCCATGAGGCTAGTCAGGGCCGGCTCCACATTCTCTGGAGACTCCATCCCCCTACAGTCAACCAGCATCTTATGTGCCGCCCTCAGAAGGAGAAGATCTACAGAAGGTAATGGCCGCTAATCTGGCTACAGCCTCCTCTGCGTGTGGTGGGAACACTGTAAGCTACAAGCTGCCCACCATAACCAAAGAACAGGAGGTCCACTGTGCAGAGACTGTACTCCTCCGAGGATCCTGTGGATATCATATACTTATATATCTGATGATAGAGAAAGTGCATTCCTTCAGGCCGGGAAAAGGGGAGACTAGCCAGTCTGATAGAGAGAGAAGCTAGCCTCCATATACCCAGTCTGATAGAGAGAGAAGCTAGCCTCCATATACCCAGTCTGATAGAGAGAGAAGCTAGCCTCCATATACCCAGTCTGATAGAAAAGCTAGCCTCCATATACCCAGTCTGATAGAGAGAGAAGCTAGCCTCCATATACTCAGTCTGATAGAGAGAGAAGCTAGCCTCCATATACCCAGTCTGATAGAGAGAGAAGCTAGCCTCCATATACCCAATCTGATAGAGAGAAGCTAGCCTCCATATACTCAGTCTGATAGAGAGAGAAGCTAGCCTCCATATACCCAGTCTGATAGAGAGAAGCTAGCCTCCATATACTCAGTCTGATAGAGAGAGAAGCTAGCCTCCATATACCCAGTCTGATAGAGAGAGAAGCTAGCCTCCATATACCCAGTCTGATAGAGAGAGAAGCTAGCCTCCATATACCCAGTCTGATAGAGAGAGAAGCTAGCCTACATATACCCAGTCTGATAGAGAGAGAAGCTAGCCTCCATATACTCAGTCTGATAGAGAGAGAAGCTAGCCTCCATATACCCAGTCTGATAGAGAGAGAAGCTAGCCTCCATATACCCAGTCTGATAGAGAGAGAAGCTAGCCTACATATACCCAGTCTGATAGAGAGAGAAGCTAGCCTCCATATACCCAGTCTGATAGAGAGAGAAGCTAGCCTCCATATACCCAATCTGATAGAGAGAAGCTAGCCTCCATATACCTAGTCTGATAGAGAGAGAAGTTAGCCTCCATATATCCAGTCTGATAGAGAGAAGCTAGCCTCTATATACCCAGTCTGATAGAGAGAGAAGCGAGCCTCCATATACCCAGTCTGATAGAGAGAGAAGCTAGCCTCCATATACCCAGTCTGATAGAGAGAGGAGCTAGCCTCCATATATCCAGTCTGATAGAGAGAAGCTAGCCTCTATATACCCAGTCTGATAGAGAGAGAAGCGAGCCTCCATATACCCAGTCTGATAGAGAAAGAAGCTAGCCTCCATATACCCAGTCTGATAGAGAGAGAAACTAGCCTCCATATACCCAGTCTGATAAAGAGAGAATCTAGCCTCCACAGTGGCCTCTAGTGCCCGGAATGCCAAATGACAGTTTAAGTACATACATTATGCAGAAATAGCTGTTTCACAATCTCACAAATATACCCAGTCTGATAGAGAGAAGCTAGCCTCCATATACCGAGTCTGATAGAGAGAACCTAGCCTCCATATACCCAGTCTGATAGAGAGAGAATCTAGCCTCCATATACCCAGTCTGATAGAGAAGCTAGCCTCCATATACCCAGTCTGATAGAGAGAGAAGCTAGCCTACATATACCCAGTCTGATAGAGAGAGAAGCTAGCCTCCATATACTCAGTCTGATAGAGAGAGAAGCTAGCCTCCATATACCCAGTCTGATAGAGAGAGAAGCTAGCCTCCATATACCCAGTCTGATAGAGAGAGAAGCTAGCCTACATATACCCAGTCTGATAGAGAGAGAAGCTAGCCTCCATATACCCAGTCTGATAGAGAGAGAAGCTAGCCTCCATATACCCAATCTGATAGAGAGAAGCTAGCCTCCATATACCTAGTCTGATAGAGAGAGAAGTTAGCCTCCATATATCCAGTCTGATAGAGAGAAGCTAGCCTCTATATACCCAGTCTGATAGAGAGAGAAGCGAGCCTCCATATACCCAGTCTGATAGAGAGAGAAGCTAGCCTCCATATACCCAGTCTGATAGAGAGAGGAGCTAGCCTCCATATACCCAGTCTGATAGAGAGAAGCTAGCCTCTATATACCCAGTCTGATAGAGAGAGAAGCGAGCCTCCATATACCCAGTCTGATAGAGAGAGAAGCTAGCCTCCATATACCCAGTCTGATAGAGAGAGAAACTAGCCTCCATATACCCAGTCTGATAAAGAGAGAATCTAGCCTCCACAGTGGCCTCTAGTGCCCGGAATGCCAAATGACAGTTTAAGTACATACATTATGCAGAAATAGCTGTTTCACAATCTCACAAATATACCCAGTCTGATAGAGAGAAGCTAGCCTCCATATACCGAGTCTGATAGAGAGAACCTAGCCTCCATATACCCAGTCTGATAGAGAGAGAATCTAGCCTCCATATACCCAGTCTGATAGAGAAGCTAGCCTCCATATACCCAACCTGATAGAGAAGCTAGCCTCCATATACCCAGTCTGATAGAGAGAGAATCTAGCCTCCATATACCCAGTCTGATAGAGAGAAGCTAGCCTTCATATACCCAGTCTGATAGAGAGAGAATCTAGCCTCCATATACCCAGTCTGATAGAGAAGCTAGCCTCCATATACCCAGTCTGATAGAGAGAGAATCTAGCCTCCATATACCCAGTCTGATAGAGAGAGAAGCTAGCCTCCATATACCCAGTCTGATAGAGAGAGAAGCTAGCCTCCATATACCCAGTCTGATAGAGAGAGAAGCTAGCCTCCATATACCCAATCTGATAGAGAGAAGCTAGCCTCCATATACCTAGTCTGATAGAGAGAGAAGTTAGCCTCCATATATCCAGTCTGATAGAGAGAAGCTAGCCTCTATATACCCAGTCTGATAGAGAGAGAAGCGAGCCTCCATATACCCAGTCTGATAGAGAGAGAAGCTAGCCTCCATATACCCAGTCTGATAGAGAGAGGAGCTAGCCTCCATATATCCAGTCTGATAGAGAGAAGCTAGCCTCTATATACCCAGTCTGATAGAGAGAGAAGCGAGCCTCCATATACCCAGTCTGATAGAGAAAGAAGCTAGCCTCCATATACCCAGTCTGATAGAGAGAGAAACTAGCCTCCATATACCCAGTCTGATAAAGAGAGAATCTAGCCTCCACAGTGGCCTCTAGTGCCCGGAATGCCAAATGACAGTTTAAGTACATACATTATGCAGAAATAGCTGTTTCACAATCTCACAAATATACCCAGTCTGATAGAGAGAAGCTAGCCTCCATATACCGAGTCTGATAGAGAGAACCTAGCCTCCATATACCCAGTCTGATAGAGAGAGAATCTAGCCTCCATATACCCAGTCTGATAGAGAAGCTAGCCTCCATATACCCAGTCTGATAGAGAGAGAAGCTAGCCTACATATACCCAGTCTGATAGAGAGAGAAGCTAGCCTCCATATACCCAGTCTGATAGAGAGAGAAGCTAGCCTCCATATACCCAGTCTGATAGAGAGAGAAGCTAGCCTCCATATACCCAGTCTGATAGAGAGAGAAGCTAGCCTACATATACCCAGTCTGATAGAGAGAGAAGCTAGCCTCCATATACCCAGTCTGATAGAGAGAGAAGCTAGCCTCCATATACCCAATCTGATAGAGAGAAGCTAGCCTCCATATACCTAGTCTGATAGAGAGAGAAGTTAGCCTCCATATATCCAGTCTGATAGAGAGAAGCTAGCCTCTATATACCCAGTCTGATAGAGAGAGAAGCGAGCCTCCATATACCCAGTCTGATAGAGAGAGAAGCTAGCCTCCATATACCCAGTCTGATAGAGAGAGGAGCTAGCCTCCATATATCCAGTCTGATAGAGAGAAGCTAGCCTCTATATACCCAGTCTGATAGAGAGAGAAGCGAGCCTCCATATACCCAGTCTGATAGAGAGAGAAACTAGCCTCCATATACCCAGTCTGATAAAGAGAGAATCTAGCCTCCACAGTGGCCTCTAGTGCCCGGAATGCCAAATGACAGTTTAAGTACATACATTATGCAGAAATAGCTGTTTCACAATCTCACAAATATACCCAGTCTGATAGAGAGAAGCTAGCCTCCATATACCGAGTCTGATAGAGAGAACCTAGCCTCCATATACCCAGTCTGATAGAGAGAGAATCTAGCCTCCATATACCCAGTCTGATAGAGAAGCTAGCCTCCATATACCCAACCTGATAGAGAAGCTAGCCTCCATATACCCAGTCTGATAGAGAGAGAATCTAGCCTCCATATACCCAGTCTGATAGAGAGAAGCTAGCCTTCATATACCCAGTCTGATAGAGAGAGAATCTAGCCTCCATATACCCAGTCTGATAGAGAAGCTAGCCTCCATATACCCAGTCTGATAGAGAGAGAATCTAGCCTCCATATACCCAGTCTGATAGAGAAGCTAGCCTCCATATACCCAGTCAGATAAAGAGAAGATAATCCGGGTCGACCACAAAACCTTAGAGCCAGAGCCTTCTGCCATACAGCCCCTGCTCTATGGAACAGGATGCCCAGGTCTATAAGAAAAACACCATTATTGGGATTCCTCCTGCCTGAAGAAGAGATGGCACCAGGTGCACTATGGGAAGAAGACAGCCTGGTCTGAGGAGTCACATTACATCATGTGGACAGCTGGATGCCGTGTGCATCATTTACCTGGAGAAGAGATGGCACCAGGTGCACTATGAGAAGATGCCTGGTCTGAGTAATCACATTACATCATGTGGATGGCCGGGTGTGTGTGCCTCACTTACCTGGAGAAGAGATGGCACCAGGTGCACTATGGGAAGATGCCTGGTCTGATGAATCACATTACATCATGTGGTCGGCCGGGTGTGCGTGTGCATCATTTACCTGGAGAAGAGATGGCACCAGGTGCACTATGGGAAGATGCCTGGTCTGATGAATTATGTTACATCATGTGGACGGCCTGGTGTGTGTGCATCACTTACCTGGAGAAGAGATGGCACCAGGTGCACTATGGGAAGATGCCTGGTCTGATGAATTATGTTACATCATGTGGACGGCCTGGTGTGTGTGCATCACTTACCTGGAGAAGAGATGGCACCAGGTGCACTATGGGAAGATGCCTGGTCTGATGAATTATGTTACATCATGTGGACGGCCGGGTGTGTGTGCATCATTTACCTGGAGAAGAGATGGCACCAGGTGCACTATGGAAAGATGCCTGGTCTGATGAATTATGTTACATCATGTGGACGGCCTGGTGTGTGTGCATCATTTACCTGGAGAAGAGATGGCACCAGGTGCACTATGGGAAGATGCCTGGTCTGATGAATCACATTACATCATGTGGTCGGCCGGGTGTGCGTGTGCATCATTTACCTGGAGAAGAGATGGCACCAGGTGCACTATGGAAAGATGCCTGGTCTGATGAATTATGTTACATCATGTGGACGGCCTGGTGTGTGTGCATCATTTACCTGGAGAAGAGATGGCACCAGGTGCACTATGGGAAGATGCCTGGTCTGATGAATTATGTTACATCATGTGGACGGCCTGGTGTGTGTGCATCACTTACCTGGAGAAGAGATGGCACCAGGTGCACTATGGGAAGATGCCTGGTCTGATGAATTATGTTACATCATGTGGACGGCCTGGTGTGTGTGCATCACTTACCTGGAGAAGAGATGGCACCAGGTGCACTATGGGAAGATGCCTGGTCTGATGAATCACATTACATCATGTGGTCGGCCGGGTGTGCGTGTGCATGATTTACCTGGAGAAGAGATGGCACCAGGTGCACTATGGAAAGATGCCTGGTCTGATGAATTATGTTACATCATGTGGACGGCCTGGTGTGTGTGCATCATTTACCTGGAGAAGAGATGGCACCAGGTGCACTATGGGAAGATGCCTGGTCTGATGAATTATGTTACATCATGTGGACGGCCTGGTGTGTGTGCATCACTTACCTGGAGAAGAGATGGCACCAGGTGCACTATGCGAAGATGCCTGGTCTGAGTAATCACATTACATCTTGTGGATGGCCGGGTGTGTGTGCATCACTTACCTGGAGAAGAGATGGCACCAGGTGCACTATGGAAAGATGCCTGGTCTGATGAATTATGTTACATCATGTGGACGGCCTGGTGTGTGTGCATCACTTACCTGGAGAAGAGATGGCACCAGGTGCACTATGGGAAGATGCCTGGTCTGATGAATTATGTTACATCATGTGGACGGCCTGGTGTGTGTGCATCACTTACCTGGAGAAGAGATGGCACCAGGTGCACTATGGGAAGATGCCTGGTCTGATGAATTATGTTACATCATGTGGACGGCCTGGTGTGTGTGCATCACTTACCTGGAGAAGAGATGGCACCAGGTGCACTATGGGAAGATGCCTGGTCTGAGTAATCACATTACATCTTGTGGATGGCCGGGTGTGTGTGCATCACTTACCTGGAGAAGAGATGGCACCAGGTGCACTATGAGAAGATGCCTGGTCTGAGTAATCACATTACATCTTGTGGATGGCCGGGTGTGTGTGCATCACTTACCTGGAGAAGAGATGGCACCAGGTACACTATGGGTAGATGCCTGGTCTGAGTAATCACATTACATCTTGTGGACGGCCGGGTGTGTGTGCATCACTTACCTGGAGAAGAGATGGCACCAGGTGCACTATGGGAAGATGCCTGGTCTGAGTAATCCCATTACATCTTGTGGATGGCCGGGTGTGTGTGCATCACTTACCTGGAGAAGAGATGGCACCAGGTGCACTATGGGAAGATGCCTGGTCTGAGTAATCACATTACATCTTGTGGATGGCCGGGTGTGTGTGCATCACTTCAGTTACATCACCAGGTTTAGTTACCATTACCTTCTTTTACCTCTTTGTGAGGCAAGAATAATCCTGCCGGCAACAACCCTAACACTTCCACCTGAGAACTCCGAGACATGGAAAGCGGGGCTGTGACGCAATGTCGCGCCACCGTCCGGACCTTACTCATAAAAATGTCTCTATGACTGAGGTCCGATTGACCGTTCATTTAATATGAACCACTTCCAGTGAGAATTAGAGTTCTGCCTTACGAGGGAACAGGATGTCCACATATGGCCGTTCCTGTAGCTATGATACTCTATTACCCCTCCTGCTGAGGGTATCTCACACTCGGGGCAAGCTTCAAAGGAGAGAATCGACACCTACACGTTCAGTGTAGCCTCAAAGGAAACCCTCAGACATGTGTCTCCCAACTGCTTTGACCGTCACCCCGGGTAAACGAATGCTCATTCCCCACTCGCCTCCACTGTCCACTTCAAAGGAACGGCCTGTGGTGTCCGCAGGGAGGGCCTGGGAGCCAATCTCTTAGTCACCCAGGAAAACATATTTGGCCATAACTCGGGCCGGAATTAGGGTACCGGCATGGGAGCCTTTCAATACGAAGCTTGTATCGAGGGGAGCAGACAGGACCCAGACATAACAGAGTTAGGGCCCCCTCATATGAGAAATGGGGTACCGGTCTTCTGTAAGGCAGAGGGGTGGCATGTCACCCACGGAATTGTTCATAAAGTCATGGGGAACCCAGCCCAAGCGCCTGATTTTCCATAACTAGTGCGCAGGCGAAATTATGGGCCCTTTTGGTAAAAATGGGAAAACTCTGGCCGGTGGCGGCAGGGAGGCGAAGCAGACCCGCCTTAGGAAACCCCCACTGAACAGCCTCACCTGGTCAGTGACGGGCCGGGCCAAACCCCTGCCGCTTCCAGAATATGGGGCGTAAAAATTCCTGCACAAGGAGAAAGGGCCTTTTTTGCCCTGTGGTCCCACCGTTGGAACGTACGTTTGTGCCTGGATTTTGCAGAGGTAAGGTCCAAGCTAGCGATTTCTCTTCTTATCCCTGTTTATTGTCCACATGCTTCCCCGCCTGCTATTGTAATCTTTTTCTGTACATTTTTGTATGCATTGTTTGTTTCACTTCTGTTTATTTATATCTTCTAAATTGTCTCTCTCTTCTCGCTCTAAGCCACAAAGTACTTACGCCTTGAAGAGACCTACCTGTTTATAGTCGACTGGTACTAGAGACATAACTGTTTTATGACTGGATTGGTGTTAGCTTGTAGCGTGGTACCGGGGCTGATCGGTGAGTGGTCCGAACCCCTAACCCTACAATTACAGAGTCGTTCCCTCACGAACCTGGTGGCAGCAGAAAATAAGGGGGGTCCAGGATTGACTGTTTGGGTAATTCTGTACCTCCCCCCCCTGTCTCGGTCCACCCCCGGTTGGGCTTTTCTCCCCGCTGGGGCGTCCTGGTGGCCATAAGTCTGAATTAAGTGGGGGTGGTCGTGACAGGGGCCCTAACTCTTAATCGGCCTTCTCATCAATGTTGATGTTGATCTGGGTTGTGTACATTAATTTCCCATGAGGTGTGGTGGCCTGGCATCCTGCAGGCTATCCCCGTCTAGGCTGTACCACCGGCACCCTACTGATGGCACCCTAGATTTACAGAGACCTTTTATTATGCTAATCCTTCCCCTACAGATGAAGCCACTTTACCACCAGAATGGATGCAGATGTTCAGGTCCCGTTCCCGGCATCACCAGTCTGATTCCAGTCCGATTTCATGACCTAAAAGAAAATGATGAAAGCTGAATGTCCCAGTACAAGCAGAATCGTCTTCCTGCCCATCTCTGAACTACGAGGTAAGGTTACCGCTCCTCTTCTGCACAGCACTTGCCTGACCTCAACATCTTCTGGACTGGTGGGCGATCGGCGACAAATAGGGCAATTATCCCGTCCTTGGCCCATGTATATGTGGTGCTAACATAGTCACAGTCACCTCAATCCCTGTCCTCAATGTGTCTCAGAAGGAAACCAGATACCCTATCAGGACATGTCTGGAAATCACATGGAGAACATACAAACTCCTTGCTGAGTGTTGTCCTTGGTTGGATGTGAACCCAGGAACTCAGTGCTGGAAGTGTAACACCCCAGAGTGTTGTTACCACTTCTGCACCTTGCTACTGTTTTTATTGGTCTAATCTGAATGTCATCCTATGCATTTAGTCCTGGTCCTCAACACTGTGCATTTCTAATGTTATGTAACTGCTCATGTAATGTGCCTGGTTCACCAGCAGGTGGCACCAAACATGGCAGAGCTGCAGTTAGATAGAATGGAACCTTCTATTCCATTCTAACCCCCCCTCTATGGAGAAGTGGGCAAGTTCCAGTGAGAGTTAGTCTAGTTTATCCACTGCTAGGGGGCAGGTGTGCAGGGCACTTCTCTGCTGGACGTGCCCAAGCCAGCCAGAGCACCCTCAGCTCTGCTGGCCATGGAAGCCAAAGCTTAGAGCCTCAGGAGCCAGGAGGAAAGTTCCCTGGCATAACCTAGAGTCAGACCAAAAAGAGAAGTGCAGCCTACACGAAGAAGCAAAGTCATACAGTCAGCCTGTCGGTACAGCAGAGTCAGAGAGAAACAGATGTAGCAGAGTGGAGTTTGCCTGCCAGTTTTAATGCTAAAGCCTGCAAACTGTTTTGGAGAACGTTTATGCAAAGTAAAGCTGCTGTTCAACTACATACAAGGTCTGGACTCAATTTTTCTTGCAAATTCCCCAATTATTCCCCCTATTTATTGCTTCGGAGCCAAAGCCTGGGATCCAGCCATATCCAGGTAGGAGCACCGTGACAGGTAAAGAGACATTTTAGGCTGCTCTATACCACTCGGCATTCCTATACCTGGGTTGCATTACATAGAGGGCCCTGGGGAGGCGCCTGCTGCAGAAGGAGACTGTACTAACCACAGAGCCACCATGATGCTTGAAGATTCAATATGACGGGAAATGACTTCTCTCTGGGATTGGGATTGTTATATGCTGATATGGGGAAGTACATTGGAGGTGAGGAGTAGTAGTAGAGCGTGTCCTTGCTGCCTTATCGGCGCACTTATCAGATGTTGGCACGCAGATCAGTCATTTTATAATTCTGGATTAGAGAAAATATTTGAAATCTTTGTTGTCCCTCAGTGATGACTTTCATGGAGAAAAAGGACGAAGAAAGGCATTTATGTAACCGATATATATCATCCAAAGAGTGAGGCTGCAGCAGAGCCCAACATGCCGATAAGCCATAACATTAAAACCAACTGGTCCCCACCCTTCCTGCAGGATGTAGAACTAGCCCACTTCTCTCTGGAGGGGGGGTAGAATGGAATGGTAAGTAAGACAGCTCTGCCGTGTTTTCTGCCACCTGATGGTGAACCAGGCATATTACATGAACATAACAGTTAGGAATGCACAGTGTGGAGGACCTGGAAATACATACATAAGATGACATTTTGTTAGCCCATTAGAGACAGTAGCAGGGTGCAGGAGTGGTTACACACACGAAGAAACTATTGAGGCTGCACCACACCACTTGGCATTCCAAAAAACCTGGGACACAGTCGGCCCTGGGGAGGTGGCACGTTGCAGAGACTGCTTTTAGGCCAGATCATGGAACCATATGTGATGATCTCCAGGTTGGGGAGATTTGTTGAGGCCAGATCCTGGAACCATATGTGATGATCTCCTGGTTGGGGAGATGTGTTGAGGCCAGATCCTGGAACCATATGTGATCATCTCCAGGTTGGGGAGATGTGTTGAGGCCAGATCCTGGAACCATATGTGATGATCTCCTGGTTGGGGAGATGTGTTGAGGCCAGTTCCTGGAACCATATGTGATGATCTCCAGGTTGGGGAGATGTGTTGAGGCCAGATCCTGGAACCATATGTGATGATCTCCTGGTTGGGGAGATGTGTTGAGGCCAGATCCTGGAACCATATGTGATGATCTCCAGGTTGGGGAGATGTGTTGAGGCCAGATCCTGGAACCATATGTGATGATCTCCTGGTTGGGGAGATGTGTTGAGGCCAGATCCTGGAACCATATGTGAGGATCTCCAGGTTGGGGAGATGTGTTGAGGACAGATCCTGGAACCATATGTGATGATCTCCTGGTTGGGGAGATGTTTTGAGGACTTCTCCTGAGATATCTCTATAATATTGAACTAGAAATGAAATAGTTGAGCTCCACCATGATCGTATGGCTGGTGTATGAAGGACTCTCTAGTCATCCTCTCGTGTCACTATTATGATGAGATCACACTGCTGTTTAATTGGTATAGAAAAAGTAAAATTATACAAGCGAGGGGCAGTTTCAAAAAATGATTATTGGAGAGAGAAGCCTTCTGGATTTTTACCTTAAGCACAGCTCACCCTTATGGAATGAATACGGATATTACATTATTAATATACGATTGTTTCTCATTCCTGCATTATTGGACATCGTGTCATTATATTATTTACTCACATGTGTTTTTTAGTGCACGTCAGTCTTCAGCCACAGGCATGTATATCAAGAGTTAACATTATCTGCATTTGACCCTACACCTGCACTGCCGGCGTTCCGTAACGTTTCCAATTGATTCCATCCCGCCCTTTTTGCTTATAAAGCAGTGACATGCCTGTATCTGAACACGTATACTATGAATCCATGAAGAAGACCTGTCTTATGGTTGAAAGGCGTTGATTTTATGCAGGACGATTACTTCTTTACACATTTTTTTAAATGAAGAATTAAAGAACCATTGATTTTAGTCCATTTGGACTTTTTTGCTGCATCTACGTAGGGTGTGAACACAGCCCGGATCCGTGCAGAGCAGGTCAGAGCACCTCTACCACTTGAGGGCTGGACTTTGTTCTATCTACACTGTATCTGCCCCAGGCCCGCCATAGTCTGTACGTGGGGGATCACGTGGAATATACCCCCATAGGCTCCCTCAAGAGACCATTTGCCACCGGGTCACCCTCCTGTCCAAGCCCCTGGTCCCTATGCCATTCGCTGAGGCCGTGTGCGCTGCCTCCAGGAGACCGTGGAGGGAGTCCTCCACTTCCAAGAAATGCCCCAGCCGGAGCTTCTGATCCCGGGTTTACCACCGCCACCAACTTTCCAGCTGGGTTACCTGATGACCACCGCCTTCTCTTACAACCCGACGGTGCAGGAAGAGGTTCCTGGGCTCCGTCGCCACCATTGGAGATTCCCTGGCCACAGCCTTTACAGCCGAAGATTTTGAGTCCCCCTGCCCCGGCAAGAGGTTCCGGTACTCTAAAGAGAAAAGTGGCTGCGGCCATTGCCAGTGTGACCAGCCGGTCATTACCAGAGTCCTCCACCAGAGGTCAGTGGAGCTCCACCACAAGAGGCAGGAATACTGAACGGCGCGAGATTTACAGTCTTGTGAAAAAATTAGGACACCCTTTGAAAGCATGTGGTTTTTTGTAACATTTTTAATAAATGGTTATTTCATCTCCGTTTCAACAATACAGAGAGATTAAAGTAATCCGACTAAACAAAGAAAACTGAAGAAAAGTCTTTTCAAGATCTTCTGTAAATGTCATTCTACAAAAATGCCTATTCTAACTGAGGAAAAAGATAGGACACCCTTGCCCCTAATAGCGAGTGTTACCTCCTTTGGCTGAAATAACTGCAGTGAGACGGTTCTTGTAGCCATCTACCAGTCTTCGACATCGGTCTGAGGAAATTTTACCCCACTCCTCAATGCAGAACTTTTTCAGCTGTGAGATGTTTGAGGGGTTTCTTGCACGTACAGCCCTTTTCAAGTCACCCCACAGCATCTCAATGGGATTCAAATCTGGACTTTGACTTGGCCATTCCAGGACTCTCCATTTCTTCTTTTTCAGCCAATCTTTGGTTGATTTACTAGTATGTTTTGGGTCATTGTCATGTTGCATGGTCCAGTTCCGCTTCAGCTTTAATTTTCTAACTGATGGTCTCACATGTTCTTCAAGCACCTTCTGATACACAGTAGAATTCATCGTGGATTCTATGATGGTGAGCTGACCAGGTCCTGCTGCAGCAAAGCAGCCCCAAACCATGACACTTCCACCTCCATGCTTCACAGTTGGTATGAGGTTCTTTTCTTGGAATGCTGTGTTTGGTTTACGCCAAACATGTCCTCTGCTGTTGTGTCCAAATAATTCAATTTTGGACTCATCTGTCCAAAGAACATTATTCCAGAAGTCCTGGTCTTTGTCAACTTTATCGCTGGCAAATGTCAGTCTGGCCTCGATGTTTCTCTTGGAAAGCAAAGGTTTCCTCCTTGCACACCTCCCATGCAAGTTAAACTTGTACAGTCTCTTTCTGATTGTAGAGGCATGTACTTCTACATCAACAGTAGCCAGAGCCTGCTGTAGTTCTCGAGATGACACTTTAGGGTTTTTGGATACCTCTTTTAGCATCTTGCGGTCTGCTCTTGGGGTGAACTTGCTGGGACGACCAGTCCTGGGCATGTTGGCAGTTGTTTTGAAAGCCCTCCACTTGTAGACTATCTTCCGGACAGTGGAATGGCTGATTTCAAAATCTTTTGAGATCTTTTTAAATCCCTTCCCAGACTCATAGGCTGCTACAATCTTTTTTCTGAAGTCCTCTGACAGCTCTTTTGCTCTCACCATGGTGCTCACTCTCACTTCAACAGTCAGGAGCACACCAAACTAAATGTCTGAGGTTTAAATAGGGCAAGCCTCATTCAACATGCAGAGTAACGATCTACTAATTATGTGCACCTGGTGTGATATACCTGTGTGAGATCTGAGCCAATTTAAGAGGGAATACATGTGAGGGTGTCCTATCTTTTTCCTCAGTTAGAATAGGCATTTTTGTAGAATGACATTTACAGAAGATCTTGAAAAGACTTTTCTTCAGTTTTCTTTGTTTAGTTGGATTACTTTAATCTCTCTGTATTGTTGAAACGGAGATGAAATAACCATTTATTAAAAATGTTACAAAAAACCACATGCTTTCAAAGGGTGTCCTAATTTTTTCACATGACTGTACACTGCAGATGACGGGAGGAGAGCAGCGCTGCCTGGTCCTGTCAATCAAGAGAAGAAGGGCGTGGCCAGAGGTGGGAAAAAGGAGCCTCTAAGAGCAGGTGCAACGCCCCCGCTCCTAGAGGCTATTAGCATATTACACAAGTTTGTTTTTCCAAAATAAGGCTTCAGGCAGTGAGATGGCGCTAATATTAGCACATCGCTAACGTCAGACAGCTTAATACCCATTTGTCAGGTGACAGAAACCCTTTAACCACCTCCGGACCGCCTAACGCAGGATCGCGTTCCGGAGGTGGCAGCCCTGCGCACAGTCACGCATATATGCGTCATCTCGCGATGGCCGAGATTTCCTGTGAACGCGCGCACACAGGCGCGCGCGCTCACAGGAACGGAAGGTAAGCGAGTGGATCTCCAGCCTGCCAGCGGCGATCGTTCGCTGGCAGGCTGGAGATGTGATTTTTTTAACCCCTAACAGGTATATTAGACGCTGTTTTGATAACAGCGTCTAATATACCTGCTACCTGGTCCTCTGGTGGTCCCCTTTGTTTGGATCGACCACCAGAGGACACAGGCAGCTCTGTAAAGTAGCACCAAGCACCACTACACTACACCCCCCCCCCGTCACTTATTAACCCCTTATTAGCCCCTGATCACCCCTGATCACCCCATATAGACTCCCTGATCACCCCCCTGTCATTGATCACCCCCCTGTCATTGATTACCCCCCTGTCATTGATCACCCCCCTGTCATTGATCACCCCCCTGTCATTGATCAACCCCCTGTAAAGCTCCATTCAGATGTCCGCATGATTTTTACGGATCCACTGATAGATGGATCGGATCCGCAAAACGCATCCGGACGTCTGAATGAAGCCTTACAGGGGCGTGATCAATGACTGTGGTTATCACCCCATATAGACTCCCTGATCACCCCCCTGTCATTGATTACCCCCCTGTAAAGCTCCATTCAGATGTCCGCATGATTTTTACGGATGCACTGATAGATGGATCGGATCCGCAAAACGCATCCGGACGTCTGAATGAAGCCTTACAGGGGCGTGATCAATGACTGTGGTTATCACCCCATATAGACTCCCTGATCACCCCCCTGTCATTGATCACCCCCCTGTAAAGCTCCATTCAGATGTCCGCATGATTTTTACGGATGCACTGATAGGTGGATCGGATCCGCAAAACGCATCCGGACGTCTGAATGAAGCCTTACAGGGGCATGATCAATGACTGTGGTGATCACCCCATATAGACTCCCTGATCACCCCCCTGTCATTGATCACCCCCCCTGTCATTGATCACCCCCCTGTCATTGATCACCCCCCCTGTCATTGATCACCCCCCTGTAAGGCTCCATTCAGATATTTTTTTGGCCCAAGTTAGCAGAATTTTTTTTTTTTTTTCTTACAAAGTCTCATATTCCACTAACTTGTGTCAAAAAATAAAATCTCACATGAACTCACCATACCCCTCACGGAATCCAAATGCGTAAAATTTTTTAGACATTTATATTCCAGACTTCTTCTCACGCTTTAGGGCCCCTAGAATGCCAGGGCAGTATAAATACCCCACATGTGACCCCATTTCGGAAAGAAGACACCCCCAGGTATTCCGTGAGGGGCATATTGAGTCCATGAAAGATTGAAATTTTTGTCCCAAGTTAGCGGAACGGGAGACTTTGTGAGAAAAAAATTAAAAATATCAATTTCCGCTAACTTGTGCCAAAAAAAAAAAATTTCTATGAACTCGCCATGCCCCTCATTGAATACCTTGGGGTGTCTTCTTTCCAAAATGGGGTCACATGTGGGGTATTTATACTGCCCTGGCATTCTAGGGGCCCCAAAGCGTGAGAAGAAGTCTGGTATCCAAATATCTAAAAATCCCCTCCTAAAAGGAATTTGGGCACCTTTGCGCATCTAGGCTGCAAAAAAGTGTCACACATCTGGTATCGCCGTACTCAGGAGAAGTTGGGGAATGTGTTTTGGGGTGTCATTTTACATATACCCATGCTGGGTGAGAGAAATATCTTGGTCAAATGCCAACTTTGTATAAAAAAATGGGAAAAGTTGTCTTTTGCCAAGATATTTCTCTCACCCAGCATGGGTATATGTAAAATGACACCCCAAAACACATTCCCCAACTTCTCCTGAATACGGCGATACCACATGTGTGACACTTTTTTGCAGCCTAGGTGGGCAAAGGGGCCCACATTCCAAAGAGCACCTTTCGGATTTCACAGGTCATTTACCTACTTACCACAAATTAGGGCCCCTGGAAAATGCCAGGGCAGTATAACTACCCCACAAGTGACCCCATTTTGGAAAGAAGACACCCCAAGGTATTCCGTGAGGGGCATGGAGAGTTCCTAGAATTTTTTATTTTTTGTCACAAGTTAGTGGAAAATGCTGATTTTTTTTTTTTTTTAATACAAAGTCTCATATTCCACTAACTTGTGACAAAAAATAAAAACTTCCATGAACTCACTATGCCCATCAGCGAATACCTTGGGGTCTCTTCTTTCCAAAATGGGGTCACTTGTGGGGTAGTTATACTGCCCTGGCATTCTAGGGGCCCAAATGTGTGGTAAGGAGTTTGAAATCAAATTCTGTAAAAAATGACCTGTGAAATCCGAAAGGTGCTCTTTGGAATATGGGCCCCTATGCCCACCTAGGCTGCAAAAAAGTGTCACACATCTGGTATCTCCGTACTCAGGAGAAGGTGGGGAATGTGTTTTGGGGTGTCATTTTACATATACCCCTGCTGGGTGAGAGAAATATCTTGGCAAAAGACAACTTTTCCCATTTTTTTATACAAAGTTGGCATTTGACCAAGATATTTATCTCACCCAGCATGGGTATATGTAAAAAGACACCCCAAAACACATTCCCCACCTTCTCCTGAGTACGGAGATACCAGATGTGTGACACTTTTTTGCAGCCTAGGTGGGCAAAGGGGCCCATATTCCAAAGAGCACCTTTCAGATTTCACAGGTCATTTTTTACAGAATTTGATTTCAAACTCCTTACCACACATTTGGGCCCCTAGAATGCCAGGGCAGTATAACTACCCAACAAGTGACCCCATTTTGGAAAGAAGAGACCCCAAGGTATTCGCTGATGGGCATAGTGAGTTCATGGAAGTTTTTATTTTTTGTCACAAGTTAGTGGAATATGAGACTTTGTATGAAAAAAAAAAAATAATAAAAATCATCATTTTCCACTAACTTGTGACAAAAAATACAAAATTCTAGGAACTTGCCATGCCCCTCACGGAATACCTTGGGGTGTCTTCTTTCCAAAATGGGGTCACCTGTGGGGTAGTTATACTGCCCTGGCATTCTAGGGGCCCAAATGTGTGGTAAGGAGTTTGAAATCAAATTCTGTAAAAAAATGACCTGTGAAATCCGAAAGGTGCTCTTTGGAATATAGGCCCCTTTGCCCACCTAGGCTGCAAAAAAGTGTCACACATCTGGTATTGCCGTACTCAGGAGAAGGTGGGGAATGTGTTTTGGGGTGTCATTTTACATATACCCATGCTGGGTGAGAGAAATATCTTGGCAAAAGACAACTTTTCCCATTTTTTTATACAAAGTTGGCATTTGACCAAGATATTTATCTCACCCAGCATGGGTATATGTAAAAAGACACCCCAAAACACATTCCCCACCTTCTCCTGAGTACGGAGATACCAGATGTGTGACACTTTTTTGCAGCCTAGGTGGGCAAAGGGGCCCATATTCCAAAGAGCACCTTTCGGATTTCACAGGTCATTTTTTACAGAATTTGATTTCAAACTCCTTACCACACATTTGGGCCCCTAGAATGCCAGGGCAGTATAACTACCCCACAAGTGACCCCATTTTGGAAAGAAGAGACCCCAAGGTATTCGCTGATGGGCATAGTGAGTTCATAGAACTTTTTATTTTTTGTCACAAGTTAGTGGAATATGAGACTTTGTAAGAAAAAAAAAAAAAAAAAAATCATCATTTTCCGCTAACTTGTGACAAAAAATAAAAAGTTCTATGAACTCACTATGCCCATCAGCGAATACCTTAGGGTGTGTACTTTCCGAAATGGGGTCATTTGTGGGGTGTTTGTACTGTCTGGCCATTGTAGAACCTCAGGAAACATGACAGGTGCTCAGAAAGTCAGAGCTGCTTCAAAAAGCGGAAATTCACATTTTTGTACCATAGTTTGTAAACGCTATAACTTTTACCCAAACCATTTTTTTTTTACCCAAACATTTTTTTTTTATCAAAGACATGTAGAACAATAAATTTAGAGCAAAATTTATATATGGATGTAGTTTTTTTTGCAAAATTTGACAACTGAAAGTGAAAAATGTCATTTTTTTGCAAAAAAGTAAAAATGTCAGCAGCAATGAAATACCACCAAATGAAAGCTCTATTAGTGAGAAGAAAAGGAGGTAAAATTCATTTGGGTGGTAAGTTGCATGACCGAGCAATAAACGGTGAAAGTAGTGTAGGTCAGAAGTGTAAAAAGTGGCCTGGTCTTTCAGGGTGTTTAAGCACTGGGGGCTGAAGTGGTTAAAGGATAACGGTCATATTTTCATCAAAACATCAATTTTAGCATATGTTACTTCTGCAGCAGCCTTCTGCATAAAGCCATCAGTTTCTTCACTTACCGCTGTTTTCCTTCAGTTTTCCCCTTAGTTACGGCTGTTTTGAATCCTACATTATGAGGATCTTCTCAAGATGGCTCCTCTGCCAGTTCTCTGAGGCCAAAACTGCATTCCCTCAGGTCACATACAAACGTGCAGTAGCCAGCAGCTTCCTGCCAGCCAATCAGATCGGATTACTGAGAGACACGCCTCCTGACTCTGAAGCCTAATGCAGGCCTGCAGTGTGAAGGACCGCCCCTCCGTCTTCCTGTCCGGAGACAGATGAGCCCTAAAGGAGCAGTGCAAACAGGACAGGGGACATTAATGAAAGCTGTTATTATAAGGTGATTACAGATCTTTTGACAATCATTGACAGACTATACAGGTATACATGCCGAGCTCCAATAAACTAGCAAATAAAATAAAATATGACAGTTATCCTTTAAAGGAAAGACTCAAACGTTTACCTGAGCTCATGATGGTCTCTAATGTGAATTTGATTGCACTATGTTTCTGTATTATGTATTTGCACTGTTTGTGTATTATGTATTTGCACTATGTTTCTGTATTATGTATTTGCACTGTTTGTGTATTATGTATTTGCACTATGTTTCTGTATTATGTATTTGCACTATGTTTGTGTATTATGTATTTGCACTATGTTTCTGTATTATGTATTTGCACTATGTTTCTGTATTATGTATTTGCACTATGTTTCTGTATTATGTATTTGCACTATGTTTCTGTATTATGTATTTGCACTATGTTTCTGTGTTATGTATTTGCACTATGTTTCTGTATTATGTATTTGCACTATGTTTCTGTATTATGTATTTGCACTATGTTTCTGTATTATGTATTTGCACTATGTTTCTGTATTATGTATTTGCACTATGTTTCTGTATTATGTATTTGCACTATGTTTCTGTATTATGTATTTGCACTATGTTTCTGTATTATGTATTTGCACTGTTTCTGTATTATGTATTTGCACTATGTTTGTGTATTATGTATTTGCACTATGTTTCTGTATTATGTATTTGCACTATGTTTCTGTGTTATGTATTTGCACTATGTTTCTGTATTATGTATTTGCACTATGTTTCTGTATTATGTATTTGCACTGTTTCTGTATTATGTATTTGCACTATGTTTGTGTGTTATGTATTTGCACTATGTTTGTGTGTTATGTATTTGCACTATGTTTCTGTATTATGTTTTGCACTATGTTTCTGTATTATGTATTTGCACTATGTTTCTGTATTATGTATTTGCACTATGTTTCTGTGTTATGTATTTGCACTATGTTTCTGTGTTATGTATTTGCACTATGTTTCTGTATTATGTATTTGCACTATGTTTCTGTGTTATGTATTATGTATTTGCACTATGTTTTTGTATTATGTATTTGCACTATGTTTCTGTATTATGTATTTGCACTATGTTTCTGTTTTATGTATTTGCACTGTTTCTGTATTATGTATTTGCACTGTTTCTGTATTATGTATTTGCACTATGTTTCTGTATTATGTTTTGCACTATGTTTCTGTATTATGTATTTGCACTATGTTTCTGTATTATGTATTTGCACTATGTTTCTGTGTTATGTATTTGCACTATGTTTCTGTGTTATGTATTTGCACTATGTTTCTGTGTTATGTATTTGCACTATGTTTCTGTATTATGTATTTGCACTATGTTTCTGTATTATGTATTTGCACTATGTTTCTGTATTATGTATTTGCACTATGTTTCAGTTTTATGTATTTGCACTATGTTTCTGTATTATGTATTTGCACTATGTTTCTGTATTATGTATTTGCACTATGTTTCTGTATTATGTATTTGCACTATGTTTCTGTATTATGTATTTGCACTATGTTTCTGTATTATGTATTTGCACTATGTTTCTGTATTATGTATTTGCACTGTTTCTGTGTTATGTATTTGCACTATGTTTCTGTATTATGTATTTGCACTATGTTTCTGTATTATGTATTTGCACTATGTTTCTGTATTATGTATTTGCACTATGTTTCTGTATTATGTATTTGCACTATGTTTGTGTATTATGTATTTGCACTATGTTTGTGTATTATGTATTTGCACTATGTTTCTGTATTATGTATTTGCACTATGTTTCTGTGTTATGTATTATGTATTTGCACTATGTTTCTGTGTTATGTATTTGCACTATGTTTCTGTATTATGTATTTGCACTATGTTTCTGTGTTATGTATTTGCACTATGTTTCTGTGTTATGTATTTGCACTATGTTTCTGTATTATGTATTTGCACTATGTTTCTGTGTTATGTATTTGCACTATGTTTCTGTATTATGTATTTGCACTATGTTTCTGTATTATGTATTTGCACTATGTTTCTGTGTTATGTATTTGCACTATGTTTTTGTATTATGTATATGCACTATGTTTCTGTATTATGTATTTGCACTATGTTTCTGTGTTATGTATTTGCACTATGTTTCTGTGTTATGTATTTGCACTATGTTTCTGTATTATGTATTTGCACTATGTTTTTGTATTATGTATTTGCACTATGTTTCTGTGTTATGTATTTGCACTATGTTTCTGTATTATGTATTTGCACTATGTTTCTGTGTTATGTATTTGCACTATGTTTCTGTATTATGTATTTGCACTATGTTTTTGTATTATGTATATGCACTATGTTTCTGTATTATGTATTTGCACTATGTTTCTGTATTATGTATTTGCACTATGTTTCTGTGTTATGTATTTGCACTATGTTTCTGTATTATGTATTTGCACTATGTTTTTGTATTATGTATTTGCACTATGTTTCTGTGTTATGTATTTGCACTATGTTTCTGTATTATGTATTTGCACTATGTTTCTGTGTTATGTATTTGCACTATGTTTCTGTGTTATGTATTTGCACTATGTTTCTGTATTATGTATTTGCAATATGTTTTTGTATTATGTATTTGCACTATGTTTCTGTGTTATGTATTTGCACTATGTTTCTGTGTTATGTATTTGCACTATGTTTCTGTATTATGCATATGCACTATGTTTCTGTATTATGTATTTGCACTATGTTTCTGTTTTATGTATTTGCACTGTTTCTGTATTATGTATTTGCACTGTTTCTGTATTATGTATTTGCACTATGTTTCTGTGTTATGTATTATGTATTTGCACTATGTTTTTGTATTATGTATTTGCACTATGTTTCTGTATTATGTATTTGCACTATGTTTCTGTTTTATGTATTTGCACTGTTTCTGTATTATGTATTTGCACTGTTTCTGTATTATGTATTTGCACTATGTTTCTGTATTATGTTTTGCACTATGTTTCTGTATTATGTATTTGCACTATGTTTCTGTATTATGTATTTGCACTATGTTTCTGTGTTATGTATTTGCACTATGTTTCTGTGTTATGTATTTGCACTATGTTTCTGTGTTATGTATTTGCACTATGTTTCTGTATTATGTATTTGCACTATGTTTCTGTATTATGTATTTGCACTATGTTTCTGTATTATGTATTTGCACTATGTTTCTGTATTATGTATTTGCACTATGTTTCTGTGTTATGTATTTGCACTATGTTTCTGTGTTATGTATTTGCACTATGTTTCTGTGTTATGTATTTGCACTATGTTTCTGTGTTATGTATTTGCACTATGTTTCTGTATTATGTATTTGCACTATGTTTCTGTATTATGTATTTGCACTATGTTTCTGTTTTATGTATTTGCACTATGTTTCGGTTTTATGTATTTGCACTATGTTTCTGTTTTATGTATTTGCACTATGTTTCTGTATTATGTATTTGCACTATGTTTCTGTATTATGTATTTGCACTATGTTTCTGTTTTATGTATTTGCACTATGTTTCTGTTTTATGTATTTGCACTATGTTTCGGTTTTATGTATTTGCACTATGTTTCTGTATTATGTATTTGCACTATGTTTCTGTAATATGTATTTGCTCTATGTTTCTGTGTTATGTATTTGCACTATGTTTCTGTAATATGTATTTGCACTATGTTTGCATCAATGTTTTACAATTTCAGGAATGTCTGCAACGTTTAAGCACTGTAGCCCGTTGTATGGACTCTTTTTACGGATACAACAATGTGACCTCATGCACCTTTAATGGACTTTGGTGGAATAATATTGTTGGCCAGATAGCTAGTACCTTACTCTAATGCTCACATGGACTGCCTCTGAGGACACTGAGTACTAATGCTCTTATGTCACCTTGTAGATAAGGCTACTTTCACATTAGTGTTTTTTATGGATCCGTCATGGATCTGCAAAATGCTTCCGTTACAATAATACAACCGCTTGCATCTATCATGAAGGGATCCAGTTGTATTATGTCTTTTATAGCCAGGACGGATACATCATGAACACCATTGAAGGTCAATGGGCGACGGATCTGTTTTCTATTGTGCCAGATTGTGTCAGAGAAAACGTTTGGCTGCAGGCAGCGTTTTGGTGTCTGCCTCCAGAGTGGAATGGAGACTGATCGGAGGCAAACTGACGCATTCTGAGCGGATCCTTTTCCATTTAGAATGCATTAGGGCAAAACTGATCCGTTTTGGACCGCTGAGCCCTGAACGGATCTGACAAACGGAAAGTTAAAACGACAGTGTGAAAGTAGCCTTAGAAAGCCTGGGCATTGAATTGTGCTGTTGCTACACAGGGGGGACCAAGTGGTAACTTCACAAGCAGTCTCAACAAGCTGCTATATGTAGGTTCCTAAGTGCCCTAAGGGAATGTGAAGCTACCAGTTTAGACATCAGGGTTAGAGATGAGCGAATTTTACAAAAATTCAATTCTGAAAAAATTTGGTTCGATCTGAATTTATTCGCGGCGAACCGGGTTAAAAATCAGCTATTTCCTGTCTGGAGAGAGCCTGTATAGCGGTGTAGAACACTGTGCCTGTATAGCGGTGTAGAACACTGTGCCTGTATAGCGGTGTAGAACACTGTGCCTGTATAGCGGTGTAGAGCACTGTGCCTGTATAGCGGTGTAGAACACTGTGCCTGTATAGCGGTGTAGAACACTGTGCCTGTATAGCGGTGTAGAACACTGTGCCTGTATAGCGGTGTAGAACACTGTGCCTGTATAGCGGTGTAGAACACTGTGCCTGTATAGCGGTGTAGAGCACTGTGCCTGTATAGCGGTGTAGAACACTGTGCCTGTATAGCGGTGTAGAACACTGTGCCTGTATAGCGGTGTAGAACACTGTGCCTGTATAGCGGTGTAGAACACTGTGCCTGTATAGCGGTGTAGAACACTGTGCCTGTATAGCGGTGTAGAACACTGTGCCTGTATAGCGGTGTAGAACACTGTGCCTGTATAGCGGTGTAGAACACTGTGCCTGTATAGCGGTGTAGAACACTGTGCCTGTATAGCGGTGTAGAACACTGTGCCTGTATAGCGGTGTAGTACACTGTGCCTGTATAGCGGTGTAGAACACTGTGCCTGTATAGTGGTGTAGAACACTGTGCCTGTATAGCGGTGTAGAACACTGTGCCTGTATAGCGGTGTAGAACACTATGCCTGTATAGCGGTGTAGAACACTGTGCCTGTATAGCGGTGTAGAACACTGTGCCTGTATAGCGGTGTAGAACACTGTGCCTGTATAGCGGTGTAGAACACTGTGCCTGTATAGTGGTGTAGAACACTGTGCCTGTATAGTGGTGTAGAACACTGTGCCTGTATAGCGGTGTAGAACACTGTGCCTGTATAGCGGTGTAGAGCACTGTGCCTGTATAGGGGTGTAGAACACTGTGCCTGTATAGCGGTGTAGAACACTGTGCCTGTATAGCGGTGTAGAACACTGTGCCTGTATAGCGGTGTAGAACACTGTGCCTGTATAGCGGTGTAGAACACTGTGCCTGTATAGTGGTGTAGAACACTGTGCCTGTATAGCGGTGTAGAACACTGTGCCTGTATAGCGGTGTAGAACACTGTGCCTGTATAGCGGTGTAGAACACTGTGCCTGTATAGCGGTGTAGAACACTGTGCCTGTATAGCGGTGTAGAACACTGTGCCTGTATAGCGGTGTAGAACACTGTGCCTGTATAGCGGTGTAGAACACTGTGCCTGTATAGCGGTGTAGAGCACTGTGCCTGTATAGCGGTGTAGAACACTGTGCCTGTATAGCGGTGTAGAGCACTGTGCCTGTATATCGGTGTAGAACACTGTGCCTGTATAGCGGTGTAGAACACTGTGCCTGTATAGCGGTGTAGAACACTGTGCCTGTATAGCGGTGTAGAACACTGTGCCTGTATAGCGGTGTAGAACACTGTGCCTGTATAGCGGTGTAGAGCACTGTGCCTGTATAGCGGTGTAGAGCACTGTGCCTGTATAGCGGTGTAGAACACTGTGCCTGTATAGCGGTGTAGAACACTGTGCCTGTATAGCGGTGTAGAACACTGTGCCTGTATAGCGGTGTAGAACACTGTGCCTGTATAGCGGTGTAGAACACTGTGCCTGTATAGCGGTGTAGAACACTGTTCCTGTATAGCGGTGTAGAACACTGTGCCTGTATAGCGGTGTAGAACACTGTGCCTGTATAGCGGTGTAGAGCACTGTGCCTGTATAGCGGTGTAGAACACTGTGCCTGTATAGCGGTGTAGAACACTGTGCCTGTATAACGGTGTAGAACACTGTGCCTGTATAGCGGTGTAGAACACTGTGCCTGTATAGCGGTGTAGAACACTGTGCCTGTATAGCGGTGTAGAACACTGTGCCTGTATAGCGGTGTAGAGCACTGTGCCTGTATAGTGGTGTAAAGCACTGTGCCTGTATAGCGGTGTAACGGAACGCCTAGCACCCCGACCGGGTACCTCCGTTGATAGATGCTCCTAGTGCTTCCAGAGGACTCCAAGCACTCCACTCGACACCGTCAGCACTGCAGACCCCACGAACCGCCGAAGCTTGGTGGAGGTCTCGCCGTCTCCTACCCACCCTGGACCTACGACAAGGCTCCAGGCTCCAGTGGGTGAACCTCTCCTAAATCAAGAGACAGGAACCAGGAGCAAGCTCTTAAAAGAGCTTATACTCAGGGGAGTATTATGATATAGCAATCCCCAAGAGTGTAGTTATCCCATGAGCCAAACATGAGCCAAGACTTCATGAAGGTATAAAACAGGAACTCCCTTTATTTTAAAACACAAGCATTTTATACACATCTCCCAACAAGGTTACCACCCACAGGGTTTTGTAAAAACAGCCAATCACATGTACCTACAGTATTCAACCTTCCCAGCAATTGTACACAAAATCCCCTTCCCTCTATCTGTAACGCAATAAACAAAATACAATGAGCATTGTCTGAGACGCAATTAACTAACACAATGAACATTGTCTGAGACGCAATCCACAAAATACCATTACCAAACGTAATGGACTAACTTGAACCCTGGTCTAATTCGTGGGGGTGAGAGTTCAAGTTATATAACTGTCAATGTAGGATTGGCACACTCAAAACATGCGGAGCCCCACGGAGTTGAAACAATTTATTATAACTACGTTTGATAAAATACAATAAAATACATAAAATAAATTAAACAATGGTAGTAGTTTTGTAATATTCAAATCAACTTATTGCAGACAAAGTATCCTGGATGTTCTCAATAGTGGATGGGTCTGCAATGACACACAATAGATGCTTAACTGCAGATCCTAACAACAGGGTGTTGTCTTGCAAATAAAACGCACTCTAGGTCACTACAGTCCATATGTATACAAGTCACAAAATATTCAGAAGGACTGTTTGAATTCCAGGAGGTTGCATCAAACTCCGGTCATATTCATATGCAAGAAAAACGCACTGAGAGACTCTACATGCAGAAAAGCGCATACAGTGATTTCCTATGCAGGCACTATATTCCTATCTCTGTATATCTACAGTTTCTGCAATCCATGCATTCCAAGGTTGTTATAGGAGTTTTTCATAAGAATTTTCTGCATGCATTTATATTTGTATTTTTCTCAAGAATTCTATTTAAGAGGATCCTCAAAGAAGTTATTCCACACAAAGTCCCGATTGCAATATTCACATATGAACGCTATATTGTTGTTTCGTTATAAATGTAAGTTTGTAACGATAACCCACATTTGTGGGCTTACCTGGCCTTTTTATTCAGCTGCTTTTTTCTGGGTGATTGTCGCTTCCGACTTTAGGCCGGCGTCCCGGTCTTTGCTGTGTCAGCGGCTTAGTATTCCCCAGTGATGACTTTCAGCTGGTTGCAGGCAGGTTAATATAGAGCGTCTTGTTTGAATCCTCGATATCCTCTGGTTTTTAACAGTGCACTGTTATTTCGGGGTTCAAATCCTTCAGGGGTGAAACTCTCGCCAGACGCGTTTCGGGGACACTCTCCCCTTCCTCAGTGGCATCACCCCTATGAGTGAATGGTGGGTTTTTATATCCCTCACGGTCTTGTGTGGAAAAGGATCATGGGAAAAGAAAGGGATCATGGGAAAATGGTATTCTGGAAAAGAAGGAGTATGGATTCTCCCAATATAGGTCTTCCCCTACCATATTTCTTTTTCAATCTTTTTCAATCTTATTCATCCATGATCATTCAAGGATTGATAAATGATATGATTCTTAATTTTCAAAATATTTTTATGCATGCGTTTTTTGCATGCGTTTTTGCATGCGTTTTTTGCATGCATTTTTTTATTTTTTATTTTTTTGATATTTGTTTACATTCTTTACTCCTGAATCTGCTGTAAACCATATTTTCTCAGAATAACATTCATAGATAGTTCAAAGTTCATAAGTCATACGATATTGTTGCTTTTCATACATGCGGTTTTTGGTTGCGGTTATTGTGCGTTTTTTTAAGATTGCGTTTTTTCACCATTTGTTGCATTTTTTGAACCATTTGTTGCGTTTTTTAAAAATTTGTTGTGTTTTTACTTCGAAATGTACTATACCCCATGTTGCATTAAAATAACATTGATATTTAAAATTGTAGGGCAATTTTAGCAGCTTAAAAATCACCTCAAATTGGGTCGGATGGCGATACATCCGACACGTTCAGGGAAGAGTTAGGGGGCGCACGCCCGTGGCCCAGAGAGAGTCACAGTGCTGATAAACAGGCAAACATGCGACTCTCTGTGGACTCACGGGCGGGCGACCCTCCGTCTTATAAAAAGCCAAATATTTCAAGCTCTGAGTTTAGTCCCCTTGGCATCATGCTCCCAAAGTCGTATATACGTCTCGATTCCGCTCTCGACATTTTCTCTATGTGATTGCCCCCCGTCCAGTGTGTGTCTATCTTCTCCAGCGCCATAAATGTCAGGCCTGTACAGCTTTTGTTATGTGTCTCTTTAAAATGCTTAGATAGTGGATTATTTTCGCATCCTTTTGTGATATTGTTGAGATGTTCCGATATTCTCACTTTCAGCTGTCTTTTAGTACGGCCAATATACTGTTTAGGACAAGGGCACTGGATTAGGTAGACCACACTGGAGGAATTGCATGTCAGAGGTTGTTTCACTGTCATCGAGAAGGCGTTTTGGGTTGAGGAAATTTCTGTCATTTTTTTGGGAAATTTAGTTTTCCTACATCCTATGCATGTTCCACATCTAAAGAAACCTTTAGCATTCAGCCAGCCTGATGTGTTTGTTTTCTTCTTTTTGTCCTTTATTGAGGGAGCCCCCTCAATAAAGGACAAAAAGAAGAAAACAGCCCCCTCAATAAAGGACAAAAAGAAGAAAACAGCCCCCTCAATAAAGGACAAAAAGAAGAAAACAAACACATCAGGCTGGCTGAATGCTAAAGGTTTCTTTAGATCTGGAACATGCATAGGATGTAGGAAAACTAAATTTCCCAAAAAAATGACCCAAAATGCCTTCTCGATGACAGTGAAACAACCTCTGACATGCAATTCCTCCAGTGTGGTCTACCTAATCCAGTGCCCTTGTCCTAAACAGTATATTGGCCGTACTAAAAGACAGCTGAAAGTGAGAATATCGGAACATCTGAACAATATCACAAAAGGATGCGAAAATAATCCACTATCTAAGCATTTTAAAGAGACACATAACAAAAGCTGTACAGGCCTGACATTTATGGCGCTGGAGAAGATAGACACACACTGGACGGGGGGCAATCACATAGAGAAAATGTCGAGAGCGGAATCGAGACGTATATACGACTTTGGGAGCATGATGCCAAGGGGACTAAACTCAGAGCTTGAAATATTTGGCTTTTTATAAGACGGAGGGTCGCCCGCCCGTGAGTCCACAGAGAGTCGCATGTTTGCCTGTTTATCAGCACTGTGACTCTCTCTGGGCCACGGGCGTGCGCCCCCTAACTCTTCCCTGAACGTGTCGGATGTATCGCCATCCGACCCAATTTGAGGTGATTTTTAAGCTGCTAAAATTGCCCTACAATTTTAAATATCAATGTTATTTTAATGCAACATGGGGTATAGTACATTTCGAAGTAAAAACACAACAAATTTTTAAAAAACGCAACAAATGGTTCAAAAAATGCAACAAATGGTGAAAAAACGCAATCTTAAAAAAACGCACAATAACCGCAACCAAAAACCGCATGTATGAAAAGCAACAATATCGTATGACTTATGAACTTTGAACTATCTATGAATGTTATTCTGAGAAAATATGGTTTACAGCAGATTCAGGAGTAAAGAATGTAAACAAATATCAAAAAAATAAAAAATAAAAAAATGCATGCAAAAAACGCATGCAAAAACGCATGCAAAAAACGCATGCATAAAAATATTTTGAAAATTAAGAATCATATCATTTATCAATCCTTGAATGATCATGGATGAATAAGATTGAAAAAGATTGAAAAAGAAATATGGTAGGGGAAGACCTATATTGGGAGAATCCATACTCCTTCTTTACCAGAATACCATTTTCCCATGATCCCTTTCTTTTCCCATGATCCTTTTCCACACAAGACCGTGAGGGATATAAAAACCCACCATTCACTCATAGGGGTGATGCCACTGAGGAAGGGGAGAGTGTCCCCGAAACGCGTCTGGCGAGAGTTTCACCCCTGAAGGATTTGAACCCCGAAATAACAGTGCACTGTTAAAAACCAGAGGATATCGAGGATTCAAACAAGACGCTCTATATTAACCTGCCTGCAACCAGCTGAAAGTCATCACTGGGGAATACTAAGCCGCTGACACAGCAAAGACCGGGACGCCGGCCTAAAGTCGGAAGCGACAATCACCCAGAAAAAAACAGCTGAATAAAAAGGCCAGGTAAGCCCACAAATGTGGGTTATCGTTACAAACTTACATTTATAACGAAACAACAATATAGCGTTCATATGTGAATATTGCAATCGGGACTTTGTGTGGAATAACTTCTTTGAGGATCCTCTTAAATAGAATTCTTGAGAAAAATACAAATATAAATGCATGCAGAAAATTCTTATGAAAAACTCCTATAACAACCTTGGAATGCATGGATTGCAGAAACTGTAGATATACAGAGATAGGAATATAGTGCCTGCATAGGAAATCACTGTATGCGCTTTTCTGCATGTAGAGTCTCTCAGTGCGTTTTTCTTGCATATGAATATGACCGGAGTTTGATGCAACCTCCTGGAATTCAAACAGTCCTTCTGAATATTTTGTGACTTGTATACATATGGACTGTAGTGACCTAGAGTGCGTTTTATTTGCAAGACAACACCCTGTTGTTAGGATCTGCAGTTAAGCATCTATTGTGTGTCATTGCAGACCCATCCACTATTGAGAACATCCAGGATACTTTGTCTGCAATAAGTTGATTTGAATATTACAAAACTACTACCATTGTTTAATTTATTTTATGTATTTTATTGTATTTTATCATCTTTTATCAAACGTAGTTATAATAAATTGTTTCAACTCCGTGGGGCTCCGCATGTTTTGAGTGTGCCAATCCTACATTGACAGTTCTACAATTTGAAGGGTGAATTCATCAGATTGTGCACCTCTTATGGTTGTAGGACTAGTGAGCTATTTCCAATATATTTACTGAGAGTTCAAGTTAGGCCAAGTCTTTTGTAAACAAATGAGGCCTGGCTGATGAGAGGGCCCATAATCCTGGGGCAAGAGGCTAGCAGCCAGGCCCCTCCAAAACCCAGTGGTGAGGTTGGTTTCGCCACAAGCGGTGTAGAACACTGTGCCTGTATAGCGGTGTAGAACACTGTTCCTGTATAGTGGTGTAGAACACTGTTCCTGTATAGAGGTGTAGAACACTGTTCCTGTATAGAGGTGTAGAACACTTTGCCTGTATAGAGGTGTAGAACACTGTGCCTGTATAGCAGTGTAGAACACTGTGCCTGTATAGCGGTGTAGAGCACTGTGCCTGTATAGCGGTGTAGGGCACTGTGCCTGTATAGTGGTGTAGAACACTGTGCCTGTATAGCGGTGTAGAACACTGTGCCTGTATAGCGGTGTAGAACACTGTGCCTGTATAGCAGTGTAGAACACTGTGCCTGTATAGCGGTGTAGAACACTGTGCCTGTATAGCGGTGTAGAACACTGTGCCTGTATAGCGGTGTAGAACACTGTGCCTGTATAGCGGTGTAGAACACTGTGCCTGTATAGCGGTGTAGAACACTGTGCCTGTATAGTGGTGTAGAACACTGTGCCTGTATAGTGGTGTAGAACACTGTGCCTGTATAGTGGTGTAGAACACTGTGCCTGTATAGTGGTGTAGAACACTGTGCCTGTATAGCGGTGTAGAACACTGTGCCTGTATAGCGGTGTAGAACACTGTGCCTGTATAGCGGTGTAGAACACTGTGCCTGTATAGCGGTGTAGAACACTGTGCCTGTATAGCGGTGTAGAACACTGTGCCTGTATAGCGGTGTAGAACACTGTGCCTGTATAGTGGTGTAGAACACTGTGCCTGTATAGCGGTGTAGAACACTGTGCCTGTATAGCGGTGTAGAACACTGTGCCTGTATAGCGGTGTAGAACACTGTGCCTGTATAGTGTTTGTGGCAAACCCAGCCACTGTATATTGTCATTCCTGTATGTACGATGTTATTGCATTTGTGTATACCACTTTAAAGAACCAAAGTCGGCGTTTGTCACCCCGTTTGGCCTGTACCAGTTTAAAGTCATGCCATTCGGGATGAAAAATGCCAACGCCGACGGGTTATCCAGACAAACGGACATTTACAAGTGATCCGTGAGTACTCCTCCGGACATCCCCAAGCCGATCCGTTCAGACTGTGTATGCCGGCTTGGTTCTGGGGGAGCATTGTGGCAAACCCAGCCACTGTATATTGTCATTCCTGTATGTACGATGTTATTGCATATGTGTATACCACTTTAAAGAACCAAGCGTATATATGTTTTGTGTAATATGGTTCAGGTGGGCTGTAACGTTCCTATGCTGGCGGCATGAAAACCGCCAGCATTCATGCAATTGTATTTTGTTATGTGAGGGCACCCAGATAGCTAATTTTATTGTATTTGTGTACTCTGAGTGCCATTCACCTAATGATATGCACTCAGACTTGAGCTATCTGGGAATATGTTAAATGTCTGTGTTGCTGTGGGGGTGTGACATTGTGTGTTTGGGTGGTGATTTCTGTCCTGTTGTATCCACATGTGTATTGGTGATTTCACTTTGTCTTGAGAGAATTGGATTACTCCTCGGGTGTCTCCAGGGCAGAGAGGAGGAAACCATGATGCATTGTGGGGATGTGTTGTATCCTGAGTGCTACGTATCTGTCCTGTGTCACAGTCTTCCTTCTGGTCCCCTAGGGGCGTGTCCACCAGATGGGGACCTGCATAAATACGGGCGGGTAGCCCTCAATAAAGTGTTCCTGTTTTATACCTTCATGAAGTCTTGGCTCCTGTTTGGGGAATACGATAACTACACTCTTGGGGATTGCTATATCATAATACTCCCCTGAGTATAAGCTCTTGTAAGAGCTTGTTCATGGTTCCTGTCTACCAACGGAGACCTTGTGGATCGTGCTACCCCTCCGCTACAATTGCTGGCAAGCAACGGGATTTCAACTACCCAGCAAAGCAACTTTCGGCAGAATTCTAGCGAATAGAAGAAAGGAAGCAGCAATTCGTGAATTTACTCATTCGGTTGAAAACGGAACCCGGGAACACGTGGAAACTCACGAACGGCCGGTGAATGGGCACGAATTATGCACTTTTGAAACGAAGTACTTTGAAAGAGTTACTGGAGTCAAGGGGAACAGTAGCCAGCAACAAGACAAAGGTTATATTAATCGCAGAGCTAATGGCAGGAGACAGAGCCGCGGCTGCTGCAGCACCTCCAAGGGAGGAGCCAACAGAATTTGAGAAGGAATACAGGAGCAGGATGGCTCTACTTCTACCAGCGCTATATGACCAGATGGCTGACAGAGTTTTTGGAGATGTGCAGGAATACATCATGCTTCGGAGGTCGCAGATAAACCAGCAGACTGGAGAAAGAGCCACGACGCCTGTTAACATCCTGCCAGGGAAAGCTAAAATTCCCTACCAAGCTTTTAAGAGCTATTCGGAAGTGGAGGGTGAGGTAGATGACTACCTGCAGGATTTTGAACGGTTATGCCAGTTGCACAATATCAGTGTGGAGGATCGGGTACCCCTACTGGCAGGGAGACTATCTGGTCGCGCCGCAGAGGCATATCGTGCCGTACCTGACGAGGACAGTACAAACTATGCCAAGGTAAAACAGGCCATTTTAGCTATGTATGAGATTACCTCCGAGGCCTACCAACTAAAGTTCAGAGACATTAAAAAGCTTGCCAGAGACACTCACACAGAATGGGCACACCGCCTACAACGAGCGGCAAAGGGGTGGTTGGAGGCCACCCAAATTAACACCCTGGAAGACCTGTTCCAACTCATGGTAATGGAGCAGTTCTTTGACGGGATACCCGCGCACCTGCAGAATTGGGTGTGGGATCGGAAGCCACGCACCCTACAAGACGCAGCCAAGCTAGCAGATGAGTTCCAGGATACCAGGAGGGAACAGCGCACTCAATCGAAACCAACCTATGGATCTACCACATCAGTACCAACCGTAAACACAGCCTTTCCAGCACGCCCGGGGGTAAGCAATAACACCTACACCCCCAGGTATCAAGCTCGCCCCCCGATACGATGCCACACCTGTAACCAACAGGGACATATGCAGCGGGACTGTCCCCGCAACCGACCACGGCCCAGCTGAAACCCCCCGGTACCCAACAACTGGGCAGCGGTTCATTGTGCCCAAGCGGAACCCTACAGAGTACCCGAGGTCCTAGCTTCCACCGAGGAACCCCTGGGCACACTACATGAGGTGAACCCTATCCAAACCGCCTCTGACAACCGCCAAGGGCACCGACAAGAGGTACAGATGGAGGGGAGAAAGGTACAGGGGTTACGAGACTCTGGGGCTACTATAACTCTAGTCCGCAACCACCTAGTACCCAAAGGCAACCTCACGGGGGAGTGTGTAGCAGTGCGTGCAGCAGGGGGAGCGATCTACAAGATCCCCACGACCAAAGTCCACCTGAATTGGGGAGCGGGGAATGGGAATGTGGAGGTGGGCCTGATGCAGGACTTACCCGCAGATGTTATTTTGGGCAATGACCTGGGGGAGCTGACTTCAGCTTTTGTTCCCCAGTCCATCAGCCATGAAGCTTATCCGGTTGTGACCCGGCAACAGGCTCGCACCACAGCACCACCTAACCACTCTGAGGCTCAGGTAAGCAATGCCTAATGTCACCCCCTGGGCGTCCCCCCTAGAATTTGGGTCAGAAGTGGCCCTAGACTCTTCCTTACAGCTATACAAAGACCGTGTGGATAAGAATCAGGCAGGGTTAGAAGGGGAAAGGTACACCTGGGAAAAGGGACTCTTATACCGCCAAGCCGAAAAAGTAATAGCCGGAGCGATCCCTATACCCATGAAGCAATTAATTGTCCCCCGGAAATATAGATTGGAACTGCTGCGCATAGCACACGACATACCCCTGTCCGGACACTTAGGAATCAGTCGTACTAAACACCGGCTGACCCAGAATTTCTTTTGGCCTGGTATCTCCCAGGATGTACGGCGATATTGCCAGACCTGTGATACCTGCCAAAGGGTAGGGAAGAGGGGTGACCGATACAAGGCCCGGCTACGATCCCTACCCATAATTGAGGAACCCTTTAGCCGGGTCGCAGTAGATATAATAGGACCCTTAGCGAAAACCCAGCCCTTCCAGCAAGAAATACGTTCTAACGGTGGTAGACTACGCCACCAGATACCCTGAGGCAGTGGCCTTGACCAATGTGCATGCTGAAACGGTGGCCGATGCCCTGATGCGAATCTTCTCCCGCGTGGGATTTCCCCGGGAGATTATTTCGGATAGGGGCACTCAGTTCACCACTGAAGTAATGCACCGGCTCTGGAAGATATGTGGGGTACAACAAATTTTGAACTCCGCATATCACCCCCAGTCCAACGGGCTCTGTGAACGTTTTAATGGCACTCTCAAACAGATGATCCGTACGTTCATGGATACCCAGAGAGACTGGGAAAGGTTCCTTCCCCACTTAATGTTTGCATATAGGGAAGTACCCCAAGAATCCACCGGATTCTCCCCTTTCGAGCTTCTGTTCGGAAGGAGAGTGAGGGGCCCCCTCGACCTAATCCGAGAACATTGGGAAGGTGAGGGGACCATTAATGGTACACCTATCGTACCATATGTGCTGGAGTTTAGGGAACGCTTGGAGGCTCTAACTCAGACTGTACGCGACAACCTCCAGGCGGCCTAACAACGACAGAGCCGATGGTACGATAGGGGAGCCAGGGACCGCAGCTTTCAAGTCGGGCAAAAGGTATTAATCTTACGACCGGTCCACAAAGACAAGCTGCAGGCTTCCTGGCAGGGCCCATACAAGGTGGTAGAACAAATATGTGATACCACCTATGTGATCGGCCCAGCCACGGGCGCGGGGCCCAAACGCATGCTCCACGTAAACATGCTCAAACCTTACCAGGAGCGGACCGAAGAGGTCAACGCAATTTGCGCATCAGCGGCCGAAGACTTTGATAATTTACCTCTCCCAGACCTCCTAGATCAGGAGGGCCGGAACGGAGATTTGGGAGAGATACAGTTAGGAGAGCGGCTAAGCGCACAGGAACGTGTCCAAGTCCAAAACCTAATTAGGGAAAATGGGGCCATCTTCTCTAACCTACCCGGGTACACCCCATTGGCAACCCATAAGGTAGAAACCCTAGACCAGACTCCCCTTCGCCAACCGGCCTACCGTATCCCCGAATCAGTCAAAGGGAGTATGCATAAACAGCTTGAGGAGATGCTACAGCTAGGAGTGATATAGCACTCTGAGAGCCCTTGGGCCTCCCCAGTATATTTAGTGCCGAAACGGGACGGAACGAACCGCTTCTGCGTAGACTACCGGAGGCTCAACGACAAAACCACCTCCGATGCTTACCCGATGCCCAGGATAGACGAGCTCCTGGATAAAATGGCCAGAGGCCAGTACCTCACCACAATAGATCTGTGCAAAGGGTACTGGCAAATTCCACTAGCCGAGGACACCATCTGTAAGTCAGCGTTTGTCACCCCGTTTGGCCTGTACCAGTTTAAAGTCATGCCATTCGGGATGAAAAATGCCAACGCCGACGGGTTATCCAGACAAACGGACATTTACAAGTGATCCGTGAGTACTCCTCCGGACATCCCCAAGCCGATCCGTTCAGACTGTGTATGCCGGCTTGGTTCTGGGGGAGCATTGTGGCAAACCCAGCCACTGTATATTGTCATTCCTGTATGTACGATGTTATTGCATATGTGTATACCACTTTAAAGAACCAATCGTATATATGTTTTGTGTAATATGGTTCAGGTGGGCTGTAACGTTCCTATGCTGGCGGCATGAAAACCGCCAGCATTCATGCAATTGTATATTGTTATGTGAGGGCACCCAGATAGCTAATTTTATTGTATTTGTGTACTCTGAGTGCCATTCACCTAATGATATGCACTCAGACTTGAGCTATCTGGGAATATGTTAAATGTCTGTGTTTACTGTGGGGGTGTGACATTGGGTGTTTGGGTGGTGATTTCTGTCCTGTTGTATCCACATGTGTATTGGCGATTTCCCTTTGTCTTGAGAGAATTGGATTACTCCTCGGGTGTCTCCAGGCCAGAGAGGAGGAAACCATGATGCATTGTGGGGATGTGTTGTGTCTGTGTATCCTGAGTTGCTGCATATCTGTCCTGTGTCACAGTCTTCCTTCTGGTCCACTAGGGGCGTGTCCACCAGATGGGGACCTGCATAAATACGGGCGGGTAGCCCTCAATAAAGAGTTCCTGTTTTATACCATCATGAAGTCTTGGCTCATTTTTGGGGGATGGAATAACTACACTCTTGGGGATTGCTATATCATAATACTCCCCTGAGTATAAGCTCTTTGTGGCGAAACCAACCTCGCCACTGGGTTTCAGAGGGGCCTGGCTACCAGCCTCTTGCCTCGGGATTATGGCCCATACTGATTTTAAAGGAGCAGACAGACCGGCCGCACAGCTTAAATCTGTCTTTGCAATTGTATTTTATTATGTGAGGGTACCCAGATAGCAAATTTTATTGTATTTGTGTATTCTTAATGCCATTCACTTAATGATATGCACCCAGACTTGAGCTATCTGGGAATATTTTAAATGTCTGTGTTTGCTGTGGGGGTGTGACATTGTGTGTTTGGGTGGTGATTTCTGTCCTGTTGTATCCACATGTGTATTGGCGATTTCCCTTTGTCCTGAGAGATAATTGAATTACTCCTCGGGTGTCTCCAGGGCAGAGAGGAGGAAACCATGATGCATTGTGGGGATGTGTTGTGTCTGTGTATCCTGAGTGCTACGTATCTGTCCTGTGTCACAGTCTTCCTTCTGGTCCCCTAGGGGCGTGTACACCAGATGGGGACCTGCATAAATACGGACGGGTAGCCCTCAATAAAGTGTTCCTGTTTTACACTCAACATAGAGCCTCGTCTCATGTGTGTGGGGATTGCTATACTTGTATACTCCCCTGGCTATTACTCCTAGCTCTTGTAAGAGCTGTTCCTGGTTCCTGTGGTGGTATCGGTGTCGAGCGGAGTGCTTGGAGTCCTCGGGAGGCACGGGGAGCATTTATCAATGGAGGTACCCGGTCGGGGTGCTAGGAGATCCGTTACACTCTTGTAAGAGCTTGCTCCTGGTTCCTGTGTACCAGCGGAGACCTTGTGGATCGTGCTACCCCTCCGCTACAGTGGTGTAGAGCACTGTGCCTGTATAGCGGTGTAGAGCACTGTGCCTGTATAGCGGTGTAGAACACTGTGCCTGTATAGCGGTGTAGAACACTGTGCCTGTATAGTGGTGTAGAACACGGTACCTGTATAGTGGTGTAGAACACTGTGCCTGTATAGCGGTGTAGAACACTGTGCCTGTATAGCGGTGTAGAGCACTGTGCCTGTATAGAGGTGTAGAACACTGTGCCTGTATAGCGGTGTAGAACACTGTGCCTGTATAGTGGTGTAGAACACTGTGCCTGTATAGCGGTGTAGAACACTGTGCCTGTATAGCGGTGTAGAACACGGTACCTGTATAGCGGTGTAGAACACTGTGCCTGTATAGCGGTGTAGAACACTGTGCCTGTATAGCGGTGTAGAACACTGTGCCTGTATAGCGGTGTAGAACACTGTGCCTGTATAGGGGTGTAGAACACTGTGCCTGTATAGGGGTGTAGAACACTGTGCCTGTATAGTGGTGTAGAACACTGTGCCTGTATAGTGGTGTAGAACACTGTGCCTGTATAGCGGTGTAGAACACTGTGCCTGTATAGCGGTGTAGAACACTGTGCCTGTATAGCGGTGTAGAACACTGTGCCTGTATAGCGGTGTAGAACACTGTGCCTGTATAGCGGTGTAGAACACTGTGCCTGTATAGCGGTGTTGAACACTGTGCCTGTATAGTGGTGTAGAACACTGTGGCTGTATAGCAGCACGGTGGCTCAGTGGTTAGCACTGTTGCCTTGCAGCACTGGGGTCCTAGGCTCGAATCCGACCAAGGGCAACATCTGCATGGAGTTTGTATGTTCTCCCCGTGTTTGCGTGGGTTTCCTCCGGGTTCTCCGGTTTCCTCCCACACTCCAAAGACATACTTACAGCGCATCGAGGCCCGAAGGGTAAGACTGCGTGTACACAAGACTATACATCATCATCATCATAGCGGTGTAGAACACTGTGCCTGTATAGTGGTGTAGAACACTGTGCCTGTATAGTGGTGTAGAACACTGTGCCTGTATAGTGGTGTAGAACACTGTGCCTGTATAGCGGTGTAGAACACTGTGCCTGTATAGCGGTGTAGAACACTGTGCCTGTATAGCGGTGTAGAACACTGTGCCTGTATAGCGGTGTAGAACACTGTGCCTGGCAGTAACACACATAGGTGGTAGTGAGATAATACTGTGAGTCCGTATAACATGCAGATGACAGGCGTCGCTCTTACAATCACTGCACACTTCACTTATTTGGGCAGTCACGGGGCCAAAACTGACCAAATAACTCAAGTGTGAACTCAGCCTTACAGGTCGATGTTAGCGCCAAGAAGAAGCGCACTCCTTTTACACCGTCATCATATGATTCCACGTAGATGTCTACAACCTGTTCTATTAACCCCTTATACAAGTAGAGTCCCCGACAGAGTGAAGAGGGGGTCAGCAGTAAGGTTGTGGTGACGTCACTGATTATTTTGCCCTTCCTCTGATCCGTCAGAACAATAACCCACAAAAAACGGATCCTGTCTGTGGAGCATCCGCCTTCACTCGGTCAGCATTAGGTCAGTAATCCATCAGTATTGCTAAAGCCAAAAAAAACAGGAGTGGATCCAAAACAGAGATGACACGTGAATGGAATATTTGCATGTCTCCTGTGTTTTGTACCCACTCCTGCTTTTGGCTACCAAATCATAAGCTAATTCTGATAGGACCATACAGGCCTTACAGCTGCTGCACAGACAGGATCCGCTGTGCGTCTCATTTTTCCTTACTTCTGACAGATCAGAAGAAGGGTCAAATAAATGATGATGTCATCCAGGCCGAAAGGCAAAATAGTGGCCCAGTCATGAAGTGGGGCAGGTGGGAACAGTATGAGAAGTCCACAGAGTGGCCCTATGACATAGTCGTGAGGTGGAAACAGCATGAGGAGACCACAGAGTGTCCCAATGGCAGAGTCTGGAGGTGGCAGCAGCATCAGGAGGCCACAGAGTGGCAAGGTGACATAGTGTGGAGGTGGCAACAGCATGAGGAGACCACAGAGTGGCTAGATGACATAGTGTGGAGGTGGCAGCAGCATCATGAGGCCACAGATTGGCCCGGTGACAGAGTGGGGAGGTGGATGGCAATACCAGTACCCGCCGACATAGGTGGGTGAAAGAAGGAGCACTTGGCATCAGATGTGTGGCATCAGGCGGGTGGCAGCATCAGAATAGTAGCTGTTGCAGGTAGCCAGAAGAAATCGGTCTCTTCTGTCAAAATGTTGGTGTGGCACCATGGATAATCTAGTCTGATGCATCAGGCATTGGTGGGTGGAAATCGTGGCTGATCTACGCCTGATTCATCTTGACAAAGGTCAGTCTCTCCACATTTTGGGTGGACAGGCGAGTTCTTCTTGGGGTAACTATGGCCCCCGCCGCACTAAACACCCGCTCTAATGCCACACTACTAGCCAGGCCGGACAGCTTTTCCAGGGCAAACTCTGCCAGGTGTGGCCACAAATCCAGTTTGTCTGCCCAGTAGTCCAGCGTATCTTCAATGTGGGGTGGCAAGGTACTGTCCAAGTAGGCCACCACCTGCTGGTTCAGGTTCTGCTCCAGGACTAGCTGATGCTGGTGAGTAGTTTCTTCACTAGGTGGGTGAAGAAAGCTGCTCATCAGCGACTGTAGACTCTGGCTGCTGCTGATGGAGCTGGTACTGCTCCTACCACCCCACCCCTCCACAGCAGCCATGGCAGAGGAACGTGAGCGCAGAGGGCCCCCACGGTCAGACCTGCAAGAGAATGGATGATGGCGCAGATAGGCAGCGGCCAACTGACTACATAGGATGTCTCTGTAATAGTTCAATTTGCCCTCCCTCTCAGTGGGTGTAAAAAATGCCCCATTTTGGACCGGTAGTGAGTGTCCAACAAGGTGGAGAGCCAGAAGTCATCCCACTGCCGAATGGTGACAATTCGGCTGTCACTACGCAAGCAAGTGAGCATGCATCATGCCATTTGTGCAAGTGACTCGGAGGTACTCCCTGCCTCCATCTCCACTGCATACTGCCACGGTGTGTCTGGGTCCTCTGCCTCGTCTTCCTCTTCGCCCTGTAGCTCCTCAGCCCTCCTTGACGCAGCGCCGACACCATGTTCTTCCCGTTGTCGGTCACCATGGTTCCGATTTTGAGTTGTCGAGGAGAAAGCCAGGATTCGATTTCTTGATGAAGTACACGGAGCAGTTCCTCCCCTGTGTCACTCCGTTTGCCCAGGCAAATGAGGTGCAGAACAACGTGACACCGCCGTGCCCTGCACATGTGCTTTGCAAGAAGGACAAAGAAAAGATGGCCTTCATCTTACCTATGGGACTGTACGAGTTCAACCGGATGCCATTCGGCCTTTCCAATGCCCCGGGAACATTCCAGCGGTTGATGGAGCACTGTCTGGGGATCTAAACTTTGAGTCAGTATTGATATACCTGGACGAGATAGTAGTGTTTGGGGCCTCCTTTGAGGATCACCACCAAAAGTTGTGACAGGTTGCGAGACCATGGGCTCAAGATCAAGTCCAAGAAGTGCCAACTGTTTCGACAGCAGATAGAGTATTTGGGTCATTTGGTCACCCAGGAGGGGGTAAAGCCAGCCCGCAGCAAGGTGGAGGCCGTCCAGAAGTGGCCCTAGCCGAGTACACTACGAGAGGTGTGGGCATTCGTGAAACTGGACAGCTACTACAGGAGGTTTATACCGTATATATCAAGGGGCACTGTGGGGTGCCCAAAGAATCATCCCATCGAGTGGGGACCCCAGCAAAAGAGGCTTTTGAAGCAGTGAAGGAAGCACTGGCGATTCTGGCTTATGTGCGGTTCGACACCCCATTCCTGCTTTACACTGACGGAAGTCTACATGGTCTGGGGGCTGTGTTATCTAAAGTTCAGAATGGATGTGAGAGAGTCATTGCCTATGGCAGCCGGTATCTGAGGGAGTCAGAGCACAACCCTGACAACTATAGCTTCTTTTAATTGGAACTACTGGCACTGGTGTGGGCCATGACCGAAAGGTTTGTGTACCTGACATATGCAGAGGTGACCGTGATGATAGACAACAACCCGTTAGCAAATCTGGAGAATGCCAAGCTCGGTGCGCTTGAGCAGAGGTGGTTTGCTCACCTTTCTAAGTACCAATACCGCACCAAGTTCCGGTCAGGTAGGGAGAATGGCAACGTTGATGCCCTCTCCCGAGTCCCTATAGGGTTGTCGGCTCAGAGTGCCATGAGGAGCTAGAGGACACTGATACTCCTGACATTGGTCGATTACCTATGTTCCAGGACGTGGCACATTCAAGTGGGGTGGCATCTGGGATGCCAATGGTGCTGGGAAAGACGTTGGCTGATTGGGAGAGGGTTCAGAATGGCTGCCAAGACCTGTGGAAAGTGAACAAATGGGTCCGGACCAAGATCTGGCCTCGGCCAGAAGAGCGGGCCTGTCTGACTTCAGAGGGCCAAAAGTTGTTGAGGCAGTAGGATAAGCTGACTGTTACCCAGGACCTTCTGTGTCGGACCATATCCTTGCAATCAGAATTGCAATACCGGCGACAGATTGTCATCCCCATGTCATTGGGACCGAAGGCTGCCTGGGAAGCCCATGAGAGGGGTGCCCATTTTGGAAGCGTTCAAGTGGCTCCAACGGCTGGTATACTGTCCAGATTTGGCAGACATGGTGGCCGAGGCATGACTTAAGTGTCCGCCCTGCGGGCTGAGTAAGAGTACTGAACAGCGGGCTCCTGTCCAGGTCATCTGCACCTCAGCATCCCTAGAGCTCCTTATGATCGATTATGTACAGATTTCGTACTCTATCTTGGGACACTCGTACTCGTCATGACAGATCATTTCGCAAAGGATGCGGTGGCTGTACCAACCAGAGACCAGTCAGCAGATTCGGCCGCTGAAGCGGTCTGAAAACACTTTATACAAGTGTTCGGGTGTCCATGGAGGATACATTCAGACCAGGGGGCATGTTTTCAGGGTACTCTAATGAATGAGCTGTACCAACTGTGTGGGATCGAACGTTCCCGCACCACCCCGTTTCAACCGCACCTTGCTCCAGATGCTGCGGACTCTGGAGGACAGCCAAAAGGCTCGGTGGCCTACCTACCTGAACTGATGTGGGCCTATAACAAAAGGGTACACAGTACCACTGAATACTCTACAAATATGCTCATGTTTGGGAGAGCCGGACGGGAGATTGAAGATCTCCATATGCTCGATCTGATGGGAAGTTGGATGGGCAGTTGGAGGCAGTCCCATAAGAGGAGGGTAGACTCTGCCATCCCAGTATATGAGGTAGAGGTAATAGGGACTGGGGGGCCCTCATGAAACTTGCACCGTAACATGTTGAGGCGTTGTAATTTTGATGAGCCAGTGTGCATGGAGGAGATGCCTCCTCCAGTACAGAGGAAATCCCCTTAGAGGAGGAGGAATAGTGGGTTGTCCCTGCCCCGGTACCCACAGAGGCTCCAGCCGTGGCAAGTTTGCCACCCAGAGAAAGTGTGCTCTCCCATTAGATGTGCCTGACGTCCCCAGTGCTACTGAACCTATCACTCTACGAAGGTCAACGAGGCCCAATGCTGGTGTGCCCCCACAGCGTTATGCCCAGGATGAGTTTGTACGGGGAGGGTTGCCTAGGATGACAACCTCTAGTGGGGTGACATGTGAGATGAGGAAACAGCTCTCCTTGTCTGAACACTGTTTGTATAGATTAAATTAAATTATCTGGACTGACATTCTGCTGTTTGGCCACAAGATGCCGCTGTTTCCAAAACACAGCTAACAGACTGCATATATTTCCATATTCATGAGAAGTGGAGTTTCAGAGGCTGGAGAAGAAAAGGACGCTTCCATCTTAGAGGAAGCTGAGACTGAGAAACTGTGTGAGCACAGAATCTGACGGCATCCTGGTGTGAGAGCACCCCTCAGTGACCAGAGCGGCAGCTAAGTGAAGCTGATCGTGTCCAAAACCCTGATCCTGTCCAGAGAAATGAGGATTTTTTCCAGGAACGCTGAGGAGCAAAGTGACATACACTGCGGGACCTCATGCTTGTTGGAGAGGCATTTGTTCTGTTCAGAGTCACCAACGGAGGCAGAGCAGATCCAGGTCGGTAAGATCGTGCACGCACCTCATCACAGTGTTAGCGCCTAGAGACTGAGACCAGGCCTGAAGTTAGCTAAGTTAGCTACTGTAGATAGGGTCTCTGTTTGTCTCCGGCCCCAAGTGTTCATTTCAAGGACTCCATAGTTTAAAGGGACATTTCACACCGGAGATCCATCTGTAGCAGTATATATACAGTATACTGTCCTCTGTAGTATATATATATATACAGTATACTGTCCTCTGTAGTATATATATACACAGTATACTGTCCTCTGTAGTATATATATACACAGTATACTGTCCTCTGTAGCCGTATACTGTCCTCTGTTGTATATACAGGGAGTGCAGAATTATTAGGCAAGTTGTATTTTTGAGGATTAATTTTATTATTGAACAACAACCATGTTCTCAATGAACCCAAAAAACTCATTAATATCAAAGCTGAATATTTTTGGAAGTAGTTTTTAGTTTGTTTTTAGTTTTAGCTATTTTAGGGGGATATCTGTGTGTGCAGGTGACTATTACTGTGCATAATTATTAGGCAACTTAACAAAAAACAAATATATACCCATTTCAATTATTTATTTTTACCAGTGAAACCAATATAACATCTCAACATGCACAAATATACATTTCTGACATTCAAAAACAAAACAAAAACAAATCAGTGACCAATATAGCCACCTTTCTTTGCAAGGACACTCAAAAGCCTGCCATCCATGGATTCTGTCAGTGTTTTGATCTGTTCACCATCAACATTGCGTGCAGCAGCAACCACAGCCTCCCAGACATTGTTCAGAGAGGTGTACTGTTTTCCCTCCTTGTAAATCTCACATTTGATGATGGACCACAGGTTCTCAATGGGGTTCAGATCAGGTGAACAAGGAGGCCATGTCATTAGATTTTCTTATTTTATACCCTTTCTTGCCAGCCACGCTGTGGAGTACTTGAACGCGTGTGATGGAGCATTGTTCTGCATGAAAATCATGTTTTTCTTGAAGGATGCAGACTTCTTCCTGTACCACTGCTTGAAGAAGGTGTCTTCCAGAAACTGGCAGTAGGACTGGGAGTTGAGCTTGACTCCATCCTCAACCCGAAAAGTCCCCACAAGCTCATCTTTGATGATACCAGCCCAAACCAGTACTCCACCTCCACCTTGCTGGCGTCTGAGTCGGACTGGAGCTCTCTGCCCTTTACCAATCCAGCCACGGGCCCATCCATCTGGCCCATCAAGACTCACTCTCATTTCATCAGTCCATAAAACCTTAGAAAAATCAGTCTTGAGATATTTCTTGGCCCAGTCTTGACGTTTCAGCTTGTGTGTCTTGTTCAGTGGTGGTCGTCTTTCAGCCTTTCTTACCTTGGCCATGTCTCTGAGTATTGCACACCTTGTGCTTTTGGGCACTCCAGTGATGTTGCAGCTCTGAAATATGGCCAAACTGGTGGCAAGTGGCATCTTGGCAGCTGCACGCTTGACTTTTCTCAGTTCATGGGCAGTTATTTTGCGCCTTGGTTTTTCCACACGCTTCTTGCGACCCTGTTGACTATTTTGAATGAAACGCTTGATTGTTCGATGATCACGCTTCAGAAGCTTTGCAATTTTAAGAGTGCTGCATCCCTCTGCAAGATATCTCACTATTTTTGACTTTTCTCAGCCTGTCAAGTCCTTCTTTTGACCCATTTTGCCAAAGGAAAGGAAGTTGCCTAATAATTATGCACACCTAATATAGGGTGTTGATGTCATTAGACCACACCCCTTCTCATTACAGAGATGCACATCACCTAATATGCTTAATTGGTAGTAGGCTTTCGAGCCTATACAGCTTGGAGTAAGACAACATGCATAAAGAGGATGATGTGGTCAAAATACTCATTTGCCTAATAATTCTGCACGCAGTGTATATATATATTTGTGTAAGGGGCTTACGGTAGTACAGTGAAGAGCCCTGGGAAAGCAGGGAATGAGTGCAGTCGGTTGTGGTGTGCCGAAACCGAGGATGAGGTAGGCCTGAGAAAGAAGAGGGCAAAAATGGAAATAAACCAGTTTATTGTAGCCAATTGATGTATCAATAGCTCCACCCGACATGTTTTGGAAAGCCACTCTTAACTCTTGTGTTGGATTGGGAATGTATTGCGCGTAAGCGGATGACTTCCAGCGCCCCAATTTCCTGATGACATGAATGAGGATGTTGGCACTGGAGGCCGTGGACGTGGCTCCAATGCGAAAGGAGTGCCCTGAGTAGTTGGCTGCGTTGAGGCCTAATTGTGTGAGGGATGACCTGACATGGGTCATGAAGGTGGCGGTGGTGAGTACCGAACCATTTAGTTGAAGCAGCGGTTGAGAGGGTAGAAACTTGTGACGCTGATTGTAAGCATCCAGAACCCTGACTGGACACCATCTGTTGTGCGTGGGGTAATATGAAATGTTGACGGGCGAGTGCTGACTATTCTTGGAGTGAGGTAAGGACAGGATGTAGTGATCCATGTGTTTCGACAAGTGGGAGACAAGAAGACAAGGTGAGGTTCGGGTCGTGGAGGCTGTAGTGAATTTCCCGGAACTCAGGAATCCGTAGAAGGTCAAGTAAATGCCGTATTGATGATGGAGTTGGTATCTGTTTCAAGGAGGCGTGGCGTCCAGTAAGTCGGATAATGCTTTGAAGATATGATTGATTATGGGTAGCCTCTGGGCTGGACGTGCGGGTTCCATTTCCTGAATACCTCTGAGTATGGTTTTGATCTGGTGCGAGGACATGAAGCTGATGTTATTGGGGTGTATGATTAGCATATGATGTTGAATGCCAGTGAGATATAGTTTGATGGTGTTGTATGACATTTGAGTTTGAGGTTGCAAAAAGAAGCCAACCCCGGAAGAGACGTCATGACAAAAGGGTGCGTGATGTTGTGTTCCAACAGGAACCTGTTGAATAGTGTGAACGCTCTGTCGTATGTTCTATGTGTATCGTCTGACAGTGATAAGCGGGACAAAGACTGGCTATGTCGCATGATGCCTTCTAATCCAGAATGAGCTGTTGAAATGATGGAGTGATGGAGGCCGTGGGTAACGCTGATGGGAGAGCTTGATGAAATGCCTGAAATTTGAAGCGAGACAGATTGTCAGCTGCCGTATTGCACACCCCCGGGACATGGGAACAATGTAAGAAGAAATTATTGCAAGCGGCCAACCAAGTAAATCTCCGCAGAAACCTCACGATTGTGAGGGATTTGGAATGATCTTTGTTGATGATCTGGCAGGTCGCCTGGTTGTCTGAATAGCACCGGACCGACATGTTTGCCCATGAATGACCCCACGCCACGGCAGCCGCCACGATGGGGTAGATCTCGAAAAGCGCTGAGGCAGTGGAGAATCCTTCCAAACCCCGGACCGCAGGAGGCCAGCTGCCCCACAGCCAATCGTTCCCAAAAATGGCCGCGAAGCCTGTGGTAGATGCCGCATCTGACCAGATAGAGGGGGAAGAGTCCGACAGCTGAGGGAGAAACAAGCTCCCGCCATTCCAGGTGGACAGAAATCTCCCCCACATGCCCAGATCTGCCGCAGCGTGGGCATCCAGGGACAACCTGTGCGAGTCGTGTAGGAAAAAGGGGGAGAGGTGCAGGAGCCGTGATATAAATGCGCGACCCTGAGGTATGATGCGCATGGCAAAGTTCAGGGAGCCCAGCAGGGACTGCAGTACTTTGCGGTTGCCGGTGCCGAGTTGAAGGTAGTTGTCAATGTGGGCGAGAATGTCCTGGATCTTCCCGGATGGCAAACTGGCTTGCATTGAGGCTGAATCCAACTGGGTACCCAGGAAAGGTGATGACCGTGTCTGGCCCTTCTGTCTTCTTGGTGGCGATGGGTACCCCAGGTTCCTCCTCCGGTATTATGTGCGCCGGGCTGACTTCTTGGTCCTCCAGGCTAACGGTCGGCGTGATCACTGGCAATCCGGCCGGCGCCAGTGACGCTGCCGGTGGTGGCCCTGCCAAGGAGAGGGTCGTGGTGACCGATTCCCGCCTATCCAACCTGGCGTTGACTTTAGACATGGATGTCATTAGAGAGGACAGCATGGCATGTATATCCCCTGTGCTGGACTGGCTAGGTCCTTCCCCTGCCTCCCTGTTATCGTTTGGCGTGCGCAGCAGCCGGAAAAGCTCTGCTTTCCTCGCCGTGGCGGGGAAGGGAACATGCCGTCACCTTAACTCCGTCGTTATGCGCAGGATTGTCCAGGATCTGATGGATGCTGGACTGGCTAGATCGTCTCCCTGGGTAGCAGTGACGGATCTAGCAGGGGTGCCAGGTAGGGAGAAGTTCTCTTTCCCTTCCAGAGACATGGTAAAACAAAACAGTTGATTAGCTTGGGGAAACACAGGATCGTGCTGGCTAGCTAGGCCGGATGGCGAAAAAATTATACTTGCATGGTGACAGATGAGGCCCTGCTAATTTGCCAAGCGGCTTGAGAGGCTCTACCTATGATTTGGCGGGAGGGGTTAATGAGGCCACTTGTGGTAGTGGCAGGAGCGTTGGCCTCTCGGTGACTGTAAGACAGGACTAGGGGAAGGGAGTGACAGGTGAGGCCCTCTCTATGCAACACGCGAGGCGGCTTACTAACAAGTTGGCGCGGTGGGCGGTTGCCCCTGTACGTTTGAGGCGGGGTGTCGGCCTCGTGGGACCACTAACTGATGGCGAAGCCAAGAAGGGGGTAACCTAGTGGGATTATAGTGCCCCTAAAACCAGCACGCTGATCCTAACGGGACCATCCGAAATGTAAGGAGGAAATCGTTTAAGAGCAGGTGAACGTACCTGGTAGCAAGAAAAAAATAAAATAAATTTCTGGACACACGTGCGACGCAAATAAGCTTAAGCTTGACCGCCTAAAAAAGGGGGGGGGACAGAAAGTAGTTGACGAGAGTGGACTGTGGTATAAACATTAGCATGACCCGAGAGGATCATAACTGTGATTTCTTACGTGGCGGAGCGTGTGATCGTGCGGACTGTATGGATTTCCAGTTTTTTTGAAGTTTTTTTTTTTTTTTTTTTCATGGTGGAACGTGTGGCCATGGACTATATGGCGGGTTTCCCTTTTATTTATTTATTTTTTATTTATTTATTTATTTATTTATTTTTTTGACCCTGGGGCAAAGTGGTGGGTTTATGTTTATGTGTGGGGGCTGTTTGACCTAATGGCGGTGGGGTGTTTTAACAAGGAGGGTTTGTGTGCAAGGCAAAACAGGCTGGATGCCCCCTGGACTGTGCAGCCTGTGTGGGTGGGGGCATGACGCTGAACTACTGGCCCGGAGCTCCGCCGGCCAGTCAGGAGGTCGGACAGACCTGGCGGCGGCACCCTGCACCAGCCGCAACGGCGGCGGCACCGCCGCGCATGCGCAGTACCCCGGCCGCGCGTGCGCAGACCAAACGCAGAGACGCGGCCGGCCGCCATCGGCAGCACGGCAGGAGGAGCGGCGGAACGGGACCGTAGGCAGGGGGGGGGGGGTCGCGTCGCCTTGAAGCAGCGTGCGTGCCCGGCGGTGCTGACCATGAGGGAGGGTGTGAGCAGTGTGGCCCTTTGAGCTGCGCAAGGTCATGTGAGCAAGTGTGTGATTTTTTGGCCTTGCTGTGACATGAACAGGGGGGGGGGGGGTGGGGGGGGGGGGGGGGGGGGGGCCATGAATGTAAGTGAGTTGCAGGGTGGTTTGTTGAACTGGAATGGGAGGAAAAACCCAGGAACAATAACCTGGGCTGGCTTGCTGCAGGGTGGTGACTGGAGTAGGGCTGCTGTGTGGTCGTATCCCTTGCCTCATAAAAGGCATGACAGACATGAATGGCAAATGACTTGTGAGCGAGAAACCGTGACATGAGTGCAATGATTGTGAAATGGAATGGTACAGGGGCAGGCACCGGGATGCGGCCGGGCGCCATCGGCCGCGCGGCAGGAGGAGCGGCGGAACAGGAAGGAGGCGGTGGGGAGGGGATGCTTGTGGCAGCGGTATGCCCAGTGGAGGCGGACATGAATGGAGGGTGTACCAGGTGCACCGCAGCTGGCACCTGTAGCCGTGCACATGAACATGAGTAGGGGGGGGGGGGGGCATGAATGTGGATGATGTGGGGTGATATGAACTGACCCAGAAATGGGGAATGAGCCCGGAACCACCAGGGTGCTGACCGGAGTGTTAGTACTGTGGGAAGACGCCAGAATAAGACATGAGAGAAATGAGATGCCGTGACATTGGTGCAGCGTGTATGAGATGAAACAAACCGAAATGGGGGATTAACCCAGGAACCATTGGCCGCCTGCTGCAGAGCTGTTGACCGGAATGGTGGCACGGTTGTGAACAAATTGTGCATGAACAGGCGTGACAGAAATGAATACAGGTGACTTGTATGAAAAATCCGTAACATTGGTGCGCGTTTGATGAAATGAAATGAACCGGTACAGGGGGCAACCGTGCGCCCCGGCTGTACCGTATGGATGACTCAGAAAACCACTGCCTGCAGCCGCAGGGGTGTTGACCGGAGTGGTGATACGGTGCAGATAACTTATGCATGAACAAGACATGACAGAAATGAAATGCTGGTGACTTGTGCGAGAAAGCCGTGACATTAGTGCAGCGTTTGGTGAAATGAAATGAACAGAAATGGGGGATTGCCCAAGAAAACGACTGCATGCTTGCCGCAGGGGTGCTGACCGGAATAGTGGTACGGTGTGGACAAATTGTGCCTGAACAAGGCGTGACAGAAATGAAATACTGGTGACTTGTACGAGAAAACAGTGACATTGGTGCAGCGTTTGGTGAAATGAATTGAACCGGTACAGGGGCAACCGTGGGGCCCCGGCTGTACCGTATAGATGACTCGCAGTTTAACGGGCAAACGTGACCCACAGTGAACCGAGTGAAGCCGGAAAAATAGAACCGAAATGCTCCAAATCCAGAACGGATGGCAACGAAAAAACTCCCAGAAATCCAGCGACTCGCAGGTAACTCTCCAGGAACTCCACAAGCGACCTCCTCTCTCAAAGCTCAGACCTCAATGATGCAGGAGCCAGGTAAGGGGAGTGCCCTAAATAGGCTGGAGGCGGACCTCAGCCCCTCCCACAAATCCAGGCAAATTGCCTTAATACATATATATATATTATACTGTACTCTGTAGTATATATATACAGTACACTGTCCTCTGTAGTATATATATACAGTATACTGTCCTCTGTAGTATATATACAGTATACTGTCCTCTGTAGTATATATACAGTATACTGTCCTCTGTAGTGTATATATACAGTATACTGTCCTCTGTAGTATATATACAGTATACTGTCCTCTGTAGTGTATATACAGTATACTGTCCTCTGTAGTATATATATACAGTATACTGTCCTCTGTAGTATATATACAGTATACTGTCCTCTGTAGTATATATACAGTATGCTGTCCTCTGTAGTATATATATACAGTATACTGTCCTCTGTAGTATATATACAGTATACTGTTCTCTGTAGTATATATATACAGTATACTGTCCTCTGTAGTATACATATATACCGTATACTGTCCTCTGTAGTATATATATATATACAGTATACTGTCCTCTGTAGTATATATACAGTATACTGTCCTCTGTAGTATATATATATACAGTATACTGTCCTCTGTAGTATATATATACAGTATACTGTCCTCTGTAGTATATATACAGTATACTGTTCTCTGTAGTATATATATACAGTATACTGTCCTCTGTAGTATATATATATACAGTATACTGTCCTCTGTAGTATATATACAGTATACTGTCCTCTGTAGTATATATATATACAGTATACTGTCCTCTGTAGTATATATACAGTATACTGTCCTCTGTAGTATATATATATACAGTATACTGTCCTCTGTAGTATATATACAGTATACTGTCCTCTGTAGTATATATATATACAGTATACTGTCCTCTGTAGTATATATACAGTATACTGTCCTCTGTAGTATATATATACAGTATACTGTCCTCTGTAGTATATATACAGTATACTGTTCTCTGTAGTATATATATACAGTATACTGTCCTCTGTAGTATAATATACAGTATACTGTCCTCTGTAGTATATATACACAGTATACTGTCCTCTGTAGTATATATACAGTATACTGTTCTCTGTAGTATATATATACAGTATACTGTCCTCTGTAGTATATATATACAGTATACTGTCCTCTGTAGTATATACAGTATACTGTCCTCTGTAGTATATATATACAGTATACTGTCCTCTGTAGTATATATACAGTATACTGTTCTCTGTAGTATATATATACCGTATACTGTCCTCTGTAGTATATATATATAGTATACTGTCCTCTGTAGTATATATACAGTATACTGTCCTCTGTAGTGTATATACAGTATACAGTCCTCTGTAGTGTATATACAGTATACTGTCCTCTGTAGTATATATATACAGTATACTGTCCTCTGTAGTATATATACAGTATACTGTCCTCTGTAGTATATATACAGTATACTGTCCTCTGTAGTATATACAGTATACTGTCTTCTGTAGTGTATATATACAGTATACTGTCCTCTGTAGTATATATACAGTATACTGTCCTCTGTAGTATATATACAGTATACTGTCCTCTGTAGTATATATATACAGTATACTGTCCTCTGTAGTATACATACAGTATACTGTCCTCTGTAGTATATATATACAGTATACTGTCCTCTGTAGTATATATATACAGTATACTGTCCTCTGTAGTATATATACAGTATACTGTCCTCTGTAGTATATATACAGTATACTGTCCTCTGTAGTATATATATACAGTATACTGTCCTCTGTAGTATATATATACAGTATACTGTCCTCTGTAGTATATATACAGTATACTGTCCTCTGTAGTATATATATACAGTATACTGTCCTCTGTAGTATATATACAGTATACTGTCCTCTGTAGTATATATACAGTATACTGTCCCCTGTAGTATATATATACAGTATACTGTCCTCTGTAGTATATATACAGTATACTGTCCTCTGTAGTATATATACAGTACACTGTCCTCTGTAGTATATATATACAGTACACTGTCCTCTGTAGTATATATATACAGTATACTGTCCTCTGTAGTATATATACAGTATACTGTCCTCTGTAGTATATATATACAGTATACTGTCCTCTGTAGTATATATATACAGTATACTGTCCTCTGTAGTATATATACAGTATACTGTCCTCTGTAGTATATATATACAGTATACTGTCCTCTGTAGTATATATACAGTATACTGTCCTCTGTAGTATATATATACAGTATACTGTCCTCTGTAGTGTATATATATAGTATACTGTCCTCTGTAGTGTATATATATAGTATACTGTCCTCTGTAGTGTATATATATAGTATACTGTCCTCTGTAGTATATATATACAGTATACTGTCCTCTGTAGTATATATATACAGTATACTGTCCTCTGTAGTATATATATACAGTATGCTGTCCTCTGTAGTATATATACAGTATGCTGTCCTCTGTAGTATATATACAGTATATTGTCCTCTGTAGTATATATATACAGTATACTGTCCTCTGTAGTATATATACAGTATACTGTCCTCTGTAGTGTATATATACATTATACTGTCCTCTGTAGTATATACACAGTATACTGTTCTCTGTAGTATATATATACAGTATACTGTCCTCTGTAGTATATATACAGTATACTGTCCTCTGTAGTATATATATACAGTATACTGTCCTCTGTAGTATATATACAGTATACTGTCCTCTGTAGTATATATACAGTATACTGTCCTCTGTAGTATATATATACAGTATACTGTCCTCTGTAGTATATATATACAGTATACTGTCCTCTGTAGTATATATACAGTATACTGTCCTCTGTAGTATATATATACAGTATACTGTCCTCTGTAGTATATATATACAGTATACTGTCCTCTGTAGTATATATACAGTATACTGTCCTCTGTAGTATATATACAGTATACTGTCCTCTGTAGTATATATACAGTATACTGTCCTCTGTAGTATATATACAGTATACTGTCCTCTGTAGTAATATACAGTATACTGTCCTCTGTAGTATATATACAGTATACTGTCCTCTGTAGTATATATACAGTATACTGTCCTCTGTAGTATATATACAGTATACTGTCCTCTGTAGTATATATACAGTATACTGTCCTCTGTAGTATATATATACAGTATACTGTCCTCTGTAGTATATATACAGTATACTGTCCTCTGTAGTATATATACAGTATACTGTCCTCTGTAGTATATATATACAGTATACTGTCCTCTGTAGTATATATACAGTATACTGTCCTCTGTAGTATATATACAGTATACTGTCCTCTGTAGTATATATACAGTATACTGTCCTCTGTAGTATATATACAGTATACTGTCCTCTGTAGTATATATACAGTATACTGTCCTCTGTAGTGTATATATACAGTATACTGTCCTCTGTAGTATATATACAGTATACTGTCCTCTGTAGTATATATACAGTATACTGTCCTCTGTAGTATATATACAGTATACTGTCCTCTGTAGTATATATACAGTATACTGTCCTCTGTAGTATATATACAGTATACTGTCCTCTGTAGTATATATATACAGTATACTGTCCTCTGTAGTATATATATACAGTATACTGTCCTCTGTAGTATATATACAGTATACTGTCCTCTGTAGTATATATACAGTATACTGTCCTCTGTAGTATATATATACAGTATACTGTCCTCTGTAGTATATATATACAGTATACTGTCCTCTGTAGTATATATACAGTATACTGTCCTCTGTAGTATATATACAGTATACTGTCCTCTGTAGTATATATACAGTATACTGTCCTCTGTAGTATATATACAGTATACTGTCCTCTGTAGTATATATATACAGTATACTGTCCTCTGTAGTATATATACAGTATACTGTCCTCTGTAGTATATATACAGTATACTGTCCTCTGTAGTATATTTATACAGTATACTGTCCTCTGTAGTATATATACAGTATACTGTCCTCTGTAGTATATATACAGTATACTGTCCTCTGTAGTATATATATACAGTATACTGTCCTCTGTAGTATATATATACAGTATACTGTCCTCTGTAGTATATATACAGTATACTGTCCTCTGTAGTATATATACAGTATACTGTCCTCTGTAGTATATATACAGTATACTGTCCTCTGTAGTATATATACAGTATACTGTCCTCTGTAGTGTATATATATACAGTATACTGTCCTCTGTAGTATATATATACAGTATACTGTCCTCTGTAGTGTATATATATACAGTATGCTGTCCTCTGTAGTATATATACAGTATACTGTCCTTTGTAGTATATATATATACAGTATACTGTCCTCTGTAGTATATATATATACAGTATACTGTCCTCTGTAGTATATATACAGTATACTGTCCTCTGTAGTATATATATACAGTATACTGTCCTCTGTAGTATATATACAGTATACTGTCCTCTGTAGTATATATACAGTATACTGTCCTCTGTAGTATATATACAGTATAATGTCCTCTGTAGTATATATATACAGTATATTGTCCTCTGTAGTATATATATACAGTATACTGTCCTCTGTAGTATATATATAGTATACTGTCCTCTGTAGTATATATACAGTATACTGTCCTCTGTAGTATATATATACAGTATACTGTCCTCTGTAGTATATATATACAGTATACTGTCCTCTGTAGTATATATACAGTATACTGTCCTCTGTAGTGTATATATACAGTATACTGTCCTCTGTAGTATATATACAGTATACTGTCCTCTGTAGTATATATACAGTATACTGTCCTCTGTAGTATATATACAGTATACTGTCCTCTGTAGTATATATACAGTATACTGTCGTCTGTAGTGTATATATATACAGTATACTGTCCTCTGTAGTATATATACATTATACTGTCCTCTGTAGTGTATATACAGTATACCGTCCTCTGTAGTGTATATACAGTATACTGTCCTCTGTAGTATATATACAGTATACTGTCCTCTGTAGTATATATACAGTATACTGTCCTCTGTAGTATATATACAGTATACTGTCCTCTGTAGTGTATATATATACAGTATACTGTCCTCTGTAGTGTATATACAGTATACTGTCCTCTGTAGTATATATACAGTATACTGTCCTCTGTAGTATATATACAGTATACGGTCCTCTGTAGTATATATATACAGTATACTGTCCTCTGTAGTATATATATACAGTATACTGTCCTCTGTAGTATATATATACAGTATGCTGTCCTCTGTAGTGTATATACAGTATACTGTCCTCTGTAGTATATATACAGTATACTGTCCTCTGTAGTATATATACAGTATACGGTCCTCTGTAGTATATATATACAGTATACTGTCCTCTGTAGTATATATATATACAGTATACTGTCCTCTGTAGTATATATACAGTATACTGTCCTCTGTAGTATATATATACACAGTATACTGTCCTCTGTAGTGTATATATACAGTATACTGTCCTCTGTAGTATATATATACAGTATACTGTCCTCTGTAGTGTATATATACAGTATACTGTCCTCTGTAGTATATATACAGTATACTGTCCTCTGTAGTATATATACAGTATACTGTCCTCTGTAGTATATATACAGTATACTGTCCTCTGTAGTGTATATACAGTATACTGTCCTCTGTAGTATTTATACAGTATACTGTCCTCTGAATTATATATATATATATATATATATATATATATACATTATACTGTCCTCTCTAGTATATATACAGTATACTGTCATCTGTAGTATATATACAGTATACTGTCCTCTGTAGTATATATATATACACAGTATACTGTCCTCTGTTATATATATATACAGTATACTGTCCTCTGTAGTATATATACAGTATACTGTCCTCTGTAGTATATATATACAGTATACTGTCCTCTGTAGTATATATACAGTATACTGTCCTCTGTAGTATATATACAGTATACTGTCCTCTGAAGTGTATATACAGTATACTGTCCTCTGTAGTATATACAGTATACTGTCCTCTGTAGTATATATACAGTATACTGTCCTCTGTAGTATATATACAGTATACTGTCCTCTGTAGTATATATACAGTATACTGTCCTCTGTAGTATATATATACAGTATACTGTCCTCTGTAGTATATATACAGTATACTGTCCTCTGTAGTATATATATACAGTATACTGTCCTCTGTAGTATATATATACAGTATACTGTCCTCTGTAGTATATATACAGTATACTGTCCTCTGTAGTATATACAGTATACTGTCCTCTGTAGTATAAATATACAGTATACTGTCCTCTGTAGTATATATACAGTATACTGTCCTCTGTATATATATATACAGTATACTGTCCTCTGTAGTGTATATATACAGTATACTGTCCTCTGTAGTATATATACAGTATACTGTCCTCTGTAGTATATATACAGTATACTGTCCTCTGTAGTATATATACAGTATACTGTCCTCTGTAGTATATATACAGTATACTGTCCTCTGAAGTGTATATACAGTATACTGTCCTCTGTAGTATATATACAGTATACTGCCCTCTGTAGTATATATACAGTATACTGTCCTCTGTAGTGTGTATACAGTATACTGTCCTCTGTAGTATATATACAGTATACTGTCCTCTGTAGTATATATACAGTATACTGTCCTCTGTAGTATATATACAGTATACTGTCCTCTGTAGTGTATATATACAGTATACTGTCCTCTGTAGTATATATATAAAGTATACTGTCCTCTGTAGTATATATACAGTATACTGTCCTCTGTAGTATATATACAGTATACTGTCCTCTGTAGTGTGTATACAGTATACTGTCCTCTGTAGTATATATACAGTATACTGTCCTCTGTAGTATATATACAGTATACTGTCCTCTGTAGTATATATACAGTATACTGTCCTCTGTAGTGTATATATACAGTATACTGTCCTCTGTAGTATATATATACAATATACTGTCCTCTGAAGTGTATATACAGTATACTGTCCTCTGTAGTATATATACAGTATACTGCCCTCTGTAGTATATATACAGTATACTGTCCTCTGTAGTGTGTATATTTACAGTATACTGTCCTCTGTAGTATATATATACAGTATACTGTCCTCTGTAGTATATATATATATACAGTATACTGTCCTCTGTAGTATATATACAGTATACTGCCCTCTGTAGTATATATACAGTATACTGTCCTCTGTAGTGTGTATATTTACAGTATACTGTCCTCTGTAGTATATATACAGTATACTGTCCTCTGTAGTATATATACAGTATACTGCCCTCTGTAGTATATATATACAGTATATTGTCCTCTGTAGTATATATATACAGTATACTGTCCTCTGTAGTATATATACAGTATACTGTCCTCTGTAGTATATATACAGTATACTGTCCTCTGTAGTATATATACAGTATACTGCCCTCTGTAGTATATATACAGTATACTGTCCTCTGTAGTGTGTATATTTACAGTATACTGTCCTCTGTAGTATATATACAGTATACTGTCCTCTGTAGTGTATATATATACAGTATACTGTCCTCTGTAGTGTATATATATACAGTATACTGTCCTCTGTAGTGTATATATACAGTATACTGTCCTCTGTAGTATATATATACAGTATACTGTCCTCTGTAGTATATATACAGTATACTCTCCTCTGTAGTATATATACAGTATACTGTCCTATGTAGTGTGTATATTTACAGTATACTGTCCTCTGTAGTATATATACAGTATACTGTCCTGTGTAGTGTATATATATACAGTATACTGTCCTCTGTAGTGTGTATATATATAGTATACTGTCCTCTGTAGTATATATATATACAGTATACTGTCCTCTGTAGTATATATATACAGTATACTGTCCTCTGTAGTATATATACAGTATACTGTCCTCTGTAGTATATATACAGTATACTGTCCTCTGTAGTATATATACAGTATACTGTCCTTTGTAGTATATATATATACAGTATATTGTCCTCTGTAGTGTATATATATACAGTATACTGTCCTCTGTAGTGTATATATATACAGTATACTGTCCTCTGTAGTATATATATACAGTATACTGTCCTCTGTAGTATATATACAGTATACTGTCCTCTGTAGTGTATATATACAGTATACTGTCCTCTGTAGTATATATACAGTATACTGTCCTCTGTAGTATATATACAGTATACTGTCCTCTGTAGTATATATATACAGTATACATTCGTCTGTAGTGTGTATATATATACAGTATACTGTCCTCTGTAGTATATATACATTATACTGTCCTCTGTAGTGTATATACAGTATACCGTCCTCTGTAGTGTATATACAGTATACTGTCCTCTGTAGTATATATACAGTATACTGTCCTCTGTAGTATATATACAGTATACTGTCCTCTGTAGTATATATACAGTATACTGTCCTCTGTAGTGTATATATATACAGTATACTGTCCTCTGTAGTGTATATACAGTATACTGTCCTCTGTAGTATATATACAGTATACTGTCCTCTGTAGTATATATACAGTATACGGTCCTCTGTAGTATATATATACAGTATACTGTCCTCTGTAGTATATATATACAGTATACTGTCCTCTGTAGTATATATATACAGTATGCTGTCCTCTGTAGTATATATATACAGTATGCTGTCCTCTGTAGTGTATATACAGTATACTGTCCTCTGTAGTATATATACAGTATACTGTCCTCTGTAGTATATATACAGTATACGGTCCTCTGTAGTATATATATACAGTATACTGTCCTCTGTAGTATATATATACAGTATACTGTCCTCTGTAGTATATATACAGTATACTGTCCTCTGTAGTATATATATACACAGTATACTGTCCTCTGTAGTGTATATATACAGTATACTGTCCTCTGTAGTATATATATACACAGTATACTGTCCTCTGTAGTGTATATATACAGTATACTGTCCTCTGTAGTATATATACAGTATACTGTCCTCTGTAGTATATATACAGTATACTGTCCTCTGTAGTGTGTATATTTACAGTATACTGTCCTCTGTAGTATATATACAGTATACTGTCCTCTGTAGTGTATATATATACAGTATACTGTCCTCTGTAGTGTATATATATACAGTATACTGTCCTCTGTAGTGTATATATACAGTATACTGTCCTCTGTAGTATATATATACAGTATACTGTCCTCTGTAGTATATATACAGTATACTCTCCTCTGTAGTATATATACAGTATACTGTCCTATGTAGTGTGTATATTTACAGTATACTGTCCTCTGTAGTATATATACAGTATACTGTCCTGTGTAGTGTATATATATACAGTATACTGTCCTCTGTAGTGTGTATATATATAGTATACTGTCCTCTGTAGTATATATACAGTATACTGTCCTCTGTAGTATATATACAGTATACTGTCCTCTGTAGTGTATATATATACAGTATACTGTCCTCTGTAGTATATATACAGTATACTGTCCTCTGAAGTGTATATACAGTATACTGTCCTCTGTAGTATATATACAGTATACTGCCCTCTGTAGTATATATACAGTATACTGTCCTCTGTAGTGTGTATATTTACAGTATACTGTCCTCTGTAGTATATATACAGTATACTGTCCTCTGTAGTATATATACAGTATACTGTCCTCTGTAGTATATATATACAGTATACTGTCCTCTGTAGTATATATATACAGTATGCTGTCCTCTGTAGTATATATACATTATACTGTCCTCTGTAGTGTATATACAGTATACTGTCCTCTGTAGTATATATACAGTATACTGTCCTCTGTAGTATATATATACAGTATACTGTCCTCTGTAGTATATATATATACAGTATACTGTCCTCTGTAGTATATATATACAGTATACTGTCCTCTGTAGTATATATATACAGTATGCTGTCCTCTGTAGTATATATATATATACAGTATACTGTCCTCTGTAGTATATATATACAGTATACTGTCCTCTGTAGTATATATATACAGTATACTGTCCTCTGTAGTATATATATATATACAGTATACTGTCCTCTGTAGTATATATACAGTATACTGCCCTCT